>NW_028317912.1:5066428-5396071 GCF_062004578.1 Staurois parvus
CTCAGTACAGAGCCAAGAAAGAGGGTGCCCATAGTGTAGTATTTCAAGATTTATTGCATTAAAAGCATAAACATCATCCACGTGGAGAAAATGACAAGCATAAAACAAAGCTGTGGAGTATTACACTGACCAGCCACTCTCTAAGATGGCCACTGGACGTTCACGAGGCTCTGGCGGCGTGACGTCACGGCGTACGGCAAAAGTGCAATAGTGTGCGGGCAATCTAACAGCTAGCTGACCCTCGCATCATCTGATGTCGCTAGTGGCAGGAATGCAGTGATCAGTGAAAAAAATCTATATACTGACACTGTACTAATGGCACTGGCTGGGTGACAGGGCGATCAAAGGGTTAATAGGGGCAATCAAAGGGCTAAATGTGCTAATCTAACGTGTGTGTGTAAAATGTAATGCTTTTACTCGGTGCCGTGTTCTCCCTTCTCTCCCTGGACCAACGGGGGGGGGGGGCAGCAGAGGGCGCAGGCGTGTTCACCCCCAAAATAGGAAGCGACGCAAGATTATGTCGCTTTGTCAAGAGCTGCTGCTCGCCCGCAAAATACAAGAAAGTGGTTGGCGAGCAGTTAAAAAAGAACCTTACAAGAATGATTTAAAAAAATTCTCAATATGGTATTTTTTCTTTTTTTTTTAGAAATACTTTTATCAGAATAGTACAATGTTACCATAGTAACATTGTACTACTCTGGGGGGGGGGTGATCATTTCTCCTGCAACGTTAATGTTTGACAGCACAAGATAGTGATCTGTGATTGGCTGGAGCTGGTCACATGGTACTGGGTGCTGTGATTGGCCCCATGTATCATGTGACAGCTGTGGGCCAATCACAGCTCACTAGGAAGAGAAGCAGAGCTGTCATAAATTACATTGTGATCATGTGATCTTCATTCCGCTGTGTCCACGTGGGGGGGGTTTGGAGCACCGCACCCCCGTGTTAGTACAGCCAGAGCAATGTACGGTACGTCACTTTGCCTGTAACTGCTGCCTGTTTTTTATATTTAAAAAAAAAATGGGAAATATATTGTGTTTGTGTGCACTAAAATTCAGTTAAGTGTATTTTTTCCTGAAAATTTGCATTTGATAAAGAACTGCACTATTGTGTGAGATAAAAAAAACTGCAACAGCCACCATTTTAGTCTCCAATTCCCTCTGCTTTCAGAAAATACGTAAGGCTTGGGGGTTTCAAGGAATTTACTAGCAAAAAAAAAATGCCGATTTTAACATGTATGTGAAAAAATAAAAAATTGTCCCAGTAGGCAAGTGGTAATTTGTTTCTACCGACTACGTTCAATCATTTCTGTGATTCCTTATGGACTTAGTTCTTGAAATTGATTGAAAATTGCAACGTGTATAACTAGCATAATGTTGGCTATGTAAACCACAATTTTTTTGATTCTTCTCTTTTAATTGTGCAGAAATACTGGCAATGCTGCTTATTTCCATAATACAGTATTATTTCATTATTTTTGAACTAAAGAGAGGAAGTATGTCTTAATAGGGTCAAAAGACTAATCTACTAAAACCAGTTAATGTGAGCAAAGCTGTTAGCATTCTGTGTGTACTTTCGGGTCAATTACTTGTTTTTGTAACAACAGGAATTTCCTGAATTTCCACACCAAAACTGGTTTTACTATCACAAACATCATTAAAGGCTAATTTCACCATTTAAAGGAAATGGACTATGTAGTCAAGGGGCCTCAGTAAGTTAAAGTACACTTTGCAAGTTGGAAAATATTGATTAACTTAATTGCCATACCTGTAGACCTTTTGGGGAGATTTACTAAAACTGGTGTACACAGAATTGGGTGCAGCTGTGAATGGTAACCAATCTGCTTCTAACCTGTTCAGTTAAAGTGGGACTTTATGTACCATATTTTTCGCTCCATAAGACGCACCTGACCATAAGACGTGCCTAGGTTTTAGAGGAAAAAAACAAGAAAAAAAATATTCTGAACCAATGGACTGCAGACACAGTACAGGGGATGACCAGAGATTGCGGACATAGTACAGGAGATGACCAGAGATTGCGGACATAGTACAGGAGATGACCAGAGACTGCAGACACAGTACAGGGGATGACCAGAGCCTGCAGACACAGTACAGGGGATGACCAGAGACTGCGGACACAGTACAGGGAATGACCAGAGACTGCAGACACAGTACAGGGAATGACCAGAGACTGCGGACACAGTACAGGGAATGACCAGAGACTGCGGACACAGTACAGGGAATGACCCGAGACAGCGGACACAGTACAGGGAATGACCAGAGACTGCGGACACAGTACAGGGAATGACCAGAGACTGCGGACACAGTACAGGGAATGACCAGAGACTGCGGACACAGTACAGGGAATGACCAGAGACTGCGGACACAGTACAGGGAATGACCAGAGACTGCGGACACAGTACAGGGAATGACCAGAGACTGCGGACACAGTACAGGGAATGACCAGAGACTGCGGACACAGTACAGGGAATGACCAGAGACTGCGGACACAGTACAGGAGATGACCAGAGACTGCGGACACAGTACAGGGGATGACCAGAGACTGCGGACACAGTACAGGGGATGACCAGAGACTGTGGACACAGTACAGGGGATGACCAGAGACTGCGGACACAGTACAGGGGATGACCAGAGACTGCGGACACAGTACAGGAGATGACCAAAAACTGCGGACATAGTACAGGAGATGACCAGAGACTGCGGACACAGTACATTAGATGACTAGAGACTACGGACACAGTACAGGAGATATGTACGTGTATGTGTAACCCACCTCAGGCATTCTGCACAGGTCGGTGCCTTCTATGTAACTGTAACCGGTTTATATTATATGCACTCACCACAGGTTTACTTTACGAGCTGTAATACACCTTTGTGAGAGGGTGTGTTGCAATCACTCTCATGTTCTGTGTGTTCGTGCATTGCAATGCCATTTAGTTAGAAAAGCCCTATGACACACTAAGGCAATGAATTTCCAATGCACATGCATTGCAGTCCGAAAAAGTGCAGCTTGTTTTTGGCCTGTTCCTGTGTGTTTACAGACTTCTCAAAACTAATGGGCTACCCTGACTGGACATACATTAACCGCTTTAAGTCCACCCTATAACAGGAATACTGCTACTCCCTGCGCAACATCACGTATATATACGCGATTCGTGCTGCTGCCATGATTGCAGGTCGGGGGCGTGCGCCCGCCAACCAGTTGGTGCTGTGATTCGGTGCCTGATCGATCAATCAACACATTCAGGTCAGTGGTGTTCGGCCTGGATCTGCTGATTGATCCCTGCCCTATTAGACATGTACCTAATGTGTTTACATTTACACAGGTACAGGAAAATGATGCAATGGGCATATTCATCCCAGAGAGAGAAGAAAGTGGATCCACGTAACAAAATTACACATTTACAGTATAGGTCGCCCCCCAATTAACCCCTTCTACGCCCTGTCACCAGTGTCATTAGTACAGTGTACAGATTTTTTTTACTGATCACTGTATTAGTGTCAAAGGCGACTTCAAATAGCATAAGGGTCAGTTAGCGTCCCTCCCAGATAGTGTCAGATTGCTCGCCACTACACCAGTCATCACATTTAACCCCTTGATTGCCAGGAACATGCTGACATACACAATAAACCTTCATTGCTAGTATAGTGTCTGAACGGATCAATAACGGGCAGCACAGTGGCTAAATGGTTAGCACTTCCACCTGGCAGTACTAGGGTCATTGGTTCGAATTCCAACCGCGGCACCACCTGCCTAGTGTTTGCATGTTCTCCCTGTGCCTGTGTGGGTTTCTTCCGGGTACTCCGGTTTCCTCCCACACTCCAAAAGACATGCTGGTAGGTGAATTGGCTCCTGTCTAAATTGGCCCTAGTATCTGTATGTATGAATGTCAGTTAGGGACCTTAGATTGTATACTCCTTGAGGGTTAGGGACGGATGTGAATGTACAATATATATGTAAAGTGCTGCGTAAATTGACGGCGCTATATAAGTACCTGTAATAAATAAATATCTTTGATCAAATCAGCACTATACCAGCATTCACATTACACCGTGTTCCAAATTATTATGCAAATGATATTTTTCTCATTTACCTAAATAATTGATGTAAATAACAGTCAGCATAATTCTCATGTTATCGACTATTAAGAGTACAATTCAAATTTTATTGAACAAACCTCCTAATGATAACAGGATTTTTTTTAAACATAAAAAACTTACAATGCACTGTTCCAAATTATTACGCACAGTAAGTTTCAAAACACTTTTATAGGTTGTAAAGAACTGAAAATTGTCATTTGTTGTGTTTGCTGCATATTTACTGAAATCAAAAGCTATTTCAATCAAACTTTTAACAACATTTTAACTTTTTAAACATTTTAACAGGTCACGTTACATTTTGACATAGGAGCCCTTATTTGATAGCAGCTTCACAAGTCTTGCGTCCATTGGACTTGTGAGTTTTTGGACAGTTTCTGCTTGAATTTGTTTGCAAGATGTCAGAATAGCCTCCCAGAGCTGCTGTTTGGATGTAAACTGCCTCCCACCCTCATAGATTTTGCTTGAGGATGCTCCAAAGGTTCTCCATAGGATTGAGGTCAGGGGAGAATGGAGGCCACACCATAACTTTCTCTCCTTTTATCCCCATAACAGCCATTGATGCAGAGGTATTATTTGCAGCATGAGATGGTGCATTGTCATGCATGAAGATGAATTTATTACGGAAAGCATAGTTCTTCCTTCTGTACCAGGGAAGAAAGTGGTCAGTCATAAACTCCACATACTTTGCCGAGGTCATCTTTACATCTTCGGGGCCCCTAAAGGGGCCGACCAGCTCTGTTCCAATGATTTCGGCCCAAAACATGACTCCACCACCGCCTTGCTGACATCGCAGCCTTGTTGGAACAGGGTGGCCGTCCACCAACCATCCACTACGCTATCCATCTGGACCATCCAGGGTTGCAGGGCACTCATCAGTGAACAGGACTGTTTGAAAATTAGTCTTCATGTATTTTTCTGCCCAATGCAGCCGTTTCTGCTCGTGAGCATTGGTTATTGGTGGCCGAATAGAAGGTTTATGTACAGTTGCAAGACTCTGGAGGACTCTGCACCTTGATGTCCAGAGGCACCAGCAGCTTCAAATATCTGTTTGCTGCTATGTAATGGTATTTTAGCAGCTGCTCTCTTGATCCGATGCATGGATCTGGCAGAAATCTTCCTCAATGTACCTTTATCTGCACGAACCCGACTGTGCTCTGAATCAGCCACAAATCTCTTAACAGTGCGATGATCACGCTTACGTTTTTGTGAAAAATCTAATGTTTTCATACCTCGTCCAAGGCATTGAACTATTTCACCCTTTTCGGCAGCAGAGAGATCCTTTTTCTTCCCCATATTGCTTGAAAATGGTGCTCTGCTTAATAATGTGGAACACTGTCCTTTAGTAGTTTTTCCTTAAATTGGGCTCACCGTCCAATCTAATTATCACAGGTGTCCGAGATTGTTTTCAGTGATCAAAAGAGCCCTGACACACAATGCCATCCATGAGTTAAACTGAAAAACAAAATATTTAATCTTTGTGACACCTAAATAGAATTTGCATAATAATTTGGAACACGGTGTAGTATAGTGTCCCCAAAAATGCAGCATTAGTGGAAACAACCCCCGGCACCTGAGTTTAGCCCCTACGCTTAATCCCCCCTCCGGCCTTCTTCCCCAGCAAGTGCAGTGTCAGTAGGTCACTGTCACTCGATATTACTGCACACAAAACCACACTTTTACGTGGACAATTTTTATTCAAGCGTGTCACTAGACATTTGTACAATCTTGGAATTGACGCATGTAGCACCATGCGACCTAATCGCCTGGGCTTCCCCCAATGGCTTGTAAATACCCTTCTTATAAAGGGGGAAAAAGCATGCTTCACAAATGATGAATTGCTACTAGTGAAGTGGAAGGACAAACGTGATGTTTTCGTCCTGTCTTCCATTCTTGCAGACACGACCATCCAAATTTCCAAGTCAGCTGGTGTTGTTGAGAAGCCCCTCTGTGTCCATGCCCATAACCTTAACATGGGAGGGGTGGACTTCAATGACCAGATAATGAAGCCGTACTTTGTTTCTCGAAAAGCCAGATGCTGGTACAAAAGTGTCTGTTTGTTTCAGTTGGCTTTATACAATGCCTTAGAAAGCAATTGGACATAGTGGATCCTTCTTAAAATTTCAGGAAGAGACCATCAAGGCCCTTTTGTATCCAGAAGGTACTATGGCCCAAACCCCCAAAACAGCTGTAGTTAGCCGGCTGCATGAGAGGTATTTTCCCGATGCCATTCCTGGTAACCTAATCCAAAGGACATCCCAAAAAAGATGTTGTGTCTGTAGCACAGAATAAGGCGTGACACATGCTTTTTTTTGTCCCTCTTGTCCTGGCCAACCTGATCTCTGCTTCAAGGACTGCTTCCATCGCTACCATACACTAGTGGACTATTAGTATAGGGTACAGCATGGCACAGTTAATGACACATATTAGGCCTTGGTACCTTCTGCCCCTCCAAATGAGTGACAAAGATCCACTCCCTTTGCCGGTAAGATTGGATTCTCTGAAGTCACATTCAACCAACACCTGACAAGCTCAAGCTCATGGCTTGGGTCTTGAGAGGCAGAGGCTAAAAGATCTCAGGGGCTCTGTAAAGGTGGTGAATACTCTTATGAAAGCAAAGGAGAACAGCACTAACAATGCCTATAGTAGAGTATAACATAAATTCTCAGGATCGCTGCTGATCAAGGTTTTACACTGGGCTCTCCAAGTCTGTCACATTCTGAAGTTTCTGTAACATATTTCCTTACAGGCGGGGCTTGATTTTAGGTTTATGCGCAAGTACGCTATGGGACCACATTTCAGCTATCTCTGAGGGCATTCAACACTCAATTATACTGTCCTTCAAGCTGCAACTTGGTTGCAACCTACCTAAGGGATTGTTTGTGAAGTGGGATATCCCATTGGTTTTGGACTTGCTTGCATCAGATGCCTTCAATCAAAGTGGCTTCTTGTGGTACCTCCCACTGAAAACTGCTTTTCAAGTGGAAATTACATCAACCAGAAGAGTGTCCGTATTAGCGGACCGGGGGTTTAAAGAAGCCTGTCTTACGTTCATCCCGTATAGGGTATTACTCATGCTGATGCTTAAGATCGTGCCTGAGTGGCCTTCATAGTCCATATCACATGGAATGGTGTCCTTCCTACATCCCTCTTGGGGAGTACCCAAGAAGTTAGCCCATCAAGTCAAGCTTTAAAATTTAACATCAAGGCAACATCTGGCATCAGGAAGTCGGAGCACTTGTTTGTCATTCCAGGTGGAGCATGTAATACTTTTATGGCTTCCAACAAGATTATTGTCTCCCTTATTGGTGAAGCTCATCTCCTTGGCAAGTTGAAAGGGTTGGCTTTGCCAGGGGGGGATCATTTCTGTCCACCCAAAGGGTTTCGACTTTGTGAGCGGCAGCAGGCTGAGTGTGCCCAGACAATATCTGCAAGGCAGCTACTTGGGGGTCAATATATACATTCATGGCTCATTACTGTATAGAAGCAGTCTTAATGACAGTTGAGCTTGGCAGAGGCATCATGGCTACTGCTTTTTAGCCAGAATTGAGGAGTGTGTAGCATTATCTCTCCCCTGTGTGGCTAGTTAGTTCCCAGCTGTGCTGACAGGAAAACAGAAAATTGCATGATAGATACTTACAGTAATTCTCCTTTCCTGATGGGCTCCATGTCAGCACAATTCCCACCCAGCTTGGTAGGACTAGTTACAGAACACTGAGGCTGCAGGTGGGCTAAAATTTATGAGTTAGGTCCTGGAAGCATGCGGGGGCAGGGCCTATACTCAGCTATGCTGACATGGAGCCGTCAGGAAAGGAAAATTACGGTAAGTATCATTCAATTTTCTGTTATCTCTACCATAGTTTGTAGATGCTATAACGTTCATGTTACTTAACTTTTTTTTATCAAAGACGTAGCAAAATACATGTTGGCCTAAATTTATGACGAAATTTGAGTTTTTTACATATTTTCTTATGAGAAATTAGAAAATATTGCTTTTTTTCCAAAATCTTCAGTCTTTTTTTTTGGTTATAGCGCAAAAAAAAAAAGCCCCAGAGGTGATCAAAGTCAGTTAAACTAGCTCAGTGCCATATAGCAAAAAAATGGCGTAAATTTCAGTATCTATACCACCATTTTTAGACGCTATAACTTTTACACAAACCAATTAATATACACTTATTGGGATTTTTTTTTACCAACGACATGTTGCAGAATACAATTCGTCCTAAATTTATGACTAACTTTGAGTTTACTGTATTTTTTTTATAGCCGCAAGTACAAAATATTGGGGTTTTTTATCAAAATTTTTTGTTTATAGCACAAAAAATAAAAAAACCCAGAGGTAATCAAATACCACCAAAAGAAAGCTCTATTTATGTGAACAAAAAGGACATATTTTTGTTTGGTTACAGTGTTGCATGACTGCGCAGTTACCAGTTGAAACAGCGCAATGCCGTAACACAAAAAAAAGGCCTGGTCAGGAAGGGGGGTAAATCCTGTGGAGGACAAGTGGTTAATGGGCATTTTAGTGCTACACACAAGAACAGAGAAGTGTGAATCCAGCCTACAACCTATAACTAGGAGACTTTGTTAACTGAACAATCAGCATTTAAACAAGGACAGTTGACATGTGATCTCTTGTGTCACATTTCAATGGTGTCAAATACGATCAGCATTTTCTAAAAACTGTCACCAGACTTTCACTATAGTGATACATCAGTCAGTAAACAGCTCCCAGATGTTTCCCATCATTTTATGGGCATGCCCCCTTTCAGCTGCTGCTTCTAAACTTGTCACAGTCAATATTAAGTGGAACTACACTGTATCTGAGCATTACAAACCAAAACCACTATTTAATTCATTTTTTTTATATTCAAAGCAAACTCCCCCATCCATGCATGTCTCCATGATTTATTTTGCTGAGAAATCACTTAGAAAAACACCGCCTAGCATTTCTAGACATGGCCATCCTAAAGCGGAGTTCCAGTGAATATAAAAAAAAAAGTAGCTGCTGACTTTTCACCGGCCACCCTGTGTTCCCAGCACCAGCATCTTCAGTGTGGGCATCCAGCTGTGACAGCTTGCGGCTTCACAATCGGGTGCTCACTGAGCATGCGCAAGTAGCACTGCACTTTGTGAATGGTCCCGTAGCCTTCTGGGACCTGTCACATGTCCCAGAAGACTACGGGTAGGGAGGGGCAGAGGACAACTTCCGCTTCCAATCGCCTAGGTGATCGCAGCGGAAGTGGGAGCAGGTACCTGTCAATTCAGATACACGCTCCCCAAAGGTGCCAATCCTTAAGGCGGAACTTCCCCTTTTGGGTGGAGCTCTGCTTTAAGTAAGGGCAGAAGATTCATGTAGCATTTACTTCCTGGAATCCATCTGCCCTTAGCTCAGGCATGCAGACAGGAGAGTGTGCTTAACAGAGAAAACCCCTCCTGAAGACTCCAGGGATGCATGACATCGTTTGCTTAGGCATGGAAACCAGGAAGTAACTGAAGAAATGTAAGAAAAAAAAAGTTTAAAACAAGTAAATATGATATACGTTCCTATCTATTTACTAATTCTAGCAGCATAAGGATTCTAAATTGTCAATGTTGATTGAGAGAGTGAAGCTCGACTTTAAGTTTGTCGGTTCTCCCTAGATTTGTTGTAAGTTCATCTGTGTATAATATATAGTGAACCCTTACCTTACAAAACAACGCATTCAGTTTAGCATAAAAATGAAAGGCAAAACATTTATGTATATGAATATAAAACATCACAATTGACTTTCTTTTTCCTTTTTTTTAATAAATGATCACATAATTTCTGTTCCCAGCTGCATAAGAGCTGTGGAAGGAGAAAGAGAAGTACACTGATCTTCCCAGTGAATGGCTGTGCAGGGTGGGGGGTGGCAGCACAAGTTTGATCCTTGGAGGACAGGCAGGCTGTTCTCCCAGAGCAGCTAGAAAACTAACTATGCTGGGATAGATGTGCTCTTCTGCCTAGTGTGGTCAGTTTTTAATACTAAAGCAGAGGGACTGGCAAGAGCAACAGGGATTTCACACTGAGGAAGCAATACAAAGAGAACAGGATATTTTTTATCACAAGCACATGGTACAGCAGGCACATATCAGGAGTATGAAATGTCGGGGTAACGTATTCTCTAAAGTGTCATTATACCATTCATGAAAAAACATTTTATTCCAACATAATGTCCTAAATATCACCAATTTATTACAATCATCAAACAGTGTTTACATACCATATGTTTTCTTCTTACCATAGTCTTCTCTCCACACTATCCACTTTCCCAGCAATACTTTTTTTTTAATTATGGATAAAGTAAAAGGAGGGTTATAACCCCTGTCAGTTTTCTGCTATTTGTGTCTCATTGGGGAGATTTCCCTCCACTTCCTGTCCCAAAGTCAAAACACAAAGTAAGAGGAAATCCTTCCAAAGAGAGGGGAATCCCAGGTTTACACTAGACCTGTCCCCATTATAAGATTTTTCTTCTATTCCTGTTCTGGTAACAACCCAACATTAGAAATTTTCTTTCACTTTCACAGGAAAAACAGAGAGGGTAAAACTCCCTAATGAGCACACAGACAGCAATAAAAACCCAACAGGCTTTCTAATCCATCTCCACTGTATCCAAAACTAAAATGTTTTACATACATTCCCAGAAGGTGCAACAATTGAGCATAAGGGTCTTTTCACACCAGATGTGGTAGGACTGAGTTGGGCGGCTATTCCAGCACAGTCCCACTGCATGCACAAGGCAAAATGCCTTCTTTCCTATGTGCCTGGTGGTGTGCAGGCACAGTGTGCTGAGAAAAGGTACTGCATGCAGTACTGATCAGCGCAGTGTGATGAGAGGCAATCCACTGCCTCACACCCCAAGGTGGGCAATTGGTCTTTATGAGATTCCTTTGTGACATCTCAATACAGTTTGTTTACAAAAAAAAAAAAAGGAAATGGTGTGATCTGCCAGGCTCAGTGCTCCATCAATGGGCTGAGCTCAGCCAGGTCGCACTGCACACTAGCAGCTGTGCTGCAATGGTATGAACCAGCCCTGTGTCATGAGCCAACTGTCCACCTTCAGGTGGAAGTCATTCAGCAGCTGTACAGCTGTCAGATCACTTCCATTGACCCCAGAAATGTGTGACCCCCCCACCTCATCCACAGTGCTGTCATGGATCCCAGTATCTGCTATCCAACCTCTGGGTCCAAGACCCACATGATAAGTGCCACTAGCTAGAGAGGAGGGAGACCAGTGAATGTCCGTTTGCGAATTCTCCATAGCTAGTAAAAACCCAGAAGCAACAAAGATTAGAACATGTTCAGTTTCTGCTGTCACTTTCCCTGGCTGCTGTAGCTGGGTAAGAAGCTAACAAAGCGTAATCTGTGCTCCGTTAGCTTCAGTGGAAGGTAGCTGAGACATCAGGGGTTTAACAGACCAAAAAAAAGAGAGAACAAGAACAGAGAGAGAGAATAGGGGGGATTTCAATTCCCTGGACCAGTTGGTAGGGGGGGCTGACAGTTTACCATCCCCAGAGATAAGTACAGCAGGGATGGGGGATGGAGGGGGGATGGTGTTTGTTCACTTCTTCATTTTGTTCTGTAAAAGAGAACAATTTAAAGGCTGCGTCCACCTTTTCTCCGGTGTTCCATCAATATTCACAGTACAGTGCAGTAGATGTCACTGCCATAGAATAACACCAGGACATCGCCATGGACACCAGCTTCTGCTCTGTATATACTGGGGGCTCATTCACACCGGTTCTCAAGATGAAGCCTACTTTGTGTGAGGGCAGTGCTACAACCTAATGCACTGTTTACTTTTACTTAACTTTATTGAAGAGTCACAAAGTGACACTCCATTCCAGGCTATACATCAGAGGTGTCAAACTGGAGGGCCGCCAGTTTGACACCCTTGCTATACACCATTCCATGGTGACCCACTGTGGGACTGTGCTGGCTACACACACGTTGTATTGGTAGGCACCTCACTGCAGCATTATGGTGGCCACACACAACTATGTATTCTCATGTATGGTGTAACCCCCATCCCTCCCTCACATGAGCCGTGTGGTACTCACTTGTAGCTGTGCCGTCCCCTCCTGACAGTGTACATACACCCACTGCTGCTTCCTCATACACTGCAGCTGCACCCAGGTGAGCTAGAGGAGGGCACTGCACCTGTCACCCCGCCACCGCCCATCATAGACATACCCCACCCACAGGCATGGGCCGCCTCCTCCTCCACCTCGGTCACGTGTTTTTGTTTCCGACAGGCGATGCGCCTGGTAGCCGAAGTGCCGTAAAATGACGCACTTCCGCGAAGTGCCGGAGTCGTAGCGAGGGCGGAAGCGGCACCGAGGCGGGCGGAAGGTCGGTGGGGGAGAGAAGTAATGGCGATGGCTGGGAGCAAGTCGGTACTGTTCGTGTGTCTAGGTGAGTGCCGGTGAGGAATAGGAGGGGAGGCGCAAGGCGTGCTGGGAGAAATGTGAGGTACATCATGTCTCCTTCTAAAGGCGGTGTACTCGGTGCTGAGCTCTCTGGACATCAGACAGTAGCCCTGTAAGTTATATGATAGAGGAAGGAGAGACATTTATACTTCATTCTCCACATAGAGGGAAAGGGTTAGATTAGATCCCCCCCCCCGATTAGCGCCTGCCTTGATGACCGGAGACTGCGGACACAGCACGGGAGATGACCGGGGACTGCGGACACAGCACGGGAGATGACCGGGGACTGCGGACACAGCACGGGGGATGACCGGGGACTGCGGACACAGCACGGGGGATGACCGGGGACTGCGGACGCAGCACGGGAGATGACCGGGGACTGCGGACGCAGCACGGGGGATGACCGGGGACTGCGGACGCAGCACGGGAGATGACCGGGGACTGCGGACGCAGCACGGGAGATGACCGGGGACTGCGGACGCAGCACGGGAGATGACCGGGGACTGCGGACGCAGCACGGGGGATGACCGGGGACTGCGGACGCAGCACGGGGGATGACCGGGGACTGCGGACGCAGCACGGGGGATGACCGGGGACTGCGGACGCAGCACGGGAGATGACCGGGGACTGCGGACGCAGCACGGGAGATGACCGGGGACTGCGGACGCAGCACGGGAGATGACCGGGGACTGCGGACGCAGCACGGGAGATGACCGGGGACTGCGGACGCAGCACGGGAGATGACCGGGGACTGCGGACGCAGCACGGGGGATGACCGGGGACTGCGGACGCAGCACGGGGGATGACCGGGGACTGCGGACGCAGCACGGGGGATGACCGGGGACTGCGGACGCAGCACGGGGGATGACCGGGGACTGCGGACGCAGCACGGGGGATGACCGGGGACTGCGGACGCAGCACGGGGGATGACCGGGGACTGCGGACGCAGCACGGGGGATGACCGGGGACTGCGGACGCAGCACGGGGGATGACCGGGGACTGCGGACGCAGCACGGGGGATGACCGGGGACTGCGGACGCAGCACGGGGGATGAGCGGAGAGTGCGGACATAGTGGCGACGGGAATACTGGGCCGGCCGCTCCATAAGACGCACAGACATTTCCCCCCAAGTGTGTCTTATGGAGAGAAATATACAGTAAATGCAGGACACCTTGTTGGGTCAGATCTGTGTACAATATAAAGAGAGATGATGAGGAGGGGGGAAAGAGAGAGGGAGATCTATCATCTATTGCACTTATCTAGTGTCCGTGGCCATGGTACCCGACATATAGCGATGGAGTCTTGCTCCCCCTCTTCATGGTCAGCTCTAGGCTCCACCCTCTGGCCGTGACGGTTGCATACACTGATCAGAATAGATGGCCGGCTGGCTGCAGAGAGGCCAGGTGAGTGGTGTGGGTTCATAAGCTGAGCCCACCTTCCCCTGTTCTAGAATTGCTGATCACGCTCGAGCCCTGCCGAGCTCTCCCGACCTGCCAAACCCTAGTCCCTTGCCTCGCGGCAGATACGCCCCTGCCCGGCGGGCCGGATAAATGTCCTCGGCAGGTTGCATGTGGCCCACGGGCCATAGTTTGAGGACCCCTGGTCTATGCGTTCGGAAGCTGAAGTTGCTTATCCCCCCTTCATCTCTGTAGTCTTCTGGGACACATGACAGGTCCCAGAAGACTATATTCACAAAGTGCAGTGTGACTCGCACATTCGCAGTGGGCCCTCGGCTGTGGAGCCGCAAGCTGTCACAGCCGGGTACCCACATTGAAGGTGCTAGGAACACAGGGCGGGAGGTGAAACTGCCTGCGGGGGGACACCGTAAGATCGAGGGATAGGGGAGTGTCCATTTTTTAAAGTCAGCAGCTACAGTTTTTGTAGCTTCTGACTTTTATTTATTTTCACTGGAACTCCTCTTTAAGGGCCAAGTCACACTACATGCATTCCAGTGCTTTTTTTTTTCTCTGTCAAAAAGGTGACATGGTTTCCAATGGCATAGTTCATTCCACTGCAGTCAGTTCCAGTGCATTCCAATTCCAGAAAAAATACAGAACATGCTGCATTTTTTCTGCACCAAAATGCACATGTTCTTATTTAAGTTGAAGAAAGAGAGGGGACAAAAATTAGCCTGGAACGCATGAAAAACGAATTGGAACATGACAAAAACGTGCATACAGACTGGGTTTCTATGGCGTGAACTGGCCCAAAATAAGGACATGTGCGTTCCGGTGCTTTTTTTATGCATTTTATATATAACCTACTAGCAGTGCAT
The DNA here is from genome assembly GCF_062004578.1 of Staurois parvus. Classification (NCBI taxonomy): domain Eukaryota; kingdom Metazoa; phylum Chordata; class Amphibia; order Anura; family Ranidae; genus Staurois; species Staurois parvus. The sequence continues at coordinate 5,081,273 of NW_028317912.1, forward strand.
TTTTAATGCAGAAAAAAAGCACTGGACTGCATGTGGTGTGAACTGGCCCTTAAACAAAAAAAATTCAAGGTAGACTTACCGGTAACTTGTTTTCTAGTAGTCTTTCAGGACCGCACATGAGAGAATGCAGCTCCTCCTATCGCAGGAAACACACATCCACATAGACTTCAAATTGGAGGCTTTTCCCACAGTCCTCAGTTGTTGAAGAGTAGCTCTGGCCCATCTGAAAAACATAGCACAACAGCATAAACAATATCAGAGCAGGCAATTATTGTTGTCCTGAAAGACTACTAAGTTTAAAGCAAAGTTCCACTCGACCTATATAAAAAAAAGTCAGCAGTTACAAAAACTGTAGCTGCTGACTTTTAAAAAACAGCCACCTACCTGTCCCTTGGTCCTGTGGTTTTTACCCTGCAGCTCGTTTCACCAGCCATCCTGTATTCCAGGAGGCCGGCATCTTCAGTGTGGGCACCCGGCTGTGATAGCTTGCGGCTTCACAGCCGGTACCCACTACACATGCGCGAGTAGCGCTGCGCTTCGTGCATGGTCCTGTAGTCTTCTGGGACCTGTCACATGTCCCAAGAGACTACAGGGAGAGAGGGAGGGTGCCTTCTGTTTACAATCGCCGCGGCGATCGGACCGGAAGTGGGAGCGGGTACTCGCTCCCTCCTCCCGCTCCCCAAAGGTGCCAATCCTTAATGGGGAGCGGAGGAGCAGTCCTTAAAGCGGAACTTTGCCTTTTGGGTGGAGCTCCGCTTTAACTTGAATTTTCTCAAAACGTCTTTCTGGACAGCACATGTGAAGATAAACGAGAACTTATCCCCTTAGGGTGGGACCACAGCTTGCAAGACCTTCCTACCGAAGGCCTGCTCTCCCGCTGACAAATCCAGCCTGTAATGGCATACAAAGATGGACATGCATGACCACGTCGCTGCCTTACAAATTTGTTCCAGGGGTGTCGCCGGCCTTCTCAGCCCATGTGGCTGCTAGAGCTCTTGTGGACTGAGCATGAATGCCCATTGGTGGAACAAGATCAGAAAGTTCATAAGCTGATTTGATTGCCATTCTCAGCCATCTGGCAATTGATGCTTTAGTGGCTTTTTGTCCTGTTTTTTTTTTTAGTCCCTGCAAACAAAATGAACAAGGATTCAGAACTCCTGAAATCTTTAGTTGCTTCTAAATAATGTAAAACAATTCTTCTGACATCTAACAAACGAAAAATTTCTTCTTTGTCCTCAGAGGGGTTAGAACAAAAGGTTGGCAAAATAATATCTTGAGAACGGTGATAAACCGACACTACCTTTGGAGGAAGGCTGGATCGTTTTTTATTACATTCTTATCTGGGTAGATCTTCAGAAAGGGCTCTCTGACTGATAATGCCTGTAGATCCCTAATTGTGCGTGCGGAGGTGACCACAATTAACCTCTCTAGCGGTATGATTATGTCAGTATTTCTGTGCTCAAAGCGGTACATTGTTTTCAGTGGAAATATGTTTTTTGTTTTTTTTATTGTAGGCCTGTAATTCTTAGAAATAACTCACTGAAATCTGTCCGAACAAGAGTCTAGTAAACATCCCGGGTATGATGAAATTTGAAACACGAAATCATAAATTATATAATCCATAATAATATAATACATTTTATTCAATAATGTAATCAAACAAAAAACATTGAAATTTGAAATAGAGCACCAAGTTCGCACATCACTGAGCTCAGTCTCAGAATCGTTTTCCGTGTCTGATGACAAATTTTCCCACGACTCCTTATCACTCAATTCTGCAAGTGGTACTAATTTACTATTGCTGTTCTAAAACCGATTTGACCTAAAGGGACGCTTTTTGGATGCCTTGGCCATTTATCAGTTTCCAGGCAGAAAGAACAGTAAAAATGCAGGCAGGGCACAGGACAAAGGACTCGGGACAAAATGTATGTGAAATGGTTTGATACAGTAATGTAATACTATCAGATTTTAGTGTATTGTGTATGTAAAATGTTGCCATTTTTGAATCTCCCACCGGTTCCGTACCCTGTATGTCCCGATGCTCGCAGGGAACGGAACCCAGAAGATGGATGCCGGCATCGGCCGGAAGACATGGCCGGGGACGCAGCGGGAGGACAGCGTGGGACAAGGTAAGTTATCCAGGGATCCCAGAGCAGCACTGCAGTGTAATACCGCTTCTGGTACTGAAACTTAACCCCGAGCTACACTCGGGAATACCACCAGGGGAGTTAATAGAACTGTCTTCAACGTGATATACTTCAGGGTCGCAGAATCCAAAGGCTCAAAGGAAGATTTGGTTAGAGCTTTAAAGACTAGTGAAAGATCCCATTTAGGGAAAGCTTTTGCTTTACCCGACCTGGATCAAGAAAAAGTTTTGAAAAATCTGAGATCGAGCGCTCCAGAAAGACCCCTAAAGCTGCAACCTGGACTTTCATCGTGCCAATCACTAACTTCTTGTCTGCTACTTGCTGAAGAAACTGAGGTAATGTCTTCCAAAGATCTTGAATTGGTTAGGCACCAGGCGTTGTATATCTTCCAAACTTTACCATGAATAGCCCTCGTGACCCCCTTTCGACTTGCAAGGAGAGTGTCTACTAAGCGTTTTGAGAAGCCCTTCTTTTCTAGTTGTTGCCTTTCAGAAACCACACCTTGAGGCACAGGTTTTCCATTTTTGGATGACCCTGTAGTAGCAGGTGCTTCCTGAGTAGAAGCGTTCGATATGGTCTGATAACCGCAGGAGAGTTGCAAACCATGACCTTTTTGGCCAGAAAGGAGCAGCGAAAATGATCTGTGCTCTTTCTGTTTGAACCTTCTTCAGAGCTTGAGGAATTATTTGGATGGGGGCGGAAAGCATAGCACATCTTGAATCTCCACCTTTGAGCGAGGGCATCAATCCATACTGCTCCATCTTCTCTGTTCAGGGAAAAGAACTGACAGGTTTTGGTATTCTGACTCGCAAACAAATCTATTTGTGGCTGATCCCATTCTTGAATTAAGTTGAGGAAAACATCCCGATTTAGGCACCATTCTCCCTCCTTCAGCTGTTTTCTGCTCAAGTAGTCGGCTACCAGGTTCAGCAAGCCTACCCTGGAGCTCCTGAGAGAAAGCCAAGAGAGACAAAGCAATTGCCTTTAATTCTCTCCAGTTTGAGGCGTTTGACTTTTGTGGCCTTGGCCACTGCCTCTGTGCGAGCTGACCTCCCTGGTGTGCTCCCCAGCTCCAGGAGCTGGTATCCGTGGTGAGTATCCTTTCTACTGGAATGGATCAGGTTAGACCTTTTGAGAGAACCTCTTTCACCACCAGAAAGATCTCTTCACACTAGAAAGAATCCTCGCCGCCTTGTCCAGCATGGCCAAGTCTCCGTTCCAAACTCTCAAGATGAATAGCTGCAGGAGCCTGAAGTGTACTCTTGCCCACTGGACCTCTGGAATGGAGGCTAACAGGTCAAGAGCTGACAGTGAAAACCTGATTGAAACTTGGTCAAAATGAAAGCTGCCTGTATTTTCTGGGTCTTTTCTTCTGGCAAAAGATTTTTCTGTTCTACCGAACAGAAACAAAACATTCTTGGATGGCGTCCGGTTGGTTTTTTTGCGTGTTGATGATCCAGCCCAGACTTCCAGATGGCTGCAGGCTACCTGAAGGTCCTTCTTCAACTGCTCTTCATCTAGGTAAGGGATTACCATCACACCTCTGAGCCTCAAGGGAGCTCGGGCTTTCGCCATTACCTTGGTGAAAATGCGGGGAGATGACAGCTCGAAAGGCAGTGCCCTTAATTGCAGGTGTTGAACCTCGTACCCTGACCTCAAAGCGAGCCTCAAAAATCTTTGGGAGCGTTCTCTGGATGGGATGTGCAGATTAGCGTCCCTTAGATCAATTGATGCCATGAAGAAATCTTGGAACAGCAGGTTTTTGACCAAAAAAGATAGCTTTTTCAAAGGTTTTAAGTTGAGGATTAGCTGGAATTTTCCTGATGGTTTTCCCACTAAAAGTATTTGAGAATAAAACCCCATCTGTTCCTCTCCTGACAGGACCAGAAGCACCACTTTGTAAAATCAGATCCTGAATCAGGTTCTTCATAGCAATAGCTTTTACTGGATTTTTCTGAATATCTGTAATAAAATACCTTCTTGGCGGAATCTCTGCAAACTCTTTCATAACCCCTGTGGATCAGATTTCGGATATACAGCCTCAACGTTATCTCTTCTTATTGTGGAAGGAACTCCTGTAGTCTTCCTCCAACTGGAGACAGTGGGTCATTGGAATATTTCAGGCTGTGTAGGAGAATGGAAAAGGACTCCTTTTTCTCCCTTTCTGCAATGTTTTTTCTTCCTTGTGGCTTATCCCCTCGCAAGCTTCTTTGTGGACGAAAAAAAAGTTTAACTTTTTTCTTCACAGGAAAATGCTTTTTCCTGTCTGCTGTGCAATCCAAAATTGACTCTAAGTCTGGCCCAAAAAGGAGATCTCCTGAAAAGGGGATTCCACACAGCCTGACTTTTGATGTGATGTCACCCTGCCATGTCATTAACCAGAAGACCCTTCTCGCCGAGTTAAATAAGGCAGCTGAGCGAGCTGTCATGTATATGGCTTCTGCAGACCCATCCACTAAATACCCTACAGCTCTTGTGATTGTGGGGATGGAATCTAAAATCTCTTCCTTTGGGGACCCCACACTGATATACATCTGTTAAGCTGGTTTAGCCATGTCTTCAAAAGCTAAGTCTGTGCATTTAGAGGGGGGGGGGGGGGTGGAGAATGGCATCTACCTTAGGCACTTTGTTCCATACTGATGCCAAATCTTCTTCAAACTGGAACCATCTCTTGTGAGATAGAGAAGAAAGCAGTTTATTGACCCCATTGTGATAGGATTAAGTGATTACAATTTTTTTTTTTTAAAGGGACAGTGTAAAAAAAAAAAAGTTGAGTGTCCCTGTGCTTGCACATAGTGGTGAACGCATACGTAGGCCACACCCACATATGTAAACTGTGTTCAAACCACACAAATGAGGTATCGCCACAAACATCGGAGCAAGAGCAGCAATTCTAGCACTAGACCTCTTCCATAACTTTACACTGCTAACCTGTTGAAATTTTTAAAGCATCACACATGGAGATTTTTAAGTACCATAGTTTGACGCCATTCCACAAGCATGCAGAATTTTCAAGCATGACATGTTTGGTATCTATCTACTCGCCGTAACCTCCTCTTTCATATTTTACAAACAAATTGGGGTATATATTGTTTTGTGGGGTTTTAAGTGTGTTTTTTTTTCCAAAAAATATATATATTTTTTAAAAACTGCCGATTTCGGTTTCCGGCCAAGTGCATCCTGAATTTTTGGTTTCGGCACCAGAATTTTTCATTTCAGTGCACCACTACAAAATATTGTGTTGCTGTTGGTATCTTGAATATTGGAAGCTGATGAAACATATTTTGCGTTTTGTTTTAAACAAAGTAGCTGCATTCTTAACCCTCTTAAAAAAAAAAAAGGGGGGGGGGCGTGTCGTCCAAAAGCTTTGCCAGTGACCATTCATATCCAGCCTGTGGCCTGCACTGTACAATTGACCACTTGAAGACCAGGCCTGTTCTGACACTTTTTGTTTACATATAATAATTAGTATTTTTTGCTAGAGAATTACTTAGAACCCACAAACATTACATATTTTCAAAGCAGAGTCCCTAGAGAATAAAATGGTGGGTGTTGCAATTTTTTGTAAATGATTCATGACTGAAACCTGCTGATCAGCTGTGTCCAATCACAGCCCAGATCCCTGTATTGACAGACAGGGATGTTTCCCGAAAAGAACTATCTGTTTCTTTTCCCTGCAAAGCAGGGAGAATAATCAAATATATTTTTAATAAAAAGCAGCACATAATACACACATTAGGCACACACTTAGCCCCTTGATTTACCAAGATGTTAACCTCTTCCCAGCCAGTGTCATTAGTTAAGTGGCAGTGTATAGTATTACTGATCACTGTATAAGTGTCATTAGTGATGTCCGTGTACCTCCCAGCCACGGTCAGTGTCAGATTGTCCACTGCAGTATCATAGTTCCACTATAAGTCACTGATAGCTGACATGAATATAAACAAATAAAAATACCAGTATACACTATATTGCCAAAAGTATTGGGACGCCTGCCTTTACACGCACATGAACTTTAATGGCATCCCTGTCTTAGTCTGTAGGGTTCATTGAGTTGGCCCACCCTTTGCATTTATAACAGCTTCAACTCTTCTAGGAAGGCTGTACACAAGGTTTAGGAGTGTCTGTGGAAAGGTTTGACCATTCTTCCAGAAGCACATTTGTGAGATTAAGCACTGATGTCGGACAAGAAGGCCTGGCACGCAGGCTCCGGTCTAATTCATCCCAAAGGTGTTCTGTCGGGTTGAGGTTAGGTCTCTGTAGGCCAGTCCAGTTCCTCCACCCCAAACTCGCTCATCCATGTCTTATGGACCTTGCTTTGTGCACTGGTGCGCAGTCATGTTGGAACAGAAAGGGGCCATCCCCAAACTGTTCCTGCAAATTGGGAGCCTGAAATTGTCCAAAATGTCTTGGTATGCTGACACCTTAACAGTTCCCTTCACTGGAACTAGGGGGCCAAGACCAGCCCCTGAAAAACAACCCCACATCATAATCCCCCCTCCACCAAACTTTACACATGGCACAATGCATTCAGGCAAGTACTGTTCTGGCAACCACCAAATCCAGATACATCCACTCGATTGCCAGACAAACGTGATTCATCACTCCAGAGAACACGTCTCCACTGCTCTAGAGTAAGGTGGCGACATGCTTTACCCCACTGCATCCGACGCCTTGCATTGCACTTGGTGATGTAAGGCAGGGCTTGACAAATTTGCTTTGAATCTAGGAGCCAGCTAAAGTTAGAAGCCAGTTTTTTTTGAAAGGGCGAACGAAAAAGACAGACACCTGGATACACCTTCACTGGCTCGGATTTTTGAAATCTCTGTGGTTTTCTCTTCTCTCCTCTCCCAACACTGACGGGACAGGCTAGACAGATTCTGATTGGTCAGCGCTATCCATGTAACGGTGCTGACTAGAGTGCCTCTTGTCTATACACTGAGAGGTACAGATCAGAGATTTCAAATCCATGGAACAGTAAAGCGGACAGCTGACAAAAGCCCAGGTGTCAGGGAGCAATTTCTAGCTGTCATGGCAATCTGGGATTTGTCAAGCCCTGCAGTACAGCCCCCATATCACACAGCACAGCCCCACTCATATGATGCAACACAGCCCCATATCACAAAGTACAGCCCTCCCCCCGCATATCACACAGCCACCCCAACCCCCCATATCACACAATACATATGATCAGCACAGCCATGCCAGCCTGAGACAGAAATAATTACTTGTTCTCTCCTGTGATCCAAGATCAGCCGACTGTGGGCTAAAGCCCGCTGCCAGCTAACATCACAGAGCCACTCCAGATGTCAGGATTCACCCAGATGCCTGATTGGCAGCTGGCTCTGCAACTTGGCACACAGCTGAGAGCCTCAGCCAGCTGTTCCTTCCCCCTCCCAAGCCCGGCACTCCAGTGAGCATTTGGAGGAGTGGAGCTGAGAGCGGTGACTGACAGTCACTGATCTCCACTCAGTTAAGACTGATTGCTTGGCTCGAGCCGGGGAGGGACAACTGCAAGATCAGCAGGAAGGTAAGTCTGTTTAATTCTTTTTTAGAATCCTACACTTGTCCTTTGAACTGGAACTTAGGAAAGGATTAAGATAAAGAAGCAATATACTCAGTAAGTGATTAAATCATCTGCTAAAAGTGCTTAAAAATTGGAGGGTGTTATATCCCTTTTAAGGGTGAGATCCAAACATGGAACTGTTTATTATTATTATCATTATTTTTTTTTTTTATGTGCAGTTCTGAGGGGTTCTATGCCTAACCCTTCAGGCAACTCTCTAGAACTCGTATGGTCATTCATGGACCTGCCAAACTAACTTCTTGCTGGTGTTTTAAGAGCATGTTGTGATCAGTGATGTGTACGGCACAAGATATGTTGACCTGTCCATTCACCAAAGTGCAGGAAACATGTTAAAGTGATTCTAAAGGTTCAGTTGTGTGTGTGTTTTTTTTTTTTTTTTTTTTTTTTTTTTTTTTTTTTTCTAAGATTGTGGGAAGGTCAGTTACACTAACCATGGCTAATAGCTTTCTGTTTGTTCTTATTCAGGACAGATGCTAATTCACACGGAATGCGTAGTTACACACGAATTGCTCTTCACTGGAAATTCCCCGCTATACCTGTCTCACAGATTAAGTCTAGATTAGACTCTATTATGCTCATGGAAAAAAATATACTTTACATAACCCAGTGCCACACTTTAATAATAAATGCGACCCTTGCTATGAGAATAGACCCATTTTTTCTGTCTTAAATATGTTTTATCATTTGATCCTTGATATGCTTTTGATGTGACCAATATTGTCTTAACCGCTTTCCCTCTGCCTTATAACATAAGTGCTGCCATAGGACAGCAGGGCTGCGCAAAATCACGTGTGTATATATACGTGATTTGCATTCCCAGGTCGGGGGCGCGTTCGCCGCCCTACCCTGCGCTGCTCTTGCTGGCTAGAGATGTCAGTCACCGGGTCCCGGCCGGCACTTGGCGATCGTGGAGGAAAGCTGACGGGAGAGCTCTGTGTGTAAACACGGGTATCTCTCCTGTTAGCATGGACATGCTATTTTGTGTATCTCTACACAGCAGAGATACAAAACGGCATGTCTCTCCCTAGTAAAACGCAACCCTTTGATCGACCAAGATGTTAACTCCTTCCTGCCCAGTGTCATTAGTACAGTGTCAGTGCTTTTAGCACTGATCACTGTATTAGTGTCACTGCGGATGTCAGTGGCACGTAGTCAGTTCCCACCTACTGTCAGAATGCCCACCGCAGTCCCGCTATAAGTTGCTGATCGTTGCCTTTACTAGTATTAAAAAAAAATAAAATAAAATTCCAGTGTATATATACCGCTATTTGCAGGTGCTATAACTTTCACATAAATTAATTAATTTACACGTATTGGGGTTTTTTTGTTCAGAATACATTTTGGCCTAAATTTATGAAGAAATTAGTAGTGGTGCACCGAAATGAAAATTCTGGTGCCGAAAACTAAAATTCAAAATGCACTTGGCTGAAAACTGACGTGCGCAGTTTTTAAAAATTAATATATTTTTTTTTATTAAAAAAATACACTTGGATCAAAAAAAATCCCCAATATATACCCCACTTTTTTTGTAAAATATGAAAGGATGTTATGGCGAGTAAATAGATACCCAACATGTCACGCATGCTTGTGGAATGGCGTCCAACTATGGTACTTAAAAATCTCCATGGATGATGCTTAAAAAATGTCTGCACCGTTTACATATGTGGGCTGTGGCCTACGCATGCGTTCACCACTGCGTGGGAGCACGGGGGGGCGGGGGCACATTAAACTTTTTAAAAAAATGTATTTAATTTTTTTTTACTCCCATTAAAAAACATTTTAATCACTTTTATTCTTCTCACAAGGAATGCATGCATCCCCTGTGATAGAAATAATTAGTGACAGGTTCTCTTTATGAAGAGATATGGGGTCAATAAGACCCCTCATCTCTCCTCTGCAATGTAAAGCATGAGATCAAAAAAAGCATTGATCTACTGCTTTAAAATTAAAAAAAAAAAAATAGCAGGAACCGGAAGTGACATCGCTCCGGTCTTCCAAGGGCATAGAGGTGAATGGACATCTTCACTCACCTCTGTGCCCAGCGCCAGAATCGTTTGATGCTTTCTCTGAAGGGCAAGTTGTTAAGCATCATCTGTGGTTCCTATGTTATACTAAGCATGTACACTCACCGGCCTCTTTATTAGATACATCTGTTCAATTGCTTGGTAACACAAATTGCTAATCGGCCAATCAGATGGCAACAACCCAATGCATTTAAGCATGTAGATGTGAAGACGATTTGAAGTTCAAACTGAGCATCAGAGGAAAAAGGGGGATTTAAGTGACTTTGAACATGGCATGGTTGTTGGTGCCAGGTGGGCTAGTTTCAGTATTTCAAAAACTGCTGATCTACTGAGATTTTCACGCACAACTATCTCTAGTGATTAAAGAGAATGATCTGGAAAAGAGAACATATCCAGTGAGCGTCAGTTGTGTGGACGCAAATGCCCCGTTGATGTCAGAGGAGAATGGGCAGACTGGTTCGAGATGATAGGCAACAGTAACTCAAATAACCTTGTTATAACCTTGAAGCAGATGGGCAACAGCAGCAGAAGACCACACTGGTGCCATTCCTGCCAGCTAAGAACAGGGAACAGAGGCTACAATTCACACAGGTTCACCAAAATTGGACAATAGAAGATTGGAAAAACATTGCCTGGTCTGATGAGTCTTGATTTCAGCTGCGACATTCAGATGGTAGGCTCAGAATTTGGTGTAAACAGCATGAAAGCATGGATCCATCCTGCCTTGTATCTACGGTTCAGGCTGGTGGTGTAATGGTGTGGGGGATATTTTCTTGAAACGCTTTGTGCCCCTCAGTGCCAATTGAGCATCGTTTAAATGCCACAGCCTACCTGAGTATTGTTGCTGATAGTGGTGCACAGAAATGAAAATTCCAGACCGAAACCAGAAGTTTTGACATGTTTTTGATGTGTTTTGCGTTTTTTAACTTGCCCAACAACAAGTTGGCCAAAAAAAATTTAAACGCAAAATGCATCAGAAAACGCAAGCTGAATTGGTGTGAACCAGGCCGAAAATGCATTTAAACGCAGCAAAAATGCACACGTGTTGCATTTTTTAATGCATTTTTTGGAGTCATATCACCGATGAAAAACGCATCCTGAATGTGGTAAAATTGCACGTTTATCGGTGGCCATTATCGGCATCTTTTTTTTCTGTCTGGAAAATGCCGATCACACGGTTTTCAGACAATGCATTTCGGCTGCCACTATATCACTGCGTCCCTCATTGCTGACCATGTCCATCCCTTTATGACGACAGTGTATTCATCTTCTGATGGCTACCTCCAGCAGGATTATGCACCATGTCACAAAGCTTAAATCATCTTAAACTGGTTTCTTGCTCATGACAATGAGTTTCAGTGTACTCCAATGGCCATCACAGTCCCCAGATCTCAATCCAATGGAGCACATTTGGGATGTGGTGGAACTGGAGATTCGCATCATGGATGAGATTTCCATCATGGATGTGCAGCCGACAAATCTGCAGCAACTGCTTGATGCTACCGTGTCAATATGGACCAAAAGCTGTGGAATCTATGCTATGAAGAATTAGGGCAGCTCTGAAGGTAAAAGGGGGTCCAACCCGGTACTAGCAAGTTGTACCTAATAATAAAGTGGCCAGTTAGTGTATGTATCCAGTTCTTCTTCAACATATGCTGAGCTTTGGATTTAAGACTATAAGACTTTTTTTTTTTTTTTTTTTTCTTTTTTCTGAAACTTTTATGGCTTCATCATACATAATGTATAATTCTTCTTTTTTTTTGTCGTTTTGTATTTTATTAATATACAGGATTTATATAGCGCCAACAGGTTGCTCAGTGCTTTACAATATTCTTTTTTTTTTTTTTTATGTACTTTTCTATGTCTGTGTATTTTGTATTCTACAGTGATTTTCTTGCAAAATTTAATAAAAGTTTGTAAACAAAATGTAGCTAATGGTTGAGTGTACTTTTAGTATATTATCCACTTCTGTCTACCCCCTCATTGTTAGTTTATATATTATACTTACCTGAAACGGAGATCCCCAGAGGTCTTCATTATGCTGTGTCGCTGTTTTTACTTTAAATAAGATTCTGATTTAGTTGGGTCATTTGAGGTATGTCATGATAAATTAATTGCATGTGTAGCACCTTCCGCTCTACATGCTGCATTTGATGAAATTGGTATGGTGTAGATGTGTATGTAACTGTATTTATAATAATTTTCTGGGGGAAAACAAACTTTCTCATCCTTTTTTAAAACACTTCTGTGAATATTCAAAACGTTTAGTACCACTTAGCTGAGCAAAGATTTAAAATGATTTTTAAATCTAGTGACAAACCCAGCTATATTAGTGCTTTAAATAAATATACACTGTCAGTGTAACAGAGCTGTGTTCAGGAATTGTCCATTGTCTGGAACCCTTGCTCAAAGTTCATGACAATTCCTAACCAACGCAACACACACATTTTTGAAAAAATAAAAAGTACACATCAATAATGCAGCAGTCCTCTGGTTGGTCACCTGCTCTTCCTCTTCCTGTCCAGCATCTGCATTGTGAGGTGCTTAAAGCACTAGGATAAGAAAATTGTTCTGCATAATAATCATATGTGCTCTTCCTTGAATCTTGGTGTTCTTCTAGATCCGTGCAGTAATCCAGTGTGAAACGTTGCCTCTGTGCAGGATCTTCTGTAATAAAGACCCATCGCTGCTGTTCTCTTCCTGTACAGGGTGACAGATCTTGTCTGCACCCCTTCTGTAGGTTGGCCTTCCCACAGCTCTGCTCTCTGCACAGACTGTACAGCACATGATGATGTCACTGCTAATTTTACAAGGCAATATCTGGGATTGCAAAACATTCTGAGTTCGCTAAAGAGCACAGCACAAGAACTTTGATGCACACTGTTGCTATTGAAATCTCCCATCGAGCCAATAAGGGTTGAGTTACTGTTCTGACTCACTTGCGCATATTTCTTTCAGCTTGTATGTTCTGTAGACAACAGGTTTTTTCCAGCAGTTGACAAGTGGAAACAAAGTGTCTATAAAGGAGCAGAGAACTCAACCCACTAGCTGCCTGTGAAAATTTTCATATGCAGTGCTTAATAATAGACCAACAGGCAGTGTGTACACTAGAATGAAGTTTTTAACTGGGTTATATTAGAATTCTGAAATACTGATAAAACTGTTTATTTCTCTCAAGGTAACATTTGCCGGTCTCCAATAGCAGAAGCAGTGTTCCAGAAGTTGGTATCTGATCAGGGTGTATCACATGAGGTGAGCAATTAGGTTTGTCTTATAAATGCTTGTTTTGATAGCAGGGATAGATTTGCTGCTGAGAGATCTCCTCTTGCTTCACATTTAAAAAACTGTGATCATCAGAACAGGAATTAGGATGATAGAAATCACACTTTGTTTCAGTAGAGTAGGGAAGGTTTTGAACTTCTGTCAGGTTTTATTGCTCTGTGTTTTCCTGATAAGGAGATTCCCCCCTCATTTCCTCTACAATGACAGGTCACTAGGGCAGGAAGTATGTGGAAGTCCATTAGGAATGTATACAGGAAAAACCTGACGGAGGTTCTAACCATCCCTACTAACAAATTAAGAAATCAAACATTTTGGCTGGAGTTCCATTTATTATTTTGAGATGTTAGATTGCCTAGATTGTTGGATTTATTATGCTTTAATGGCAAGACACATATTTTGATCATGTAGCACAGCCTTTCTTAACCAGGGTGCCCAGGCATCCTGGGGTGCCTTGAGGTTTCTTCAGGGGTGCCTTGTCAAAATGTCTAAAAATTGCCCAAAACTTGTATACAAGTCAGCAGGTGAAACAAGCCTGCCTTTTAGTTACACAAAGCTACAGGTTTTCATTGTACACCATTACTACCTTCTAGCCACCGGCATCCTGACAACCATTGATGTCATCAGTTGATAAGGGATAAGGAGGATGTCGGCTGCCTGCACAGCATCCTAGTTTGCCCCTCCCCTGCCCTTCTCCATCATTGCTGGGGTCACATTAGCTGAGTGATGAATAAAAACTAGGGAAGAGGAGAAACATTGGAATACTAGTCAGTACCAGTGTGCAAAAGTGTAATTGCTTTGGAAGAATAAATCACCTCTAATGTTGGATGTCCTACATGTGTGGATGTTGCTGTGTTATACAAAACTATTAGAATAGTTTTCACATTTTAGAATGGGGTGCCTGAAGACTGTCCATAATGTTAAAGGGTGCCTTGACTGAATAAAGGTTGAGAAACACTGATGTAGCACATCAAAAGACACAGCTGCTGCACATGACAGAATTGCACACAAGCTACAAGAAATGCAGATGTAATAAACATCTTGGAAAACTTCATTTGTTCCACTGCAAAGTAATTCTTGTTCCTCTGAGTGATGAATAGACTTCTGTCGCTTTACATTCAGTCCTTAAGAGGCCTTTGAACATTTTTGTGGAACAAATCATCTGTACATATTTACACGACACAAAATAGGACAAAGCTACCTCAAATTCTTCATTTCTGCAGTTTTGCACATAGAACATGGTCATGTAGGCATCCATCAGAATTTTGTGCTGCACCATGAACCAGAAACATTGCACAACTTTGCTGGCCCAAGTGCCAAATGCTGCTTTCCGCTTTCCTAACATCATTATGCTGTCGTTTTTGTGTGTGGACAGCTGCCAGATAATTAAGAACCCAATTCAGAGGCTGCATTCACACTTTAGCATTTTGTGACGACGTGTGAAATTGCACCTAAAAACCACTTGCATTGTCATTCATTGTTAATGGCTCTCCAAACACTTTTAATGGTTGTGCATTTGTCTCCTGGAAAAAGTGCATGTTAAATGTGACAAAATGCAGGTTAAAAAAGGTACATGAGCTGCTTTGCTGCGCATTGGGCATCCCATTGAAATCAGTGGGCTGTCCTATGCTTATGGCACAATTTTGTGCTAGCTTACAAATGTGAATACAGCCAGACAATAGGATTGTTATGACATATCTGTTGGCAAGTTTTGCCACTCAAATATGGTGTTCCTATAAGTGCTAGCAGGTTAGTTGGCTGCTGTAAATCAATGTTGCTTTCACCTCAATCTTTGAAAAACCTATTTTTAATGAAATGGCTTTTATATAACCAATTACAAAACATGATGTCCATCTTGATTATTGCTGTACTTGTTTGCTTTAGCCGTTGTTATGCTGTGTGCTTGTGCTCTCTCCAACCAAAGTGAATCGTAGAAGAGCATTGCTGGTCTAATAGAGTAAAGAACACCACTATAATACTTTGCTCCAATATTATAAAATATGGCTTACTTTGTGTAATCTCTAAGATCTAGATTTATCTTTTTATTGTGAATTTATAATGCTGCAACACCTTTTACGGTGCATAGAATTCAAGGTGGGAACTGCAAACAATGTCTTATCAATGGAGATTTGAGCTTCAACTGTAAATACTTTCCTAAGCATTTGATTATATCATATCCATGGCTACTGCCTGTCTTGCTAATTTATGTAAAGTAAAAGGTGATCTGCAGAATATATAAAAACAGAAGCACATGGTGCAGTACCTCTTAAAAATGTTGCTTTAATACTAAACACACTTACAAAAAATGGTGTCCAACCGACACCAGCATAATCAGCCAAGTCAGATGCCAATACATATGCGCTGTAGCGATTCTAGGAACGCACTGACCTCACACCACTCAAGCCCCACCCTACGTGTTTCGGCATTCGTCCTCAGCGGAAGTTTTTAATCCGAGTGGCCATTCCAATACCCCTTGTATAAGATGGGATATGCATGAAGTGGATCTACAGAGTCAGAGTCCTCTGCAGAGTATTGCTCCAGGATTAGAGGAAATTTTTTTGTCCAAACCAAAGCTGTGTTTCAACTGGCTACAGATCATTGCTCCCAGAGCAAAAAAGCGCTTATGCTGGTTTATAACATAATCAGCATATTGCTCTGGTGAGTTTATTCAGTCTATTTGGTGGTGGATTTCGTTGAATTTTATTTATCTTCACTACAAATATTTTTGGGGACTTTATATGATTGTTTAAATTTTTGTTATGATATGTTTTGGGTTTAATAGGCTTTAGTTATGTTTTTTTTCACGGACACTTTCTATGTATGTTTTTGATTACTAGCGCAGTCTATTATTTTTATATCTGTATACACCTTCACTAAGGGTAGACTTTGCAGCTGTTTTTTTGTTATAAATACTAACAGGATTAATATTATTATCATTGTTCTGGCGCCACCTATATTTATCTAGTAATTTATGCAAATGCAACTAGAAGCAGGTGGATACAGCATGGATAAGCACCTGTTGGTGAACTATGAGGGGTCTCGGAAGCACCTTGAATGCAAGCTGCATGCACCTGAAGGCAAAGTTGCATTGGTCTATGCACTAACAAAACTAATGAATACTTGCTTTCATTGAAAACAGCACTTATAACAGTTTATAAAACTGCTACCAACCCCCCAAAGATGTTTCATATTCTTTTGTACAATTTCACAGCATCCCTACCTTGCAGCATTCATATACATACACATGCCTATTTATGGACCATTTTGTTCCATATTTTAGCACCCATAGTCATAATACAGTGCCTTGAAAAAGTATTCATACCCCTTGAAATGTTCCACATTTTGTCATGTTACAATCAAAAACATAAATGAATTTTATTGGCATTTTTTGTGATGGACAAACACAAAGTGGCACATAATTGTGAAGTGGGAGGAAAATAATAAATGATTTTCAAAGTTTTTTTATAAATAAATATGTGAAAAGTGTGGTGTGCATTTGTATTCAGCCCCTCTGAGTCAATTCTTTGTAGAACCACCTATCGTGATTACAGCTGCAGGTCTTCTTGGGTATGTCTCTACCAGCTTTGCACATCTAGAGTAAAAATTGTACCCATTCTTCTTTGCAAAATAGCTCAAGCTCTGTCAGACTGGATGGAAAGCGTTTGTGAATAGCAATTTTCAAGCCTTGCCACAGATTCTCAATTGGATTTAGGTCTGGACTTTGACTGGGCCATTCAAACACATGAATATGCTTTGATCTAAACTATTCCATTGTAGCTCTAGCTGTATGTTTAGGGTCGTTGGCCTGCTGGAAGGTGAACCTCCACCCCAGTCTCCAGTCTTTTGAAGACTAACAGGTTTTCTTCTAAGATTGCCCTGTATTTGGCTCCATCCATCTTCCCATCAACTCTGACCAGCTTCCCTGGCCCTGCTGAAGAAAAGCATCCCCACAGCATTATGCTGCCACCACCATATTTCACAGTGGGGATGGTTTGTTCAGGGTGATGTGCAGTGTTAATTTTCCGCCACACATAGGGTTTTGCTTTTAGGCCAAAATGTTCACTTTTGGTCTTATCTGACTGGAGCACCTTCCACATGTTTGCTGTGTCTCCCCACATGACTTCTTGCAAACTGGACTTCTTATGGCTGTTTTTCAACAATGGCTTTCTTCTTGCCACTCTTCCATAAAGGCCAGATTTGTGGAGTGCACGACTAATAGTTGTCCTGTGGACAGATTCTCCCAACTGAGCTGTGGATCTCTGCAGCTTCTCCAGAGTTACCATGGGCCTCTTGGCTGCTTCTCTGATTAATGCTCTCCTTGCCCGTCAGTTTTTAGGTGGACGGCCATGTCTTGGTAGGTTTGCATTTGTGCCATACTCTTCATTTTCGGATGATAGATTAAACAGTGCTCCGTGAGATGTTCAAAGCTTGGGATAATGTATATAACCTAACCCTGCTTTAAACCTCTCCCTGACCCATCTGGTGTGTTCCTTGTCATGAGCGGTGAAGATTGGACTTCTCCCGAGGAAAGTGGGATCCTGTGGATGGGACTGGAAAGTGTCTGGTCATGTGCTTTGCAGAATTACCCTGCAAGAAGCTGCTGAAAAATTTTTTTTGTATGGAATGTTTGGGCAGAGGTGAGTATCCTAAACATTTTGGGTGGTTAGAGCTCTCTTGTATCACTTCGGAGGAAGGGTATGCACAAAATTCAAGGATCTGTTGATCTCTTCCTTTTCTTCTTCCACAAGTCATTTCTTTTGTTGCTCCCAGGTCTTTGATGTAAAGTTGAAAACCTCAGTCCAAAAGATGTGTTAAAGTAAACTCCCCAGACCTCTGCTCTTTGAAGAGGACACCTCCTGCTTATTGGAGTGGTGGAATGTTTTGGTCTTTGCAAGGCATTGGCAGGGGGAGATGGCAGTTGAGAGGTCTGCTGTATTGTAGTTTGCGGGTACAAGCTAGAATTTTTTTTTCGGTTTTCCCTATCTCCACTTCCTGTTTCAAGTCTTCTTTGTATCTGCAAAATAGATTCTTTTGATCCGCTTCTTTTGAGGGTGTTCGCTTTGGTTCTCCAGGACAGAATGTTCTGTGGGTTCTATTCAAATCTTTTCCAGTTCCAAAACTGAATGACATGGTTTGTCTGTCTCATTCCTGAGTAAAGAGCATATCAGCAGGTCTCTCTAGGTGCAGATATTTTTAATGGAATCAGGGCCTTCAGTGATAGCCTCTCTCCAACCAGCGGATTTCCTAGTATTGGTGAACTTAAAAGATGCATACTTGTATGGCTGAACTTCCCCCTCACAGGAGAGTTCTACAGAACTGTCATTTTCACTTTGTGGCCCTGGTGTTCAGCCTGGCCACGGCCCTCCAATGTTTTTCCAAAATCCTTCTGCAGACCCAGAGAGTGTCTGTTGTAGAATACTTGGAAGAGTGCTTCTGTAAGAGCAATCTGCTCATCTTCTGAAGCATAACGTGTTTCATGATGCATGCTCTGGGGAGGTTTGGCTCATTTCTCGATGTCCAAAGGATTAGGCCTTGATGAGGCCAGACAGAATGATTCTTCTCCCTATGGAGAAATGTGTTCTGAGAAATCGGGTTGCTTCTCTCAGGAAGCTGAAAAATATCTTGGTGCATCTCTGCATGAGGGTCTTTTGGAGAGGTTGGTTTTCTTTTTCAAGGCGCTTCCCTTGCTAAGTTTCATTCCAGGCCACAGCACTGGAATGTTCTGCTGGCAAGGGTTAGTAGGACAAAATTGTTAATTTCCGTTGTCCTTAAAACCCAGCACGCTTCTGTCTCTGAACTTGTAGATGCTTTTGTAGCTGCTGGAGACAGGTCGGTCTTTATTCCTCTATCTGGAAAGGTGCTGACAAGGGTCACCAGCTTAATGGATTGGGGAAGAGTTTATCACCTTTTGAATTGCAAAGCTTTAGGTCTCTACAGGCAATTTGCATGGTTCTCCTGCTTTGGGCGACACAGCTGTATAATCTCCTGGTAAGGCATCGGCCAGTGGACACCACTGTCTTGGCGTACATATATCTTCGTGGAGCATTAGATGTTGGGTAGCTCAGAAGGAAGTGGTTCTCGCTCTGTCTTGGGCAGAGCTTCATGTCTCCACTCTGTTCACTTTGCTAATCCCAATAGTGGAAAGGTGGCAGTCAAACTTCCTTAGTCGGCAACAGTTGTTGCCAGTGGTGAGGGCTCTGCACTTGGAGGTGTTCAAAGAGCTCTTCCGCCAGTGGAGCACATAGGAAGAGCATCTTTTGACGTCAAGTCCAATGTGTAAATGACCTTTTTTTTTTTTTTCTGCCCCAGGGATGACCTGGTGACTTTTTTTCCAAAGTTTGCTTTGCAGGATTCGCATGGAAACAAGAGTTGGAGATTCTGATAGCCCTAGTTTGGCCCAGGAGAATGAATATTGGGAGTACAATCCAAGAGGCAGAGTTTGGACTTGGCTGTCCAAGTGCTTCTCATTCCTTGGTGCATGCCTTTTGTTCAGGATGCCACACACATTGCTGCTCCGGCCAGACCACCCTGCCATCTCTGCAATCTCAATTTTGTTCTTAAGATTTAAGAAAAAAACTCTCCATGGAGCCAATTTAAGCTTTTCCCTTTTTGTCCTTGACGTGGAAGGTCGTTGCTGTTTTTTCCTGTAGGGAGCAGTTTTTTTTAAAACTCAATCATGGTAGGGTGGTTTTTTTCAACCTCAACTGTCCTTCCTTCCTTTTTTTTTTTTTTTTTTTTTTTTTTAAACCTATGGTGGTTTCATTTCTCCTTTTGAACTGGAACTTTATATTTTCAGCCAGAGGACAAGGCTCTCCACACTTAGATATGGCTCAGCCTTTTAGGGTTCTATAGGGATTGCCATGTTTGGCAGTTGGACTTTATTTGTACTTCGAGGGACAAAAAAGATAGCTTGTGCCTTCGACTGGTGTTTGGTTTACAATGTTTTACGAGGTGGTAGGTAGAGTTACAGTACACATGTCCTTTTGATCGCAGTTTTTTTGTTTTTTCAGGTTGCTGTGTGGTCTTTTCCTGTTTTTCTGGGTTTATGTAGCTTGTTGCACTGCTTCCCTCCCCTAATGTTCAGTGCTCTGTTTGTAATGATTAACATCCTGCGTCCCAAAATGTAGGATATATAAGCTGTATTATGGGCTTACTTGTGAAATCCATTCTTTGGAGCACATCACAGGTCACTGAGATCCCTCCCCTCTATATTGTGGTTTATGGCTTGCTACAAAAAACTGAGGCCCTGCCTGCAGGGGAGGTGCTATATAGGAGGGGACTTACTGTCTTTTTTTTTTTTAAATAAGCCAAAAATCCAGTTTTTGTGCAGTCAGCCTATTCCTGCCAGTTTGTTAGCTAGAAGTAAATATGGCCATTCATAGATGGGCATGTCTCAGTTTATCAAAGCTGAGCTTCTAGATTTTAGGTCTGAAATATTTGTCTGGGAATCCAGTTAATTATCTAGTATAGGTGGACATGGTCTACAGAAGCAGATATATGGTAATGACAAGTAAGGCCAAATGTGTAAAGATTGTTGTTCAAGTCTTAATACCACCTTATGAAAAACCATAATCATTTTGTGTATAGGAACATTTTTGGATGTTGTGAAGACTTTCAAGACGAAGGCCTTATGCATATGGGACCTTTTTACAGCTCTAATCTCCCCTGCATGTTAGCCTATGTGCCCAAGCACACACAAACATTTAGTGACAGGAAAAAAACCCCCACTGCCAGTGCATCCAGGAGCAGCAGAGATTTGGCAAAGGATCTCTTGATGCATGTAAACATGCATTAACGCTAGCTGTGTTTAGTGCTTGAGCGTTAATTTATTTCAATGGCCAGAAAAAATTGTTTATTCTGGTAAATGAAATGGACGCCCAAATGCTTGACGTAGGTAAATGTGGCTAAAAGTTTTAAACACTTTTACAGGCATCAGGTGTGGGCTTTTTTGGCCAAAACGCTGCTGCCAGGAGGCAGGCTTCTAGGAGAATTATCTTGTCCTGTGTTCATGAGGCATAGGAATTAAGAGAAGTATGGGGTTTGTTTGTTTTTTTTCCCCCCAAATCATACTTGCCTAGGTGGATGCTGCATCTGTCCCCACTGGCTCAAAGTGTGAACTCCGTGATCACAGGACCGATGATTGCTGATTTCTCACAGCCGCTCTGAGCAGAGAGCAGTGACTGGTAGTCGGTCATCGCTGTCTGTTCTGCTTCCCCTTGTGCTCACTGGAAAATTGGGCTGTGGAGGGGAAGCCTCTAGCTAGCCGCACAGGCTCTCTGCAGATCACTGAGAGGCTGAGCCAGCTGCTGCTCCAGACTCTGGGGTGGATCATAACTTTAAAGTTGGGATCTTTCCCCAGCCTGGACTGGCTGAGTGACATCAGCCGACAGCGGGCTTCAGCTCGCGGTCAGCTGAAAACTGGTCACAGGAGTGCAGAACAAACTGCACGTCTGTGATCCACAGGAGTACAGTCAAATGAGCTTTGGCTGTACTTCTCCTTCTGACTTAATAATAGCCTTTATATTCTTGAAAGTCTCCACTGGAGGCAACAAGTATGTGTTTTATGTGCTATGTCTATCTCTCACCTCTTTTCTGATTTTGTTTTTTGTTTTTTATTTGTATTTATCCTTTCTTATTCTTCTTGGTCCTTGTATTAAGCCCCATGGGTGCAGCAAAACATGTCAGAGTGATTTTGTCAGAAGGAGCTTAGGCTGAAGCCATATCTTCACCATTCTGTGTAGTGGCTGGGTTGCGGTGTGTGGCTCTTCCACCTTATGACCAATCAGCTGTCGAGCCTGTACTGTCATCCCTGCTAGGAGAGAATGATGCAGAGATTTCAAATCCCCAGACCTGTGAAGCGGATTTACCTTGTGTCACAGCATGGTATTGGTGCAGGTAGGTTTCCCTCACCGCTCCTGTGTGCATCCATATATTTTGTATGGACTCAAATCAAACTGCAAAGTGGGTACTTGTCCTATAGGTATTCTGTAAAACCATTTTTTTTTTTTTTTGTAATGGAAAGAAGTGTTCTCAAGCAATAGACCATATGTCTTTCTGTTCTAGTGGAAAATAGACAGCGCAGCCACATCTACTTATGAAATAGGAAACCCACCTGATTATCGAGGCCAGAGTTGTATGAGGAGGCACGGCGTTTCCATGAGTCACACAGCCAGGCAGGTAATGTACCTCCATTTCATCCGTTATTGAATTCTATCCATTATGTTTTGTGTTACAGTGGTCCATAGACAGCGCAGCCACATCTCACTGGAACGTGGGTTGCTCCCCAGATTCAAGGGCCATAAAGTGCTTAAAAAGCCACGATACTGAAACATCGCATAGAGCACGGCAGGTATAGGACAGAAATTTTGTTTTGAGTTTCTGGCTTTACAGACCTTTCACCAAATTTGCATGGCTGTCTGTCCCACATTTCTGGTTTCTGTCACTGGGTAGTGTCTACTATTCTTTCATTCGCTTTCATAATCACACCAAGAAATGTGTTCTGGGTGTAACAACCAATCCCATTATTTACATCTTTAAATCTTCATTACACAATTGACAGCGGGAAACTGAAAGTTTATGGGAGAATTCTTGCCTTTGCAACACTTAAAATGGTGAAGGCATTATAGTTCATGTTTGTGATGCAGTGTAAAGCACATCCCTTCCTCACCCTCTTTAGTTCTTTAGGTCCAAGGACGTCTGGCTTTCTAATGGTGCCAAAATGAATTGGCTGAAGTCCTGTTGAAAAATCCATCAAGGATAGCGCATGATGTTAATACACTTTTCTTTTTTACATGTAAATGTGCATTTATTATTTTTGGTTGCGAGAGCCTGTAAAGCATTGCACCAGATCAGCAGATCACTGGTGCCATGCAGGTCTCCTGCAGACCTGTCAATATCTCTGCTTGCCAGTATGGTATGTACAGGCAAGCCGATATACAGACAAGAAGACTCTGAGAACTTGAAGCCGACAGCTGCTAAGGCTGTTGGGACCTGCACGGCCCTGCTGTTTTTAAAAGGTGACGGCTAGTACGGGGAACTTCTACCCGTACTTGTCAATGATTGGGGGGATGGGTTGGGCAGCTGCTTCAGCATTTGGAACATGTAACATGTTCCATCCTAAAAATGGGTGGAGCATGTAACATGTTCCCAAAGGTGAGCTTATCCTTTAATTAGATAATTGAAGTAAATATTCCCACAATTTATTGAATGAAGATTCTCTTCTCTTTTAGTAAATCAGTCTCAATGCCTATTATATGCTTTCATTGTACTTTGTTGTGCTTTGTTAATCGTATACAGTATGAGCTCTTAGACTGCCTAACCACACACAGTATTTCTAAGTCATGTGATTAACCTGAATATTGCTGTTAAAGTATTGCAGATTTAGTATTGAGTATGCCCTTTGGGATTTATTCTGTCATGGTGAGGGCTGGTCTGAGAGAGCTTACTGTCTATGGTCACTGAGTATGGAAAACTGAAGGCACTTAAGCAGGCTCTGAGTGTAATAGGAAGCCTAAAATGTAATTAAAAAACTTTGTTTTCACTAAGAAAGTTGTCTTCAGGGTATTTGTGATGTATAACTGCAGTAATGATGAAATATGACTTTAATTTCAGATCACAAAAGAAGATTTCATGTCCTATGATTATATTTTGTGCATGGATGAAAGTAATCTAAGGTTAGTAAGTTACATTAATTTTCCATGGTCAGTTTTTGTTTGTGTTTTAGTTTATCCTAGACTTGGTTGCTGTTATTATTTGTAAAATACTTCAGGCGATTGCTAGGGGCCTATTCTCATTTTTGTAATGTGTTTTAAAGGGATTCCTTTCTCGTTCATTTCTCATCCCAACTTTCATATTCTACTGCTCCTCCAGTAGGATTTAACACTAGGAAACAAATAGCCTCTCCTACCACCAGAATGTCCCAGTTTTCCTGCAAATGTCCTAGGATGGCGGTCTTTTTTTTTTTTTTTTTTTTTTTTTTTTAAATTTGCTGTAATAAAGACTAACTTTTATATAGCACTTTTTTTTTCATTTAGTTTAGTCAAGACTTCTCTACATCATTGCTAGAACTTTCTTTGTGATTGCAGCCATGTGGCATGGGCATCTCCAGCCTGGCTTTTGGAGTATCACGTCCGGACCCAACTGAACTGGATGTTGCAGGGATAGACTCAGTGATCTTTGGGCACTGGTTTTCATGTGTGGTGCTTTCTAGACCCCATGCTGGTAAAATTTAGTTGTGGATCTGAGTACCTAGAGCAACTTAATTTGCATAGGTCAATGGTCACCTTTTATTCCCCATTACCACAATTTGTTTTGGAAGGGATATACACTGTAAGAGTGGCAAAGTCATCCACTGGATGGAGTGTCACACACTCCACTCTGCACCTCCTGCTGCTGCTTTTGCTTGAAAAGAGCCACGTGGCATTCTGATCTTCGATTTGTTCCTGCCAATGACCTACAGTGACATGGTCACATATGGCCGTCAGAGCCTTACCTGTCCTGGTTTTGTGAGTACCTGAGTCATGGAGTGTTCTTTAGCTCCATCAGGAGTGACTGGATCTTCTGCCCTTTTAGATGATGGTTACCTTATTTGCTGACTCTGATTGCAAAGGCCTCAAGTGCATTTCTGCTTCCTTTCCGGCATATAATCTATACCTGATTTGTCCTAGGCTTTCAATGAGTGATGAGCTTACCCCTGAGGAATCGCAGGTAAAAGCTTGCTGCTCACAGTTCCACACAGCTCCTGGATAATGGCTCTGGTCCGCACACAGAGGCAAGTTGCAGCTGCTAAGAACCAGACACCTCCGCTCTAGATAGGTGTAAGGAAGCTCCGCCCTACACATTACATCATGACAACTTCTTCAAAGGGATTAAAGATTAGCCTGTTCCTTCTACCAGTACTGTCTCAAGTCTTGTTACCTTTAAAACTGCTATGGCAGGCATGACTTTCCCTTTGCACTCATTGTCTGTCTAGTTCTCTGGAGATTGGAAGTATCCTGATAACTTATTTGCTTCTCCCAAGCACTTGTTAGCCTTACACCTCTGATACTGTATAGAAGTGTCCAGTTCCCATTATGGATCTGGTCGTGGCCTTAACCAGGCACTTACTACACTGGTGGGTGATGCACCCGTTTTTAAGGACACAATGGATAAGTGGTTGGAAGCCTTTCTAGGATCCTGTTCTTTCTAGCAGGTCCTACATTTCACCTAATCCTGGCTGTTACTTTAATTTGTTAAGCTATGTCTGATTGGTTAAAATCCTTTAAGAGATCTAACCACTGATGTGATTGGTCCTTTGCTTATGGAATGCATGCAGATGGCTGTAGCAATAAACTTCAGTTGTTAGTTTGCTGGAAGCCTCTTGTCTTATTTCCCGCATCTGTCTTATGTTGGTATGTATGCATAGAAGTGTTTGATCTACATAGCCTTCAAGTGACAATGTCTCTTCAGACTAGCTTTTGATAATATTGTCAAAGAAGCTGTAGGTGGCAAGAGCACCTATGCTCTTCAGCAAAAGACTCTTAATGAATAGATTGCTAAGTTCCCGCCCCCCCCTCCCCCCAGGGCCCGAACAAGGGGGTGGGCAAAAGAGGCGGCTGCCCTGGGCACTATGGTATTATGTTAGAGGGTTGCTAGAAGTGATTTTTTTGGTGGGGGAGGCATTTGTCCTGGTGGGAATATGTGAATTGGGGACAGCTTTTGTGCTAGGAGGGGGTATCTTTTTTTTTTTTTTTTTTTTTTTTTTTTTTTTTTTTTATATATGCTCCTTTTTTTGGGAGGGGATTTTGCTGGCACACAATGCTCATACATCTTTGGGGGGGGGGGGGGGGGGGCGTGGCGTGTTTTTGGTATGTCACCCAGGGCTCTAGATGACCTTGTCCCTGGAACAGTCTCTTTCTGACCGGTAGGAAACATTGCTTGAAACACCATGTTTTTTCCCCCTCTCCCCCCAAATTAACCTCCATGTCAAGACCCCCCAAGGTTGACTCCCAGTCCAGAAAGGGGGAAATGTTTTGTTAATGTTACCAAATGCTTGGATAGCTTGCATTTCACAAATAATTGAGTACTGTCCGTAATACTTTTATTTGCGCTAACATACAATTTTCAGGACAAGCTTTGGGGTATGTCCCCTTCTTCAAGGTCCAAGCAGTACTACTTCACAAAGTTTTAGCAGAATGTTAAAAGAAACAATCTCTGAGGGGTGGGGGAACCCCACAGAACAAAACACACACAAACAAATTTACACAGCAATGGTTATAAAACTAGGATTAGACAAGAGATAAGACAGAGCAAAAGACTGGGGGGGGAGGGGGGTTGAGACAACAGTCACAGAGGGGGTTGTAAAACTGTTGGATAATGAGTGAGGAATCCCATGTCCAAATTAAGGCCGTTACCTTTTGTATCAAATAGAAATATAATTCTTGCTTCAAAAGTTTTCCTTTCCTGGATAGTTTTGAAATTTCCTTTTAAGAACTAAGATATTGAGGTCTTCCATAGTGTGGTCCGGTTGTGCGAAATGGTGTGCAGAAGTCATCTTCTTTATGTTCCTTGATGGTATGTCTGTGCAAATTCATCCTTGTTCGCAACTTCTGTCCTGTTTCGCCAACATCAGATCCTTTGCTTCATTTTCTGCACTGGATAAGGTACACAACACTACTGGAGGTGCAGCTGTATGATCCGGAGATGTTGAAGATCACTTTTGAGTGTCTGACACTTTTTGATGGATTAATTTGGTCAGCGTTTATTGTAGGGTTTGCTTCCATTATTTGTGACGACATAATCAGAAGGAAGTTTCCTACTGATTAGTTTATTTTTGAGTTTTGGGGGTTGTCTGAAGGCCAGTATTGGGGGTTGCTAAATTATTTCTTTCAGAGTTCCATCCTCTGTTATGATGGGTTGTAAATCTTTGATTCTTTTTCTTCTTTCTAGTGCTGGATTGTATGTGGTTACTAGAGGTACATTGTTGGGTTTTTTTTTCTTTTGTATTGGAGTAGATTTTCTCTTTTTGGGCTCTCAAGGCTGTGTTTATGCTGGTGTTCATAGTTTTGTCCTTGTAACCTTTCTTATGGAAGGAGTGTGCTAGTGTCCCAAGATGTGTATCTCTGTCTCTTGGGTCAGAACATATTCGGTGGTATCTAATGGCCTGACTGTGTATGATGGCACGTTTCGTGTGTTGGGGGTGGAAGCTAGAACTGTGGAGGTAGTTGCATCTGTCAGTGGGTTTCCTGTATATTGAGGTGTGAAGCTCATCATCCCTGATGTATACTGTGGTGTCTAGGAAGTTGACGTGTGTGTTTTGAGTATTACATTTTTAGTTTGATTGATGGATGAAAAGTGTTGATGAGTGAAATTGTTTTAGATATTCTTCACCTTCTGTCCATATGATGAAAATATCATCAATATAGCGATAGCATCTGTATGGTTTTTGTTGCATGCTGTGCAGGAATTTTTCCTCTGGGTCAGCCATAAATAAATTGGCATTTTGGGGTGCCATTTTTACTTCCCGTAGCAGTACCCATACATTGAAGATAGATGTCATTATTGAAATTGAAGTAGTTGTATGAATTCAATGAGCTGTGTAACATCCTCAGCAGTGTATTTATGGTGTATTTATGGTTTGGTGAGGATAAGGATCTGTGACATGCAGCTAATCTATCTTTATGAGGGATGTTACTATACAGGGATTCTACATCCATAGTGACTAGAAGTGTATTTGGTGGTAATTGCTGTATTTTGTTGATCTTGTTCTACAAGGCCTGAAATTTGTTCCGTGAGTGTGTTCATACCTGTTATGATACGTCTGCCTGGATTTCCTGGCTTGTGGATTTTGGGCAGCATGTAGAAGTCCCGATTTCTGGATTATCTGCATTAAGTTCTGGATGTAGGTGGGCTGTAAGTGTTTTATTGAGACCTTTTAATTGCTTGTTAAAGTTGTGGGTCGGATCATAATCCAGTTATTTATAGTAAATAGCATTTTCCAGCTGCCTCTAGCCCTCTTGTATGTACTTGTATCCATCACTACTGCTGCTCCCCCTTTTTCCATAGGTTTGATGGTGATGGCCTGATTGTTGCGCAAGTCATCTCTAGCCCTTCGCTCCAGTGGTGAAATATTGTACAGAATTTTCTTTAGCTGATTGGATATCAGGGATGTAACTTGCAATCTTGCAATATAGGTGTCCAGTTTGTGGTTGCATGCTTGTGAAACAGCTCTTCTTTTTCTTTGTGAAGAAGGGGGACATACCCTGAAAGCTTGTCCTGAAAATTGTATGTTCGTGCAAATAAAGTATCACAGAGAGTACTCCATTGTTTCTGTCGCAAGTGCACGAATATGGCTACAATCACCTCCAGCATTTCAGGAATACAAACTGGAGTTTTTTGGTTTCCTTTTATCTCCCTGGTTTCTCACCTCTGACTTTTTTCTGTGTAACCTCATAGTTTAGCAGATCCTCTTTAAACCCTCTTGGGTCTTCTGGATCAAACCGTCATTGCTGCAGTTCCTGTGGCAAAACTGTTTCAGGTTTCACTTCAACCTGTGCATTTTTCCCAAACCCATAGGGACATTGGTGTCATTCAGGTCCAGAAATTCTTCATGGAATCCACCAAATCTGTCATTGCATCTCTTCACCTGGGAACCCTTTTGGCTTCTATTGACATTAAGGATACTTGCCTTCATGCCCCCATTTTCCGGTTCATGAATGATTCCTATGCTTTGCTGGGGGCCCCTTGCACTACTAGTCTGTGGCCTACCTTTTGGCCTTTTTTTTCTGCACCTCAGATATTTACCAAAGTGCTGGTTTCAGTATTATCACTGCTCTCCTCTTGTGGCATCCCTATTTTGAGATATTTAGATGAACTCCCGTTGAGGTAACAGTTGATATGAGCTCTGCCGTACATGTTTTTAACACCCTCTCATCTCATGCAGCCATTCACAGAAAAGCTCAGTGTACTGCTATTTTTCCTCCCCCAGCTCTTTTGTGTAGCTGAGAACAAAGGGAATGTGATCACTTATCAAAAAAAAAAAGGATAAAAGGGTAATTGTTTTTTTCTTTTCTTTTTTTTTTTTTTAAACAGAATGGGTTGTTTTACAAGGTGAGAGTTTACAATCATTGGGATGTTGATACTAATCTTATTTAAATACTATTATTAATTGACCATTCTTTTTCTAAAGTTATCTGTTACTGATATCACATCCTGTTATATCAGACAGGTGATAATACATTAGAACAGTAAAAAGAATATTAGGGAGGTTACAGAAAACACTAGTCTCTGTGCAGATTACATTTCTTTATTTGGTGTTTACCGACCCTCTTGAAATATGTAAGAAATCGCGCGCGTGTGTGTGTGTTCTGACCTTTTTAATTGATAGGGAAAATAGAATTTAGAAACAATTTTCTGTGTAATTGTTGTACACCGTTCGAGCCAGTTTGTTTTTAATGTCTAAGAAAAAACTGGTCACCTACCCAGGTCTATAACTGGCTTTTTAAACAGTGAACATAGAAGGCATCACAAAGTAAAAGATAGGACTATCCAATACAACTCGCCAGCCTACCCTAGTCTAATAATGGCTATTGTCGGCAAGGAACATGGATAAGTATAACTTATCAAAAGAGGGGGATAAGAAAGCCAGTTCAAACTGCCAGCCAGTTAGCCAACTATCAAAAACCAAATTAACCTGTCTAACCTGTTTTTAATGTCTTGTTTCGTCTTCAGAGATCTGAAACGTAAATGTGGTCAAGTACAAAACTGCAAAGCTAAAATTGAACTACTTGGAAGTTATGATCCTCAAAAACGGCTCATTATTGAAGATCCATATTATGTGAGTGTGTTTAAACCTTTCGCTATCTCCTGTTTGACAAAAATGGACAAAACAATTTATTTTTGTTTACTGCTTATCCAGTTCAAGGAGCACTGAAGATGTGCTGAAGTCCAAAACTCTTTTATATAGCTTTATGGTTGGGAGCTTTTGTATATTAATGTTATTATCATCATCAAATACTTGGGCATACCATGTGCTGCTGTCGAAGGTAACATTTTTGGACGTCAAATAATTCCCGCTTCTTAAAATTATACCTCAAAGGCTTGGGGAGAAGTACAGTATGCATAGATATGGTAATCAGTTGTGATTCCATAGATATTTTGTGACTACACGTACTCTCCTGAAATAGAATACATAATACAATTGTTTTTTTCTTATGTTTTTGGTGTAGGGTTGTCAGAACCAGTCTCACATTTTTATTGCTATCTTTGTCCCTATTGGGGTGATGTCTCCTGAGGTCTAAAATAGTCTTAGGCACTTTTTTATTTTTTTGTGAATTACAGCACCCCCCCCCCTCCCCCCTCCCCCCCAATGTTCTAGAGATCAGAAAAAGGAGGGTTGTTTCTTGGTTCTAACACACTTCCTGTCCTAGGCTAACAGCACCTCCGTAGATAGAGTACAATGAGTTTTGTGATTCTAGGACAGAAAGTGTTGCTGGCAGAATCACCAGGTGAGAATAAAGGGAAAACTGCTTTAAAAATATAAACTATTGCAGACACTACTCCTATGGTCTGGTAAGCTGCAGTATTACATTTTTGTTTTCATATTTAGATGTACTTTTAGGCTCCATTCACATTGGTGCGTCTTCAAAGTTGTGCGACTTTACATTCTCTGGACCAAATTTGCACAAAAGTAGTGCAGGCACCTTTTCAAAATCACTGCGACTTTGTCTCACCAATTTGAATGGGTACCATTGAAAAGAATTGGCTGCGATTTGTCATACGATTTTGATGTCCAAAGACGCATGACAAGTCACATAAGTGTGAATGGAGCTTTTAAGTTTCCCTATTTTAAGCAGCAAGTTTTGAAGATACTGTAGGGTTTTTTTTAAAACGTATTGCATTGTACCTTGGTAGTACCCTTAAACGTTCATGAATCAATCACCTTTTCAGAGTGGGAATGCCAGCAAAAAGGTATTAATATACAGGGCGGCATATTCTCTGAAAACTAGTAGGGTGCAGACTGAGTTTTGGGGGACTGCTGTATAGTGGGGTTTCCAGAAACTAGAGGTGTGGGAAGGTGTCCGCTTTCAGACTTGCAGCTTAGTTTTATTACATTTTAGGTAAAACAAGTTCTATTTTAAAGTAGTGTTGACCCTCTTATTATTTTCACCTAAAGTGTCCCTAAACTCTGATTTAGAAAAATAACTCTATGCAAGTATGTTTTTTTTTTTGTTTTGTTTTTTGTTTTTCTCTTGCTGCTGTGATCTGACTTCCTCTTGATGGTGGCTACATTCCTTCTCCATGGTCTGACTGTATGTAGGAGCACTGCTGGGTCCCTCTAAATCAGTTCCACTTCCCAGAATGTCCAGATCAGTAGCTATAACTGTATCGCACAGATCACATAACCGGTCGTCTTGCACACAAAAAGCAGCCTAAAACCGTAAATTACATGTATGAAATTCCCTGTTTTTAGGATGTAGAATGATGCCATATATAGTATATGTGATTTCTATTGCCAACACTGTCTCAGAGGCTGCTTGCTGCCTATTATATTAGAGAAGAAAAGCTGGGAATGGCTTGCATCCTGCACTTCTGAGCTACCTGTGTGTGGGTGCATGGAGTGTCAGCACAGAAGGCTGTAGTCCTGGGTGGGAGCATGTACATAAGGGGGGCTCCTGGAGATCCTGTAAGGGAGTGGAGCCATCCTACAAATGAGAACTGAAGAAGGTGATTTTAAAAAGTGGAAAATGCTTCAAAGAGCAAATAGGGATGCATGTAGGTGAAAAAGTATGCTGCTGAATATCACTTTTTAACATTGATGGTTTTAGAATACTTTTAAAGTAGACTTCAAACCAAAAGTGAGTGGTGAAGGACACTCTCCAGGAGGTGGGCATATGATTGTCAGTCTAAAATCAAGAGAAGACTTCATGAGATCAAATACAGAGGGTTCACCACGAGGTGCAAACCATTCATAAGCCTGAAGAATAGAAAAGCCAGATTAGACGTGGCCGAAAAAAATCTAAAAAAGCCAGACCAGTTCTGGAAAAGCTTTCTTTGGACGGATGAAACTAAGATTAATCTGTACCAGAATGATGGGAAGAAAAAAGTGTGGAGAAGGCTTGGAACAGCCCGTGATCCAAAGCACACAACGTCATCTGTAAAACATGGTGGAGGTGGTGTGATGGCATGGGCATGCAGGGCTTCCAGTGGCACTGGGTCATTGGTGTGTATTGATGCTGTGATAGCAGACAGAATCAGCCGCATGAATTCTGCAGTGTTTAGGAAACCCAGTCTTTGGTAATGTCCAAGGGTTTCAGACTTCATGCAGTCATTCCCAGTAAGGGATTCGCAACAAAATATTAACCGCTTAATGACCGCCCTATAGCAGATATACTGCTACAGGGTGGCACCTGTGCGCAAAATCGCCTGTCAGGTGGAAGCATTCGGGTGGCAGCATTTCCTAGACTTTTGCGGTAATTTGGAACTACTGCTATTTTATTCTCTAGGGTCTCTGATTTCAGAAAATATATAATGTTAAGGTGTTTTGTGTTATCTTCAGGCCTAAAATGATTTTTTAAACGTGCAAAATTGGCTCAGGCAGCAAAAGGGATAAAGGACAAGTCCGACGCTCCCCTTTCCTGACAGTCACCCAATCAGTGCTCATTACACTGTAAGATCTCTTCCCTCCCTGCTAGTCCTCGGGTGCGGTGCTGTAGACAGGCAGTGAGGGGCGGAGGAGATAAACGGTGCAATGTTAAAAAAAAAAATTAAACGTTTAAGTCACCATAAAGCCCCTTTTGATTTTAAAAGTCCCAGACATTCCTAACAGTACCTTAGATTTAAATATGGTTTTGGTTAAAATTGATTTTTATATATATATACCAATTGTGCAAGTTCTCCCACTTAAAAAGATGAGAGAGGCCTGTAATTGGCATCATAGGTAGACCTCAACTATGAGAGACAAAATGAGAAAAACCGGACAATCACATTGGCTGATTTGGAAAGAATTTATTTGCAAATTATGGTGGAAAATAAGTATTTGGTCACCTACAACCAAGCAAGATTTCTGTCTCTCGCAGACCTGTACCTTCTTCTTTAAGAGGCTCCTCTGTCCTGCACTCATTACCTGTATCAATGGCACCTGTTTGAGGTTGTGGACAGGTGTCTACTGATAACAAGTTCAAACAGTCACACTCCAAACTCCACTATGGTGAAGACCAAAGAGCTGTCGAAGGACACCAGAAACAAAATTGTAGACCTGCACAAGGCTGGGAAGACTGAATCTGCAGTAGGCAAGCAGCTTGGTGTGAACAAATCAACTGTGAGAGCAATAATTAGAAAATGGAAGACATACAAGACCACCGATACTCTCCCTCAATCTGGGGCTCCACGCAAGATCTCACCCCGTGGGGTCAAAATGATCACAAGATTACAGGCCTCTCTCATCTTTTCAAGTGGGAGAACAATTGGTGGCTGACTAAATACTTTTTTGCCCCACTGTATATATATCAGGACTAGTAGATTGTCATGAGGGACACCGATTTAGTCCATGTACAAGTAGTTTTTTCAAAAATTGCCATACCACTGAACTCATTTTACAATACAACATCTTTAGGGAGTGATACAAAGACTGCAGCTCCCGCTGCACATGTACTATTAACCCTTAATAGTCCTTGACTATGTTCAATCTATTAATTATACCTCCTCTACTAAGACTTCATCCTGATACAATAATAGTGATAAAGCAGTTTGAAATCTATATCAATATTCAACTCCATAGGGGTTAAAGTGCCTAATTTATGGTTTCATTTTGGCACAGTGGGACCGGGGAAAGATGTCCCAAAATGAAATCTACAGTGGGAAACAGAAGTATTTGGACACCCTGCGACTTTGCAAGTTCTCTCACTTAGAAATCATGGAGGAGTCTGAAATTTACGTTGTAGGTGCATTCCCACTCAGAGAGACAATTTAAAAATCATACAATGTGATTTTCTGATTTATTTTTTTATTTTTTTTTAAAGAATTTATTTGTCTTGCACTGCTGAGCATAAGTATTTGAACACCTCAGAAAATCAGTGTTAATATTTAGTAAAGAAGCCTTTGTTTGCAATTACAGAGGTCAAACGTTTCCTGTAGTTCTTGACGAGGTTTGTACACACTGCAACAGGGATTTTGGCCCACTCCTCCATACATATCTCCTCTAGATCTGTCAGATTTTGGGGCTGTCGCTGAGAAACAAGGAGTTTCAGCTCCCTCCAAAGATGTTCTTTTGGATTTGGGTCTGGAGACTGGCTAGGCCACTCCAGAACCTTGATGTGCTTCTTACGGAGCCACTCCTTGGTTATCCTGGCTGTGTGCTTCGGGTCATTGTTATGTTGGAAGACCCAGCCATGACCCATCTTCAATGCTCTGACTGAGGGAAGGAGGTTGTTGCTCAAAATCTCACAATAAATGGCCCCATTCATCCCCTCCTTAATACAGTGCAGTCGTCCTGTCCCCTTCGCAGAAAAGCACCCCCAAAGCATGATGTTACCACCCCCATGCTTCACAGTAGGGATGGTGTTCTTGGGATGCAGCTCATCCTTTTTTCCTCCAAACACGACGAGTGAAGTTTAGACCAAAAAGTTCTACTTTGGTCTCATCTGACCACATGACTTTCTCCCATGCCTCCTCTGGCTCATCCAGATGGTCATTGGCAAACTTCAGACGGGCCTGGACATGTGATGACTTGAGCAGGGGAACCTTCCGTGCAATGCATGATTTGAAACCATGACGGCGTAGTGTTCTTCCGACAGTGACCTTTTGAAACTGTGGTCCCAGCTCTCTTCATGTCATTGAGCAGCTCCTCCCTTTGTAGTTCTGGGCTGATTCCTCACCTTTCTTATCAGTGATACCCCACCAGGTGAGATCTTGCATGGAGCCCCAGTCCGAGGGAGACTGACAGTCGCCTTTAACCTCTTCCATTTTCTAACAATTGCTCCCAACAGTTGATCTATTTTTACCAACCTGCTTAGCAATTGCCCTGTAGCCCTTTCCAGCCTTGTGGAGGTCCACAATTTTGTCTCTGGTGTCTTTTGACAGCTCTTTAGTCTTGCCCATGGTAGTAGTTGGCGTCTGACTGTGAGGTGGACAGGTGTCTTTAAAGAGCTCAGACAGGTGCTACTAAGTTAGATTGAGTGGAGTAGAGGTGGACTTTTTAAAGGCACAGTAACAGGTCTTTGAGAGCCAGAATTCTTGCTGTTTCTTAGGTGTTCAAATACTTATGTTCAGCAGTGCAAGACAAATAAGTTCTTTAAAAATCATACAATGTGATTTCCCGAATTTTTTTTTTTTTATTCTGTCTGAGTGGGAATGCACCTACAATGTGAATTTCAGACCCCTCCATGATTTCTAAGTGAGAGAACTTGCAAAATCGCAGGGTGTTCAAATACTTCTGTTCCTCACTGTATATAGCTATAGAAAAGGAGTAGTGGTTTTTAGTATTTTATACAAGTTAAAGTGTTACTAAACCCCGGACCCTGCATTCACTATATCTGGTCTCCCACAGTACAAAGAACATGGAATTGCAATTATTTTAGTAAATATAAACTAAATACCTTTTCTCATCAGCAGTATATAGCAGTCTTGTGACTTCTATCAGTGTCCAGCAGCTTGTCCTATGAGGCTGCAGGACCTCTGACCCTCCGTCTAGACAGCACTGATTGGCCCTGTGCTGAGTACTCTCCCAAGAAAAAAATAACATTTCTGGCAATACACACCAAACCGAGCATGTGCAGCTTGCCCCCAAATACTCTGTTCTATCAGCAGATGGATTGGGTACAGTAGAAGGGGAGGATTAGAGAAGACAGGATCAGACATCCGTGTCTTTTTTGCCATATGTTTTGTTTACTTGACAAAAACGGATCATTTATAGTGACAACTAACCCGAACCAGGCATTCGGTATACCTAATGTAAATCCATTTTGTTTTTAGTCTGTGGTTGTTTTTAGTTTTTTGTGTGTAATCCTCTTGATCTCTCTGTTTTCCAGGGCAGTGATGAAGACTTTGAGACCGTCTACCAACAGTGTGTTAGATGCTGTAAATCCTTTTTAGAGAAGTGCTCCTAGTACCACTCACCAGTCATGATAGTTTTAAGATGTATTCGTTCTGTTCTGATAGTACATTAATCTTTCAGTCTTGTATTTTACCATGCAGCAAGGCCAGATGTTTAATTTATACAGCGATGTTCAAGTATTTCATGTCATACTTCTCAGTTTCAGAAATTAAGTATACTAAACGGAATCAGAAGTGTATTTAATACCAAATCACAAAATAAAGTCCATTTTAATTTACCAAATGCTCTACCTGCAGGTTGTGTTTTTTTCTGTAATGCCTAAAGCCTATCTAAACCCAATCTCATGAAGCTTTAACATGCTGGTGTGATTTCAAAGTAATTTTCAATATTTTTTTGTTAAAGATGTTAACCCTAACTGATATTTAGTTTGTTATAGCACTATGTGTCATATGCTGTTGCCCTTTGTTTTTAATTTTTATCCTTTGTTGCACTGTAGTGCTGTAGATCCCCTGCGGTCTCTTTGCAGACACTTCAGCATGCATGTATTATAGAAGTGTCTGCATGGCATTTCTCAGAACAAGTTTCCAGATGGTGACAACAGTGTGTCATGCCTTAGTAATGTGTGTAAAAAATGGCCATTTGTGCGTCTTCAGATGCCTGTGGCAGGGTACAAATGCAGAAACATAATCTGGACACAAACTAGAACTACCTGAACAATGACCTTCAGGATAGGAATGATAGGTATTGTTTTAATGGAGGCTACAGATTTACAAATATAAAAAATGACTTTTGAAATGACAGTGTAAAAGCTGAACTTCTGGCATATTTAAAAGATGCTATCAATGCAGCTCCTTTATTCATAAATGTTATTTAAATGTGTTGTTTTTGATGATTATTATTAATGCAAGCAGTGTAAATACCTGAATTTGACCTGATATCAGCCTTTTGTAGTCCCTGTACAACAGTGTTTGGACTAGAAAGTGGAGAGCAGCACAAGAAGCTAGTCAGGTTTGCTGCAGTACAAGGAACATGTTGAAAGGAGAAGGCAGGTCGACAGATCAGCTAGTTGGTCTGCTGCTTCTCTTTTCAATGCACAGCCACACTTTGGGGGTGGTGAAAAGACGTATAAGTGTAACTATTGCAAATCAAAATCTGCCAGACAGAGCTGTGCAAGGCTCAGAAATGGAGAGACAGAAATACAAATCCTTTGACAGGTAAAACTGCTCCCTATAACCACTACCCAGCATGCTTTGGTTTTGAGCAAGAAGTACATATGGCTAAACATACTCAGGGACCGTAAGTATATCTAAAGGCATTTTTTTTAGTTTTGGATAGAGTGCAGAGGGATTTTCATTCTTGTCAATTCTTATTGCTGTCTGTGCCCACATTAAGGAGATTTACCCTATTTGTCCTGTTTTTACCATTATTGAAAGTAAAGGAAAATCCCACATTTTGGGTTGTTCACAGAAAAGTGAGGAAATGTGGGGGATCCCTAAGGAATTTAATTTGCTTTCTGTGCCCCCTGTTGGGGAGAATCACCCTATTTGTCCTGTTTACCAGTATTACTCAAAATGAAAGTAAAAGAAAATCCCATATCCCAATCTTGTCGCGAGATATAAATGGCTGTGAGAGCCCTCACAGCATATATCCCAAAGGTTAGAAAAATAAACTGCTTGAAAAGGAAGGTTACCAACCCTGAAGGAGAGGGGTAGGGTGAGCGAACGGCACAAGCCCATAGGGTAGGCTAATCTAGACAGGTGCACAAGAACACCTAAAGCAAATGGATGAGCAGGACTTTTCCCATCAAAACAGCCAGGGCGTTCCTGCAGCTGAAAGACAAAGCAAGGCTACCTAACCCCTTACATAATTCTAAGAATTGTCAAATTGTGCAGCATCCTCCGCCAAGGAGTAAGGGGCAGTGATCTTAGTCTCAGTAGTAGTAGCAGTAAGTATATTTGCCTGATTGGTGACATGAAAACATGAAGACATGAGGGGAAATCTTCCAAAGGGGAAACTCGTTCTGGTGACCTGGGGTTCCCCAAGAAATTCCCTTAATTTGAAGGAATTTCCTCTTTGGGAGAGGAAGGGAAATCTCAATGGAACACAGATGGAGGAAAAAAAAATCTGATGGGTTATAACCCTCACTGTATCCAAATTGGGGAAAAAAATGTTTTACCTATATTTCTACTTTAATTGTACAGTGCAAGCCACAGGCTGGATATTCATATTCATTGGCTTCCAATATTCAAGATGCCAGTAGCAACAGTGTCCATTCAAAACCAAACACAGTATGTTGGTGCAATGGATATAGAAAAGAATCACGCCCTTTAAAACAATCACATTTTGTTTCTTAGCAGCCTGAAATGAAGACAGTCATTTTTTGTTATATCCAACTGTATAATGCAGCTTATGACATCCAAGTGAAAGACATAACACCAACATGTCAGAATAAAATGTAAAAAATTAAAAACCGAATCTTGGAAAAAGGATCCCCCTTGGTATCAGTATTTTGTTGAACCATCTTTTGTTTTAATTACAGCCTTTAGTCTACTGGGATATGTCTCTATTACCTTTGCACATCTAGACGTAATATTTGCTCAAACCTCTTTACAGAATTGCTCAAGTTCAGTTTAATTTGATGGTGAGGGTTTATGGGCTGCAGTCTTCAAGTCATTCCACAGATTTTCAATGAGGTGTAAGTCTGGGCTCGGACTAGGCCATGCAAGGACGTTAACCTTTTTCTCCTTCAACCACTTTGTGGTCATTTTTGCTGTGTGCTTTGGGTCATTTTCATGTTGGAAGGTAAACCACCTCACTGACAACTTTCTGGCAGAGGGCAGCAGATTTTCCTCAAGAATTTAACGGTATTTTGCCCCATCCATTTTTCCTTCTATCCTGACCATTGCGCTAGTCCCTGGTGCAGAGAAACGCCCAATAAACCAGATATTACCATTTCCACGCTTTACTGTAGGAATGGTGTTATTTGGATGGTGAGCTGTATTGGATTTCTGCCAGACATATTGTTTAGTGTTGAGGCCAGATAATTCAATTTTAGTCTCATCTGACCATAACACCTTTTTCCATGTGACCTCAGAATATTCAAGTTGTGTTTTGGCCAGGTTCAATCATGACTGCATGTGGCCTTTCTTGAGAAGAGGCTTTTTTTCTTGCAACCCTGCCATATAAGCCACATTTGTGGAGAATTTGTAATATTGTCACATGCACACAATGACCACTCTTTGTCATAAATTCCTGCAACTGCTTCAGAGTTGCTTTAGGCCTCTCTGAACCGTTTCGTCCTGGCTCTTTCATTGCTTTTGGAGCGATGTCTTGATCCAGGGAGGGTCTATGTTGTACTAAATACCTTCCTCTTCTTAACCACTTGCCTACCGGGCACTTATACCCCCTTCTTTACCAGGCCAATTTCCAGCTTTCAGCACTGTCGCACTTTGACAATTGCGCGGTTATGCAAGATTGTACCCATATGAAATTTTTATCATTTTTTTCCTCATAAATAGAGCTTTCTTTTTGTGGTATTTATTCGCCGCTGGGTGTTTTTTTCCTTTTTGCGCTATAAAAAAAATGCAAAAAATTTGAAAAAAAAGTTTTTTATACAATTTTGCAAACAGGTAATTTTTCTCCTTCACTGATGTGCGTTGATGAGGCAGCACTGATGGACACTGATAGGCAGCACTGAAGGGCATTGATAGGTGGCACTGATAGGCAGCACTGATGGGTACTGATAGCACTGATAGGTGGCACTGACTGGCGGCACTGCTAGTTATTGACTGGCACTACTGATGGGCACAGGTGGGTGGCCCTGCTGGGCACAGGTAGGTGGCACTGCTGGGCACAGGTGGTTGCACCTCTGGGCACAGGTGGTTGCACTGCTGGGCACCGATCATCAGGGCACTGATCATCAGTGCCCTGATAAGTGCCGATCCCCGCTCTAACAACTGCCGGTTCTCGACAGTACTTTCCTCACAATCTGACAGCGTGAGGAAAGTGCAGCCTAGAACCGGCAATTGCATTTCCCTGTGATCAGCGTGTCATTGGACACGGCTGATCACGTGGTAAAAGGCCACTGTGATTGGCCTTTTACCACATCACGTGATCAGCTGTGTCTGTAGGACACAGCGATCATGGAGATCGCCGGGGGCGTGCAGGAGAATGCGTTCTGGGAGGACGTCATATGACGCCCTCCCAGAACTGGCCGGCCGCAGTGTAGCCGTCATTCGGCTATCTGCGGACGGCAACTAGTTAATAATAGATTTTACTGTCATAGGCATTGATAAAGCCTTTGCATTTTTTTTGTATCCATATCTTGAGTTGTTGCCTGTCCACAACTTTATCCCAGAGATCTTTTGACAGTGCCTTTCCATCCATGGTTGATTGTTTCAGTTGCACTACCAAGGACTGCTCCAGGAAAGCTCTTTTCAGGCTGAGCTAATCAAAATGACCACAGCTAATCACAGTTGAATGTCAGATGGCTTTATGTGCCATTGCTAAGGTGATTAGCTACACCTGATTGAGTTTACAAGTTATTTTAGGAGGGGGTGATCCTTTTCCCAACTTTCTGATTTGTTGGTGTTATATCTTTCACTTGGATGTTATAAGCTGTAAATACAGCTGGATAAAACAAAAACTGTGTCTGTCTTCATTTCAGGCTGCAAAATGTGGTAATTTTAAAGAGGGTGATACTTTTCTATATCCACTGTATGCTGACTCTTTTAAAACATTACTGAAGACGAACTTTATTTTGTTTTGTTTTTTTTTGGGGGGGGGGGGGGCGTTATGGTGCAGAAGAGGCTAGAACTGTCAGGTTTTTATTTCTGTCTCACCAAAAGTGCAAGTGAATGAGAATCCCGAATTTTGAATGGTCACCATAACAGGAACAGAGGGGAATTCTTCCAATGGAGACACTAGGTCTGGTGACTACTAGGGATCTCTCTCATTTTGGAATGATTTCCTCTTTCCAGTATGGAAAACTTCCCGAATGAGACACAGATGGCGAAAAACTTACAGGGTTTAAACCCTCACACTATCCAAAATTAAATAAAAATTACCTTCAGGTCTATTTTATGTTTCAAATTGAAATAAAACTACAAAGCTGCGGCAAATGTGCTAATTACCTATTGATGGAATTATACAAAATTGTGTGTTAGCAGTTCTTGCCGAACATCCCCCTTCTGTTTAATGATCAAAACATGGATGAAGATTGTCATATGGAATGGTACTAAGATATGCAGCCGGTTTTCCCTTGTGATATTGCAATTGGCCGGATTCTGTTTGAAGTCCTAGCAGGAATGAAGGTGGATATGATTTTTCTGGCCTGTGTATTGATAGTATTGTACTTCAACGGCAGATAGAGGGCAGCAGATAGCATAGAACAGAATCTCGTGCCAAAAAGCAATTAAAATCAACATGGCCAAAACTTTTTATTAGTGTTACTAAACCCATAACTGTAAAATCAGTCTGTATATGCAATAAAGCATGCTTGTTGTTCTCACCGGAACTTAAGGGATTAATCCTCTGCATTGTGTAAAAAGGCTGTTTGATCCCGTCTTCTTTGCTCCTCCTCTTGAACCGTAGCCATTCTTCACATGCTCAGTTTAGTGTGTATTGATAGAGAGGTTTTTTTTTCTTGGGAGAGTGCATGTGATCTGCACAGGGCCCATCAGCACTTTCCAGACAGAAGTCAGGGATTTTGCATCCTCCTAGAGCAGAAAGAAAACTCCTCTTACAAGCTTTAATATGTGCACTGCTGGCTACTGATAGAAGTCACTTCTGCTGTAACTGCTGATGAGAAAAGGTATTTGGCAGTTTATATTTATGCAGGCCATAGACAGGTCGTTTATCAGCCGAAAAATAGGCCGATAATCACGCCGTTAGTGGGGCCAGCCTGTCAGCCGTGTTTCGTGGATCTCATTTTTATCGGTCATGCTGGAAAATCTGTGAAAAATTGCCATTTTTCGTGGACATGGGTGGCAGCATCAGCAACAGGGTCGACCATTTTTTCATTTATCGGCCGAAAATTCGGCCGATAAACAGCCTGTCTATGGCCTTCCTTACTAAAATAATTGCACTTCCATGTTCTGTGTACTGTGGGAGACCAGATATAGTGAATGCAGGGTCCTGGGTTTAGTAATACTTTAAAGCATATATATAGCTAAAGCTATTCTGGCTGTACTTCTATGGATCACAGGAGAGCAGTTCATTCTGCACTCCTTTGACCTATTTTCAGCCAACAGTGGGTGAAAACCTGTCAGCTGGCATCACAGAGCTG
Source organism: Staurois parvus (assembly GCF_062004578.1). Taxonomy (NCBI): domain Eukaryota; kingdom Metazoa; phylum Chordata; class Amphibia; order Anura; family Ranidae; genus Staurois; species Staurois parvus. Next base: position 5,123,625 of record NW_028317912.1, read on the forward strand.
GTCCAGGCTCTGAAAAGATCCTGACCATATGGTATGTCTGAATCGGCATCTGGCTCAGCTTCTCAGCAATCCACCCAGTTAGCGCTGGAAGGGCAGAACAGATAGCTGGAGACTGACAGTCCTGGCAATCTGCTCAGAGCAGAGGGGGAGAACTGAGCTATCAGTGGTGTTTGATCACTCAGTTTTCAATGCAGAGCCAGTGGAGTACAGATGCAGTATCAGATCAATGCTGCATCCACCTAGGTGAGTATAAGGTTTTGTTTTTGAAGCCCATTCTTCTGTTTTAAAGTGCAGGTTAGGGCAAAATAAAGAAAAAAAAAAAGCAGGGTATCTCTGCAATACAAGCAGATTTACCTAAGTTTTTTTTCTCTCTAAAACAGTGGTGTTAGTGAACCCAATAATAATCCCCCAACATTAATGTCAGTGCGTGCAGTAATAACCCACAACATTTGTGTGAGTCAAAAAAAATTCCCAACATTGGTGTCAGGGAGTGTAATAATATCCAGCAACATTGATGCCCTTTCAGTTAACTGAGAACTACAAGCAATCGGCCACAGCAACTGACAGTACTTGTAGTTCATTCATTCACAGAACACTGAAAATAAATTACATGGGCATGCAGGCGGAGCCCCACTGTTTTTAAATTGACTATGGGTGCCAGGAGAAGATCCCCTGCCCGCTGTCACAGGGAGGGGGGATTAGGGAGAGAGGAGGCAGGAGCTGAAAAGTTCCATGTTCCCCTCTAAATACATGTTCCAAAAGTGAACTTATCCTTCAAATCTAAGACCCCGCTCACACCTAGCATAGATGGAATGTGTTTTTTTTTTTTCATGTGTTTTCACGCAACGCACATAAGGCAGCACTTTTTCTGGTGTCTTCCTTTTTTTTTTTTAAAGAGCATTTTGGCATATTTATGGCGATTTTGCTGCAAGCAAAAATGTGCATCTGCTGGCCATATTTGGGGTGTCATGAAAAAGCACAACATGCTATTTTCACGCATTCTGGGAATGCACGTATTTGTAGAACACACAAGTATGAATGCAGCCTTAGTTGCTGGTCAAATCGGGCAAATTTTGGGGTTATGTTTTGCCCCTTTTAACTACAGTAGATTTTAATACTGACAGTCATTGCAGTCAGGGGCTAGTTGAAGCACAACTTGTTTTTGTTTTCAATGTCCGGCAATGGTTTTTCTTAGTCTTTTTTTAGGAGATGCCTCTGTATCTTCAGTACGGTTGTACCACCCAGGGCTGCTCTATAAGATGTATTTTATGGTCTTCATGAACATCCAGAGCTCCACTTCTGTTGTTGGAATGCGTCCATTTATTCCTGTGAAGAATCGGAGTGATGACATCAGTATGATAACATCACTAAGGCCCCTTTCACACGGGTGTTCTGTTTTTTTTCCATCAGTTCAGTCACGTTTTTTTTTCCAAGAAAAAACAGATCAGTTCACATCAGTTATTCATCAGTTTATGTCAGCTTTTCATCCGTTTACATCCTTTTTTTGTCCGTTCTGTTTTTTTTTAACGGAAAAAAACCCTATTTTTCTTCCGTTAAACTGATGTTAACGAATGTAAACAGATGATCATCTGAAATACACGGGTGTCTGTTTTTCATCTGTAAACGGACAGATTAAAAATGGACGCTCGTGTAAAAGGGGCCTATGCGCATTGAACATGTACTCCAGAGAAGATCATGCCAACAATCAGCAGAACTCTAGCTTTAGAGAAGGGAAAGGTAACCCCCTGCTGGGGTCATAGATGGAAATACAGATTATATTGATTTCAGGTAGGATCAATAAATTCCCTATGCAATGCATTTTGATTTGAAAATGTGTGAACTTTTTGTCCTAATTGTATAACATTCTGATGACACAACACCATTCTGTGTATATAGCAAACACTTTATTATGTGTTTTATATTTACATCTATTTACATATTGCACATGTCACTTGGAATGTTTTTATACATGTAATGTACAGGCCGATGGTATCATCAGCCAGGATATGTACAAATCAGCTCCCCCCAGTTTATTGGCTCACAAATGTCTCCATAAAGTGACTGGTATGCAGCACTAATATCATATCATGGTCTCTGCATATAAATGTACATTGTCTCACATGGACAATGAGCAAGGCATTTGTCATGCAGTTATAAAGATCTATGGGTTTATTCAATTAAGCAAGTTAAAAAAAAGAGTGGACATATGCTGAGGTCAGATGGCTGGCTGTATTTTGTTTTTTTTGCCTTACTGAATAAACCCAGTGCTCTGTGACCAGAAATGTGGAACTTTGGAAATATATTTCCAGCCAAATTTTATTTGCATAAGCATTAAATACAATTTTGCACCAGTATTTCAAAGCAGATTCTATGATGGGATTTGGATATACAATTATTAACAGAAATGGTATATAATACATACTCAATATAAAAGCTAACTCTTCTCAAGAAGGTCACAAACTAGTCTTTTTTTGGCAGTAAAACATAACAAATGTAAAAGTGTAACTCATTTTGTATACTGGAGGCAGTTTTCAAACTAATGCAATATGTAGCTTTGATGTTTCACATGGGCAAAATCAGATGTTTGATTTCAACCTATGGGTACTGAACAGGGTCCAGCACATGTCTTCTCTGTAGCCTGGGAGCCGTAAATCCCCACCTTTTACAATTTACAAGGTTTAACGCTTTCGGTTTGTGTTGATTGCTTGCCAATCTTCTTATGTTTTTGTGCCAGTAGCACTGCCCTTTACAGTGATGTAACAATAGGAATATACCAAAGGATCAGAACTAATGGTCAACATTTACTATAAAGCAAGAGTCTCCAGACCTTCTAAACAAAGGGCCAGTTTACTGTCCTTCAGATTTTAGGGGGGTGGACTCTGGTCACTGGAAGTAGAAAAGGTCCCAATATTATCGGGAAAACACAATGCCCCATTTTTTGTGCCAGAAATTGCTGGTGTCAGTGGGAGGAATTGTGCCCCTTCATTGGTGACAGTTGGGGGAATTTTTTTTTTCAGGTACTTGTATAGCACCCTCAATTTATGCAGCACTTTACATATTTTGTACATTCACATCAGTCCCTAACGCTCAAGGAGCTTGCAATCTAAGGTCCCTGGCTCACATTCATACATACACTTACTAGGGCCAATTTAGACAGGAGCCAATTAACCTACCAGCATGTCTTTGGGGTATGGGGGGAACCTGGAGTACCCGGAGGAAACCCACCCAGGCACAGGGAGAATATGTAAACTCTGCAGGTAATGCTGTGTTTGGGATTTGAACCAATGACCCTAGTGCTGCTAGACTGGAGCGCTGACCACTTAGCCACTGTGCTGGCCATAATTTTGCCTCGTTGGTACCAGTGGATAAAATAGTGCCACAGGGGCCATATAAAAGCAAACAAAGAGCCACAGTTTGAAGACCACTGCTATAAGGTGTCAAACCCTGCAGATTCTGGGCTTTCCAGGTGCAGTACAAAATATCTAAAGGTATGTGCAGGCATTGGTTGGTGATAGCATTTCGGTACTGGATTCTGTTTCTGTATCTTATGGCAAGTTGTCATGTCCTATTGACAATTTTCCAAGATAGGATCACTTAAATCATCACTTTTTATTTTCTGTGGGATTTTTCTCTCTCTGGCTGGACTTGCAAAATGTTTCTACATCGCTAAACCCATTTTAGCGAGTTAATTTCTTACACCTCTAGTGTGTTGCCAGCAGCAGAATCACCAGTATGTCATCAGCATTACACTGCTGATGTGCACTCTGCTTGGGATTCTCCTATACTGTACCTCAAAGAAGTCATCTACTCTTGCTGCCCCCTTGCAAACAACAATTGGTACCTCATTTTGATTTTCATTGTTTAGAACAGCCTTTTTCAACCAGGGTTCTTCAGAGATGCCTTGGCAAAATGCATAAAAATTGCCAAAACATTGTGTACAAGCCAGTGGGTGGATAATGTCTGCTTTATGTTACACAAAGCCACAGGTTTTCATTGGGCACTGTGCAGGCCAGCCACCAGGTTCCTAACAACTGCTGTCAAGAATGGTTGATAAGGAGGACATTAGGCACCTGTACAGCATCCTTATTTGACCCCCACCCCTCTTTGTCAGTACTGGAGTCACTTTTAACTGCATGGGGGAGAGAAACTGAGGAAGAAATACTGGAATACTAGTCAGTACCACTGTACAAAAGTGTATTTGCTTTAAAAGAATCACTTCTAATATTGGGTGTTCTATGGGTGTGGATGCTGCTGCTATACGTAAAACTATTAGTTTAGTTTTTACATTTTAGAATGTGGTGCCTCGAGAACGTCCATAACTAAAGGGTGCTTTGACTAGAAAAAGGTTGAGAAACACTAGCCTAGAAAACTGAAGCTCATCAATTGATATTCAATACTTTCCATAGGCAACACTTTAGTACAGTATGGCTGTGAAAAAAGATTTCACCAGCAGCTGGCGCTGTCAACATTATTACAATTGGAGCTTCTGGTGTTGATAAAACCCAGCAGAAACTCAACAAAAATACCAGGATAGAAATATAGGATTTGCAATGGCTTCTCTTGTTGTTTTTATAGTTGCGAGCTTAAGAGCTGTCATTATTACCTATTCGTTACTTTGTGCATCACTAACCCAACCCAAGCATGTGCATATCAGATGTTGGTATATCCAATAAGCAAAAAAACTGGTGCTGTGTCAAAAACAGACGAAATAGTAAAGCAAGGGTAAGGATAACCTTCACAAACAATTCAGCTGTGGCAGCTCCCATTTTCTCATCTTGACGGGTTACTGGTGATTTTGTATAGGAAATATTAATTACGTGTAGCCCTGGATCTGCTCACTCGCATTTGTGAAAAAGATGGCCTACTGCTTAAGTTCACATCAATTATGAAGTACATGCTAATTTGTGTTTTTCAAAATTTTGAATGTTATTTGAAGTCCATCTTTCAGTTGATTTCACTTGGAAACTGAACCACAGTGCTATAATATAGATTCATCTGGTGTGGAATAAGCATATATGTGCATGTCTACAAGAATCTAATTTGCCCTGAAAATGTAGGACCATGCTGGCTGATGTGAGCAGGTCCTCGTGCTTGTATGGGCTTTTGAAGAACCCATGGAACATTTGGGTACATGCTGCCTTCACAGAGATTCTTCTAATTGACTTTGCTAAATGGCTGCTGAAAACCATGCCTGTATTACTTCTTCAATCCCACAAGAATGCCTTGCTTTAGAAGAGAATCCTTGTATGCACAGAGTGGCAACCAACAAAACTGAAAACATTGCAGGAGGCACAGTAGATACATAACCTGTACCAGTACAGGTTCATAAATACCGTTTAGGTGTGAGCAGAGGATTGCGCTAATTTGAATTATAATTTTACATTTAAAAGAAGCTGTCCTTATTACACTTCTTGGTGTGGCTACAAACCTCATACATATTGGCTGATTTACAGTCATTGAGGTGTTAAAAACATGAAACTATCAGTACATTTGGCAGGTACAGTATTTATACACAACATCTGTAAAATGGACATAAAATTGCATGTTTAAAGAGACATGGAAGTACATTATTTTGTCAATATGCAAAAATAAATTTATTTGTTCACAATGGAATATGATATAAGTGTTCCCTGTTAGTTTCCAAGGCACTCTTTTAGTTCTCAGGGTGTTCTGTTTTCTCTCTTATCTGTGAATAAAAAAGACAAATTGTAGTTAATGGTTTTATCACTATATGATGTTTGTTTAAAGCAAGCAATTGGGTATCTGCAATATCTTAAACAGCCATTTACTATATCTTGCAGGAACTTCCAGGTGCCTGAATGCCAGCTTTCATTTCCTTTACAGGGCCCTAAGATAGGTGAGCTCTGATATGCAAATAGCAACCACCTCCTGCACTCCTGGAGGTGCCTGCTTGAAAAAATGTGTCAGCTTAGGATACCACATAGACATGTAAACAAGAATTTGCTGGACACCCAAATCCATTAAAGTATGGCAGTCCACAATAGCAGGTACCACAGTGTCCTCACTTGTACCTTTAAATCTGCCTAAAGATTATTTTGTGTGCGTAAAGATCCTTTGAAACTTCCTGAAGTTGAGAAATTAAAATAACCTTTAATCTGTTAATCAATTAAGCCTCATACTGAACCACTGTGGGAGTAGCAATTGGTATGCACTACAGTACAAAATACTAATTCATGTATCTGTATCCATCTCACTCATGAAATTGTACTAACGGCACATCTTAGGTTGGCCATACGCTAGAAGATTTTTGAAAGAATGTTTGAAAGAAAACTTTTCAATGACTTACCGAATGTTGTACGAATGTAAACATTATATGCTTTTAACCTTAAGTTTGGGAATGAATGGACTTAACTGAATGGAAACCACATTGACTGTTAGAAATTTTCCATCCCGCTCCTTCAAATTTTGTTGTCAGCGTGGTCAAAAACGAACGTTGATTTGACCCCACTAACAATTAAAAAAATCTATCAAACTTTCTTATAACAGAATTCTACTGGTAAATGGCCAGTTCAAATCCTTGGCGCAGGCGCCTTCCAGACCTTTAAGGGGTTTCAGATGCTGGCAGGCGGGGTGGGGTTTATGATTGACTGTCACAGCAGGTCACATGATTGGAAAGCTCCTGATTGGGAGCTTTACATTGGTCACCAGTAACTGTGGCGGGAGCGTGCAGGGAGCACGCTCTCGACACAACTGTGTTTACATTACGGTATGTATATATGCGGCCTCTCTGCATTAAGGCCCACCCACTGAGAGGCCGCATATATGCGTACTGTAGGTGCCAAGGAGTTCAGATACACCAAAGTGTAGAAACTGCCATCTTTGTTTTTCATCATATCTTGTTCCAGGCAGTACTTGTGAAATACCAAGCCCTAGATATCTTAGGGCTACCTACTGACCTAATGAGTTTGCACAAAAGAATTAAAGCAAACCAAAATGTACAATTGGTTAGTTCTTAGGCATGCATAAAATGAGCGCAGGCAAAAATAATGTTCTGTACCCAGAATAACCTAAATTACTTTTAGTCACATTTTGATATAATTAGTTGATTTGTACATACTTTATTACATTCTATAAGGAACACCTCATATAGAACTGATACAATTTAAAGGCCAAATGCTAGCCATGATCATGTCTTGAGGAAGTACACATAATGATATCAAAGCATTTGTGAAAACAAAACTTAAATGAATATGAAGATAAGTTTTACAATTGCAGGTAAAAGGGAAGAAGAGAGAGAGAGCACAGGAAGCAAGGAAAAGAAGGCTTAAACCAGTGCTAAAAAGGGGGCAAGTTATGTTAGGACCCTATGGCTTAGGACCCTATGGCAAGCTGGGTCTGAGGAACTAGTACTCTGTTGGTTAACTTTAAACAGAAATTTGTGGTTAAAGAATAAGTACGACAAGCAGCCCTGTTCCAATTAAGTGCACAAAAGACCAGTTGGTTAATTTTTGAAGACTGGGCTCTGGGTCATTGTGGATCAATGCCTTTTGTGTTAGAGCATCAAATAATATCCAGCATGGCTTTACCCTTCATCTTCAGGTACAGCAAGGGAGGTTGTGTTACCAGATAAGCTGTGTACACATGCCAGGTGCTGCATGTATGTGCATTCCAGCCTCACTGTGCAGTGCTGCTGTCAGCTGACAAGCTGTCATGTACCCAACAAGTCAAATTTAGAAAGGCAAACTGTGGGTCTTTTTTTATGAGCATGCATAAAATGAGAATTGTCTGTTGATCCACAGTCAACCATTTACTATAAAGTGACAGCTAGAGCATGCATAAGAAATGAATGATCATATTTCAGAGATACAGAGCTAGTAAAATATGTGTCCCTAACATGGTAGGGATGGGGAGTTTTGCAGTGCTTGAACCTCTGTAAGAATGGGTCCAGTGCCTAATGTATTGAGGTTTTAAAAATGTCTAAAGTACTTTGCCACTTCTATCACTGACCTTTATGATGTTTTTAAAAGAACCCGAAAGCAGGGTCCAATAAAATATAAAGAAACTGGCTGCAAACATTACTATTTCAATGTAGATGAAGTGTACCAGGAACAAGCAACAGAGAACCCTGCCCTGGGAACTGCTCCTATAATGGGCTCTCTGATGCATTAAATTCCTTTATCTGAGTTGGAATAGTGTGATATGTAGCTGCCTTCTTTCTCTTGCGTGGTGGATCTTTTTTTGAGCTAAGATGATGTCTCTGCATCGGCACCCAATGGTCCGATGAGCAGACCATTTTTGGGGCTTGTGAGTGCTACTCATTCTCTCTTTGTAGCAGGTTTCAGTATGTTGGGCTAAACGTCTTCTCCCCTAGGGTGTAGAGGTAGGGTTCTTTGTAAGTTATTACTGCATCAGTCATGGGGGAGCAGGGGTGGTATTGGCAACCAGTTCCGTCATACAATGGCACAGTACCAGCACTTAGAGTGCATTGATTTTTAATAGCACTCTTTATGCTTAGGTCTAGTGGCTACATCTAATTTGGACTTCTTTATGACATACATATCAGAGAAAGGATACTCTCATTGGGTTCTAAAGGGGAATGTTGATGCCTACATAACCATTTCTCTTGAGTTCCAGAAATGATATCTATTAAATAGGACTTTGACAGTTTTGCTTTAAGGAAATAGGTTTTAAAGTTAGGGACAATTTTCACTAGGATTTTTCCCCTACTGCTGTATACAAAAAAAAATCATAATGGCAAGGTCAATGCACAGACTGGCAGAAATGGCAGAGAACCTTTTAAAAGAAGCTGTGAAAGCAGGCCTAGAACTTAACAATATGAAGTTTGAATATACAGTATGAAAGAATACAAGAAACAAGATGGTGAAATAGTTTTTTTACCGTGCGACTCAGTTCCTATAGAACACAGTATTTCCAATATTTTGAAATGCCAGTAACACATGAAATACAAGCTAGACAATCTGCAGCAGATTGTGGTTATTTTCCACCCTGCAACACATTACAGTTGGCATCTTGTGCCCATAAAGATTACTATATATAGAATGGTGATAAATCCAGTTGTAACGGAAACATAGAGCCTAATAAAAAAAGTCAGCTGGGTACATGGAAAAAAATCTATTGTCCCACCAACATCAAGATGAAAAGATTAAAATAGATACAGTATATTTTTCAAAAACCACAAATAATTAAAATCCACATTGTGTCCACCAAATGCTTTTGCAAACCCAGATTGTAACTTGTAAAAGTAGCAGTGATATCATCACTGTGTTGCACATAGCCTGTGTACAGAGTGGGGCTGTTGGGAGGATCCAGCAGGCTTACCAGTGTCCAATCCTAATAAACTAGAGAAAATTTAGAGGCTTATAAGTATCATTCATCGCTAAACGTAAATTATCTGCCCAGTAACCAAAAAACATACAGCAAAAAAGAGGGGATGCGAAAAGAGATTCACAGAGAGTGGTTACATCATGGACAGAATGCGATACTCAAAGTAATTCTAAAAATGATGCTTTATTACACAGTACAAATGTGGACAAATGAGATAAATACCTCAGTATGAGATAATACAAAGACAGACCTTAAAAACATAAAATCACACATCAAGACCAGTCTAAGTAGTAAGGTGCTGCAGACATAGTGACGATTGTCTAATACATTTGCAGCACCAACACAAAGGTTACGCCGCCAAGCAGGAGGTATATCAAAAAATTGTACCAATATACGTATGGCATGCAGTTCTGTAAATGGCTTATAACCAGTACCAAGTAATGGATATGATTGCCCATGGACCTAAATGTGTAGTGTGGGCTAAAATGCATTTAGATATATAGAGAGAGAGATGCGGTTAGCCTCTATGGTGGCCAAATGAGGCAATAATGACAATGGATAATGGCAAATGTAGGTGGTAGAGTATCAAGCAGCAATATAAACGTCCATAATTATATATAGAATGAGCTGAATAAACAGTATACAGGTCACCATTTGGCTTCCTCAATGTAGTGGATCTGGCAGGGCCCTGCCTTAAGGGGTTTCTTCACCGCAAGATGCGGGTTGTGGACCACCTTAATATTGATGTTGTAATATAGAGTGCTGGACCTTCCGTGCCTTGTAATAAGTGTAGGGTGCCATGCACCTATATGATGAAGCATGATGTCCCCATCCTGAAACAAATACGTGACATGGAGAGTCAATATAGGAGTTCTTGGTAGTAAATATGCAATGGGAAGCATGCACCGTGTTCCCTTTTAGTTATGCTGCTGTTCACTCACCACCCTGGCCATAGGTGATACTCTAACTGAGTTTCCTTCGTCTGGATATCCAGCCACAGTCCCGGAGGCCGCTGCCACCATTGGGACTAATGTCCAACGGGCTCCACTCCCGCCCCGGCGCTTGTTCAGCCTAGCACCGCTGGTGGCCAGCGTGTATGGCTGCCTCCCCTGATGGTCTACGTGTATGGCGCCAATGTGTCCGGCTGGAAGTGACGTATCTGACGTATGACGTCAAAACAATTCGCTGATGGGTGTATCTCACTCAGCTTCATCAGGACCAATGAGATGCCTACCTTCCATACACTATTTATAATGGGCTTGTGACCGCCCATAAATGCAAATCAATTGGTGGCAATTATACTCAGTGGAAGAAAAGCTAAATAAATAGCAAATTGCTGGTCATATAATACAAGTAAAAAGGCAGATACCTGGCTACACAGGGGGGAGAAAATTGCTTTTTCATTAACATAGATGCCTTTTAGAGGAATTATCCAATAGCCTTCCTATTCACCACCAGGTGGCGCAAAGGAATTTTACACTATGAGTCTTCCCATTTTTGCAAAAACACTTGGAGGTCACATTCAATATTTAACCCTTTGGGGGATAAAGTATCACGTTTATATATGTTTTTCACATTTTTCACATTTCAAGAGTTCTCTATCAAAATCACCTCTCCCCTGTGGGAAGTTAAGTGCATATATTCCTTTGACTTTAGTGCCCTCTAGTTTTCCCTCATGGTACTTGGCATAGTGTTGCGCTAAATTACTCTCAGGATCATTTGATTTATCTCTAAAATGTTCACCTATTCGCACTTTAAGCTGCCTTTTAGTTTTACCAATATACATTTTTTTACATGGACAAATCAACATATAGAGTACTCTAGCTGTAGAGCAATTTATAATGCTTTAAATTTTAAAATGAACTTTGTTATTTGAATCAGAGAACATATCAGTACGATCTACAATTTGCAAATTTGACATTTTCCACATTTATACATCCCTTTTGTGCGTGACTTCAGCCATGTTGATTGTTTTAATGGCTGATAATCAGAGTGAATAAGTAGGTCACCAAGATTTGGTGCTCTCCTTGCCACCATTAGTGGACGGTCGCCTAAAATTTTACCTAAATTGGGGCATTGTGTAAGAATCCTCCAGTGTTTTTCCAATACATGTTTTACTTCCCCCCACTGTGCTCCAAACTGGGTTATCATCCTGACCGGTTGTATGGTTTGTTTCCCTTGGCCTTCTTCCTTTTTTGAAGATAGTAATATTTTCCGATCGGTTTGGTATGCTCACTTTCTTGCCCTCCTAATCTGGGAGTGGGAGTATCCTTGTTCCCTAAATCTTTTATAAAGGTCTTGGGCCTCCAGCCTAAAGCGATCAATATTGGAACAGTTTCTTCGACACCTTAGACACTGTCCAACTGGAATCCCAGTGATGAGTGAACGTGGGTGATAGCTTTTAGCTTCAAGTAAAGTATTAGCTGCTGTTGGTTTTCTAAACATTTTGGTGACCAGCCTATCGCCCTCAAGTCTAAGGTCAAGGAAGGAAATGCGCAATTTATCAAAGTTGTATGTAAGTCTAATATTCAGGGGGTTATGATTCAATTCCTCCAAGAAGAGTTTTAATTCCTCCAGTGACCCTCTCTAGACGAGGAGCACGTCATCAATGTATCTCAACCAAATTTGAACATGTGTGAGAAACATTGATGACCTGTAGACAAACCTGTTCCTCCCTAAAGCCCAGATGTAGACATGCATACGCTGGGGCCCACGGTGCTCCCATGCTGGTGCCTCTAATCTGCTGGTAGAAGATATTATTAATTGAAAAAAGTTATGATGCAGAGCAAAATCTAATAGCTCACTTATAAATTCGTTTTGCCCTCCCATTTCAGGATATGACTTATCGAGAAAATGACGAGCTGATCTTAGCCCACATTCATGTGGAATAGACGTATATAATGATTCAACGTCTACTCCAACTAAAATAGAGTTTCCATCAATTTTTAAATGTTCAATCTTTGCTAGTACATCTTTAGTATCTTTCACATAGGAAGATAAATTCGGGACCATATCCTTGAGAAACAGGTCAATATATTTTCCTGTCTTCTCATGGGGACCCTGTATTGCGGAGACTATAGGTCTTCCTGGAGGATTTACCAGATCCTTATGGATTTTCGGAATAATATAAAAGGTAGGATAATTAAATTCCTCAATCTTAAAGTAATCATATTTCTTTTTAGCAAGAAGGCCAGCTTCTTTGCCCAATACTAAAGTAGAATTTAGTTTCTTAACCAAAATTGGAAAGGGATTCACACTTAATTTACGATAAGTGGTAGTGTCACCTAGTTGTCGTTTTACTTCTTTCACATAATTCTGTTCATTTAGAATTACTACATTACCACCCTTATCACTTCTTTTAATAATAATATTTTTGGCTTCTTTTAATTCTCTAAGTGCTCTTCTTCTTTTTTGGTAAGGTTATCACTTATTGGCATTTTCCATTCAAGATTTTTAAGATCTGCTGCTACTAGATCCAGAAATGCTGCTATCCTCATATTGGAACATATTTTAGGCATTTTTGTTGATTTAATATTTAAATCAACTCTTCTAATTATATCCTGATGACTACCTTCTTCCTGATCATCCTCATCATACAGGCCACCCTCTTCCATGAGAGATATCAGCATTTCCAATGCTTTATTGTCCTCCATGGGTGTATCTGAGTTCATCTCACTTAACATTTCAGGTTTGTCATGTACCAGCCTCCAAAATACCTTTCTCAAGAACAGATTAATATCCTTGAAAACCTCAAATTCATCCATGGAGACCACTGGGGAAAAAGACATCCCTTTATTAAGTAATGGAATATGTTCATCTTTGAGTGGAAAATTTGCCAAATTAATAATCTTATTTTGGGGGTTATTAATTACCTCTTTTGACTCCTTGTGCTGCCTTTCTCCTCCTGTCGTTTCCCTTTTAAGGATTCCTCTTTACTCTTTTTGGTCCCTCTTCCGATTTGAGATTGATCAACACAGAGTAAATCCCCATTCTGTTGATCTAAAAAAGATACTGATTTGCCTAAACTCTCTGAATCACTTTCACTAGAGATTGTTTCACCCATTGATCTAGAATGTGAACGAAAAAATCTTTGCCTAGATCGACTTCTACCTCTTTTTATGGTGAAATCAAATATTTCACCTGTTTCCCAATATTTGAGATCCCGCTTAACTCTAGTTTGTTTTTTGTACTCTTTCTGCTGCTTTCCTAAGTTGTTCATTTTGTTTCTCAAAAGTATCCATGTCTTTAAAGGGCTCTAATTCTACACTTTTTTTGATAGCTAAATCTAGTTCCTCCAATTGCAATTTTTCCTCTTCAACAATAAGTTTCATGCCGTTACCCCCCTGTTCAATGCACAGAGCCTTCCATTTATCCAAGAATCTCTCATTATGTAGATGTTCTGCTGGGACTACCTTACTTCTAAGGCCACGTGGAATAATATTCTGTTTGATGTAAGCTTCCAAAAAGCAAACATCCCATTTCCGGTTAAGGTGTTTAATAACTAGTTTTTTATGTTCTTTAAACCTAGTTTTAATTTCCTCATCCTTAGTTGTTATTTTTGAATCCTCTGACATGAAGACCCTGTGCATTTCTAGTTCAATTTCCTCACTGGGAGTAAACGCCATGGAAGATCTCCCCACTGTGTACACCAGGTATCATACAGATAAATTATATGTTCAACACTGAGGTGATGGGTGACCTGATGATTTGTCAAGCCTCTATAGGAATAGGTCCATAGGAACCCAAATATCAATGCTAATAAACTAGAGAAAATTTAGAGGCTTTTAAGTATCATCATCGCTAAACCTAAATTATCTGCCCAGTAACCAAAAAACATACAGCAAAAAAGAGGGGATGTGAAAAGAGATTCACAGAGAGTGGTTACATCATGGACAGAATGTGATACTCAAAGTAATTCCAAAAATTATGCTTTATTACACAGTACAAATGTGGACAAATGAGGTAAATACCATTCACCATCACCTCAGTATGAGATAATACAAAGACAGACCTTAAAAACATATAAAATCACACATCAAGACCAGTCTAAGTAGTAAGGTGCTGCAGACATAGTGACGATTGTCTAATACATTTGCAGCACCAACACAAAGGTTACACCGCCAAGCAGGAGGTACAGGGGCGGACTGACCATTTGGAAACCCGGGCACTGCCCGAGGGCCCGGGGTCAGTAGGGGGCCCCATGAGATGCCCCTGGTACCTTTTTCATAGGCTTTTTTGAGTTTGGGCAAGGACACAGGGGCCCCATGATCCCCTATTTAAATATAAAAGATGTGGCGAGCGCTTCTTGTATAACAATAAAGAATATATAAGCAGCTAAAGCACTGAAAGGAGATCACAACAGCCTCAGGTGAAGATAAATAAATAAAGTGCAGCGCTAAAAATAAACAGAAAATTCGATCTAGAAAATTCTGGTCTAGAAAATTTGATCTAAAAAGTTCGTTCTGAAAATATCAAAAGTTCATAGAATCAGCGATAAAGTAGATATGACACAGCTTATGAGAAATCCGGAACAAATGGCAGAAGTGCGCACTCACCGACCGCGCATAGGAAATGCGCATATGTTTAATCAATTCTGCAGAGTATCGATCTCCCTCAGGAAGGGGTGTTATCATGCGATGGTCAGCTGGGCTCACAGAACCTCCCAAGGATCGGGATAGATCGGCCGGATACAGACTCCAGGTGAAGGCTTCCCTCCTCTGGATGAAGTGGAAAACGGTGTCTGCTGACCCCTCAATAAGGGGCAAAGAGTGGGAGAGTACCCATAGTGTAGTATTTCAAAAGATAATTTTATTGGTAATAAACAGTGCAGGGTATATCAGTAGTGATGCTAGGCAGATGGCCAGACATATAAAGTGAATCACATAAAATTAGATTAAAAAGCAAAAACCACTGACCCTGAATGAAGAAGCCGCCAGACCTCCTCGTGGTCTAGGCGGCAATAAGGCGTCACAGGCTGTCAGTTCCTCCTGAGGCCTTTCGTGCTAAGGCACATCATCAGACCTGGACCTGGTCAGTATCCCCTCTGATGATGTGCCTTAGCACGAAAGGCCTCAGGAGGAACTGACAGCCTGTGACGCCTTATTGCCGCCTAGACCACGAGGAGGTCTGGCGGCTTCTTCATTCAGGGTCAGTGGTTTTTGCTTTTTAATCTAATTTTATGTGATTCACTTTATATGTCTGGCCATCTGCCTAGCATCACTACTGATATACCCTGCACTGTTTATTACCAATAAAATTATCTTTTGAAATACTACACTATGGGTACTCTCCCACTCTTTGCCCCTTATTGAGGGGTCAGCAGACACCGTTTTCCACTTCATCCAGAGGAGGGAAGCCTTCACCTGGAGTCTGTATCCGGCCGATCTATCCCGATCCTTGGGAGGTTCTGTGAGCCCAGCTGACCATCGCATGATAACACCCCTTCCTGAGGGAGATCGATACTCTGCAGAATTGATTAAACATATGCGCATTTCCTATGCGCGGTCGGTGAGTGCGCACTTCTGCCATTTGTTCCGGATTTCTCATAAGCTGTGTCATATCTACTTTATCGCTGATTCTATGAACTTTTGATATTTTCAGAACAAACTTTTTAGATCGAATTTTCTAGACCAGAATTTTCTAGATCGAATTTTCTGTTTATTTTTAGCGCTGCACTTTATTTATTTATCATGATCCCCTATTGCCCGGGGCCCCATGAGTTGTCAGTCCGCCCCTGAGGAGGTATATAAAAAAGTTGTACCAATATAGGTATGGCATGCAGTGGTGTAAATGGCTGATAACAAGTACCAAGTAATGGATATGATTGCACATGGACCTAAATAAGTAGTGTGGGCTAAAATACATTTAGATATATAGAGAGAAATGCGGTTAGCCTCTATGGTGGCTTAAGTCACGCACAAAAGGGATGTATAAATGTGGAAAATGGCAAATTTGCAAGTTTGTAGATCGTACTTATACGTTCTCTGATTCAAATAACAAAGTTCACTTTAAAATTCAAAGCCTTATAAACTGCTCTACAGCTCAATATGTTGATTTGTCCATGTAAAAAAATGTATATTGGTAAAACTAAAAGGCAGCTTAAAGTGCGAATAGGTGAACATTTTAGAGATATTAAATCAAATGATCCTAAGAGTAATTTAGCTCAACACTATGCCAAGTACCATGGGGGAAAACTAGAGGGAACTAAAGTCAAAGGAATATATGCACTTAACTTCCCACAGGGGAGAGGTGATTTTGATAGAGAACTCTTGAAACGTGAAAAAACATTGGATATATAAACTTGATACTTTATCCCCCAAAGGGTTAAATATTGAAAGTGTTTTTGAAAAAATAGGAAGACTCATAGTGTAAAATTCCTTTGCGCCACCTGATGGTGAATAGGAAGGATATTGAATAATTCCTCTAAAAGGCAGCTATGTTAATGAAAGAGCAATTTTCTCCCAGCTGTGTACCCAGGTATCTGCCTTTTTACTTGTATTATATGACCAGCAATTTGCAATTGATTTAGCTTTTCTTCCACTGAGTATAATTGCCATTAATTGATTTGCATTTATGGGCGGTCACAAGCCCATTATAAATAGTGTATGGAAGGTAGGCATCTCATTGGTCCTGACGATGCCAAATGAGATATGCCCATTGGCGAAGCGCGTTGACGTCATACGTCAGATAAGTCACTTCTGGCCGGATACACCGGTGCCATACACGCTGGCCACGAGCGGTGTTAGGTTGAACAAGCCCCGGGGCGGGAGCGGAGCCCGTTGGACATTAGTCCCGATGGTGGCAGCGGCCTCCAGGACTGTGGCTGGATATCCAGACGAAGGAAACTCAGAGTATCACCTATGGCCTGGGTGGTGAGTGAACAGCAGCATAACTAAAAGGGAACATGGCGCATTCTCGCCATTGCATATTTACTACCAAGAACTGCTATATTGACTCTCCATATGTCACGTATTTGTTTCAGGATAGGGACATCATGCTTCATCATATAGGTGCATGGCACCCTACACTTATTACAAGGCACGGAAGGTCCAGCACTCTATATTACAACATCAATATTAAGGTGGTCCACAGCCCGCATGTTGCGGTGAAGAAACCCCTTAAGGCAGGGCCCTGCCAGATCTACATTGAGAAAGCCAAATGGTGACCTGTATACTGTTTATTCAGCTCATTCTATATATAATTATGGACGTTTATATTGCTGCTTGATACTCTACCACCTACATTTGCCATTATCCATTGTCAATATTGCCTCATTTGGCCACCATAGAGACTAACTGTATCTCTCTCTATATATCTAAATGCATTTTAGCCCACACTACCTATTTAGGTCCATGGGCAATCATATCCATTACGTGGTACTTGTTATCAGCCATTTACAGCACTGCATGCCATACCTACAGTTGTATTCAAAATAATAGCAGTCAGACATCACTAACCTGATGACATCACTAACCTGATCAATCACTGTTTTGTTGTAGAAATTATATTTCTACATGGCAAATAATTTACTAGCAGGTGTAGTAGAGTTATAGAAATCCAACAGACCCAACAGTCATGACATGCATGCTGCTGATTCTGTGTAATTGAATCACTAATTGAAAGGGGCATGTTCAAAATAATAGCAGTGTGGAGTTCTATTAATGAGGTCATTCATTCTTTGAAAAGCAGGTGGCAATTATTGCCCTTATTTAAGGAAGGAAGGCAGCAAATGTTGTACATTCTGGTTACAGTACATTTCTCTCTGAAATTCTGCGGAAAATAAGTCGTTCCAGACATTGTCCAGAAGAACAGCGTACCTTGATTAAAAAGTTGATTGGAGAGGAGAAAACATATAAAGAAGTGCAGAAAATGATAGGCTGCTCAGCTAAAATGATCGCAAATGCTTTAAAATGGCAACCAAAACCTGAAAGACGTGGAAGAAAGCGAAAAACTACCATTCGAATGGATAGAAGAATAGCCAAAATGGCAAGGACTCAGCCAACAATCAGCTCCAGGAAGATCAAAGAAGGTGTAAAGTTACCTGTGAGTACTGTTACAATTAGAAGACTCCTATGTGAAGCCAAGCTATCTGCAAGAAGCCCCCGCAAAGTCCCACTGTTGAAAAAAAGACATGTGCTGAAGAGGTTACAATTTGCCAAAGAGCACATTGACTGGCCTAAAGAGAAATTGCGCAACATTTTGCGGACTGATATAAGTAAGATTGTTCTTTTTGGGTCTAGTGGCCGGAGATAGTTTGTCAGACGACCCCCAAACACTGAATTCAAGCCACAGTACACTGTGAAGACAGTGAAGCATGGTTGCGCAAGCATCATGATATGGGGATGTTTCTCATACTACGGTGTTGGGCCTATTTATCGCATACCAGGGATCATGGATCAGTTTGAATACATCAGAATACTTGAAGAGGTCATGCTGCCTTATGCTGAAGAGGAAATGCCCTTGAAATGGCAACAAGACAATGACCCCAAACACACCAGTAAACGTGCAACATCTTGGTTCCAGACCAACAAGATTGACGTTATGGAGTGGCCAGCCCAATCCCCGGATCTTAATCCAATAGAAAACTTGTGGGGTGACATCAAAAATGCAGTTTCTGAGGCAAAACCAACCAAGAAATAGAGAAGAACTGTGGAATGTAGTCCAATCATCCTGGGCTGGAATACCTGTTCACAGGTGCCAGAAGTTGGTTGACTCCATGCAACACAGATGTACAGCAGTTCTCAGAAACAGTGCTTATACAACTAAATATTAATTAAGTGATTCAAAGGAAAGCAAAATCTTCAAACATTTTTCAGTTTATATAGTGAATGTTTGAGTTTGTAAAGAAAAATACAAACACTGCTATTTTTTTTGAACAGTCTAATATTCACTTTTCTTCACTTTTTTTTAGAGGAACAACACAAATTTGATATATTTTTCTTCATGTTTTGATTTGGAATAGAATGTGTAGTGTTCCCAATGCATTTGTGTGTATGGAAATAAAAGCTATTAGAAGGATTTTGAGCTTTATTCACTTTTTTCAACACACTGCTATTATTTTTAACACAACTGTATATTGGTACAATTTTTTTATATACCTCCTGCCTGGCGGTGTAACCTTTGTGTCGGTGCTGCAAATGTATTAGACAATCGTCACTATATCTGCAGCACCTTACTACTTAGACCGGTCTTGATGTGTGATTTTATATGTTTTTAAGGTCTGTCTTTGTATTATCTCATACTGAGGTGATGGTGAATGGTATTTACCTCATTTGTCCACATTTGTACTGTGTAATAAAGCATCATTTTTGGAATTACTTTGAGTATCGCATTCTGTCCATGATGTAACCACTCTCTGTGAATCTCTTTTCACTTCCCCTCTTTTTTACCAGTGTCCAATCGCCTGAAGGTATAAGCCTATAAGTCAGGATTTATAAATACTTTGCCTGTGTCGTGTACTGTACTCCAAGATATGAAATTTACAGGTAAGTCAAAATTTCTCTTTGGTACATTGGTTGTCAGTGGAAAGATTTGTTCTTACATTGGTGGTCAATGGGAAAAAAATACTTCTTATATTGGTGGTCAGTGGGAAAAATGGCTCCAGATAGCTAAAAAGGGCATTGGTCTTACATATGAACCTCTAAGAACCTCTGGAGGAACCCTAGGTTTGCACAAAACTCTGGTTAAGAAAGGCTGCTGTAGGACCAAGCTACAAGCAGTCTGTTTACTACCAAGTTCATTTCAAATTATGCAATACATAGAGTGTAAAAAGCCAGTTTAAAAAAACGTAATGCTGTCAGGGCTTTTATATATTCCCCAATCAATTCTGACATTATACTGACATTCACTGTCAGAATAAGATCTCAAGATAAAATGCATTCAACCTATTACCAGATCACTCTGTAAATAAATTGTTCTGAGATAGAATATAGAATACATCTTGCAGAAAGGAAGGACATTTTAAATATTTACCTTTCAGGTCTATTTAGTACGTTCAAACCGTCTGACAATGATCAATAGTACATATATTGTAAACTGAAGTTATATTTTACCTCTACACTATGACAGGGAATTTCTTAACCTGCTACAGTCACTGAGAAATTCCAGGGCATGTTAATGTGTAAAGCCGGAAAAGTTGATATACGCAATATCTAATCCAAAAATAAACTTTCTCCATGAGCCAAAACATCAAACCAATCAATAGTGAAGCCTGGAGAATGTGGAATGTTAGTGGGGGAAGGCTAAGTAAGCATTCCTGACCTGTGGTCAATACACCAACCTATGTTTTCACATCACACTATTACAGGTACATTTGTTCTGAGCATTCAGTTCAACACAGAAGAGAATCACTAAAATTATGAGCAATATAGTTATTGTAGGTAACCGACTATACCATTCTGCCAAACTGATTATAAAATTGCTAGCAAAAAAGCTGACTATATATTTAATGGTCATTCTATATAACATGGTGGTTGAGAATGTCGCCTTGGCAAACTAAAGTCCTGGTTTAGATTCTAACCAAGCCTCTGTATGCTTCAAGTTTATATGTTACCTCTGCTTTTGAGTCTTCACCTGTGTCCTCTGGGTAACTTAATCCAGTGGAGGAGATGAGAGGGTGAGGGGGTACTGCCTAGTAGGCTTTAAACTAAAAGCTTGCAGGCAGGTAAGGTCACTTAATATAAAATAGACCCTAGGCTATCTCTAACATTGGGCTGAGTCTTGGGGGTCGTGTATGCCCTCTACTGTCTCACTGTCTTTTGGGGCATGCCAACATTGAGCAGCAGTAAGTTTCCCGAGTAGTAACCATGTTGGCAGGATCACGTCACATATAGGATAAGGCTAGGGGGTGCAACAGGCTAGTTGTGCAAACTGAACAAATGTGTGTAACACCATGCTGTAATACTGGTTGCATGATGTTAAGTGGATGCTAGATGGCAGTGTACAGACTCTGTTGAAAAGCTTTGTGAGATTTGTAGGCTGACTGCAGGACTTTTCTGTTTGATGGATAGCTAACTAACATTTCCCCAGAGCAGCTGGCGTGTGGTTGGAGGCCAATAAATACAGAAGCCCAGGAACCTGGGGGCAGGAAGTGAATGGGAGAGCTGGAGATCAGGTGTGAGGAGGAGGCTGTGCGAGACGCTGGAGGTCCAGGCCGGGCCAAGCCACCGAGAGTGCAGGAGAAATAAGGAATTGCTGACCGCTGACATTGCTGATGAGTCTGCTGAACAGCCCTGTGAGCAGGCTGACTGGAGTGCTGTTGCCTGGATCTCTGAAGGAGGTACCACGAGAACACTGGGGCCCCTGTCTACAGCGAGACTGTCCGCTACCTAACCAAGATCGCAGATCAAATGAGAAAGTTCCACTTTCAAGCCATTTAGGTTCAAATGACACTACTCAATTCAGCTACTTTCCACCCAGTTTGACTGACATTGTTTTCCAAGTTACATGTGTTAAGGCCCAGTTGTCCAGCCTACTAGTTATTGCATTCTTAGCATATCCAATCACAAGACCCTACAGCAGTGTTTGCCCTCTGCAGGCCAAGTTGTGCTATTGCTTTCAACATAGCAGACCTCCTTTGCCAAGGAGCTCCTTCATTGCCACAGTTTGCCACTGTGGTCCAAAGAGGAACTAATCCCTATACAAGTGTGTCTGGCCCATTTATTAATCCTTGCCTAATCCTACATCTCACCTTGCAGGAGTTAAAGGGGTACCATCCAAATTTAAATGCCACTTAAAGGGTCAGCTCCTTTTCACTCTCCAAGAAGGAACTTCGACCTTTGCCTTAAGGAAGATTTGAATCTTTATGTGCACCAACTAGGGCCCTGAGGGGTAGTGCTACAGGTGAAAGAGCCAGTGAGCAAGCAGGGGACTGGACTTGTGCCACTAGATGCTTAACATCCTGTCTTTATGTCCCTTACCATCTGATACTGGGGAACTCCCAGTACAAGTTGTTCAGCCAGCTGAAGAAATGTATAGCCTGAGATTGCACTAATTCTATGTCTGTCAAATAGTTAAAGTGTTACTAAACCCACAACAGTAAAATCAGTCTGTATGCAGTAAAGCATGCTTGTTATACTCACTGTGGAACCTAAGGGGTTAATTCTCCACATTGTGTAAAAGGCAGATTGATCCTCTCTTCTCTGATCTTCCCCTTCTTCCATTGTCCCCTAACTATCTCCTGATAGAACAGAGGTTTGGAGTCACTCTGCACAAGCTCAGTTTGGTGTGTATTGCTAGAGAGGTTATTTGTGTTCTTGAGAGAGTGAATGTGATCAGCACAGGGCCAATCAGCACTGTCCAGTCAGAGGTCAGGAGACCTGCATCCTCCCAGAAGAGAAAAAAAACTACTCCTTCAAGCTTTATCCAGTGCTCTGCTGGACATTTATAGAAGTCACAAGACTGCTCCAACTGCTGATGAGAAAAGGTATTTAGCAGTTTATATTTACTAAAATAATTGCGCTTCCATGTTCTGTGTACTGTGGGAGACCAGATATAGTGAATGCAGGGTCCTGGGTTTATTAACATTTTAACTGTAATGCTGTTTCAAAGTCCAGATGTTACTGAAAATATGTGAAACCATGTACATTTCCTTTATATGTATGTATATAATTAAGCTACCTTTGGCAAAACATACACATGTTTAGGCTTGCACACTTATTCAGCTGTACTTATAAATTCATCCATGACGTGTGTTCTACTCTCATAGAGAAGGAACATACATTATCAATTAGAAGATACTTTTTCTGAGTGTTTCTAATGTTCACTGCTTTTTAGATCCAAGTTTAATTCTACATGGGATCATGCTGGCCCAGTTGTAGATAGTTACTTTGGGCTTCACATATTAGGACTATTAGGAGATATTTGTTTTAGGTGTTTTTATGGGTTGGGGTATTATATGTAACCATACTTTGGTCAGACCCTAATCCAGTACTCTGTGCTATGTTTGTACCTTCAGGGCATCTTATTAGTGACTATGGCAGTACAAACTTTTAAAATGATATTGAAGTCTATTTTTTCAGCTGCAGAGGTCCAGACTTGCATTAGATGCTTCTTTTTCTTTGTCTTTCTTCCTTCTTTACCTGGTCCCATTATCACTGCTTCCCATTCTTCTGTGGAGTTACTCCTTACTCTAGCATTGTCCAATGAAGCCCCAACATTGTTACCTGTTCATGTGCTATCCTGTGAACAGACTACAGCCCAGTGTGAAGACACTGCCGGCCCTGACCATGGAAACCAAGGAAGAAGAATGCTTTCAGTCTTAATGTGCACTCCCCTAGTGAAAGTTTGAATAAGAGACTCAAAGGAAATAGTATGATATGTCTGGAAAATAAAGGATATGTTTTCTAGCCTTTACTATAAAAAATCATTTGTTGTAATGTGTTGTTTTAGGCTAGGCAGGTGTGGTTGTGAAGAAATCAGGGAGCAATGAAACCCTAGGAAAGGAAGGTTAGGGACTTATGTGAATGTACAATATATATATATGTAATATGTAAAGCACTGCGTAAATTGACAGCGCTGTATAAGTACCTGTAATAAATAAATAAAATAAGTGTGTAACTCGGGGAGAACAAAAAAGCGTGAACAGGGTAAACTAATGCAGTCATCACATCTGAGGACTGGTATGCGGAAATGTGTTACAGCTTTGTTTTCAGTAACTGTATCTGGACCTATTTACAGCATAGAAAGTATCACAGCACAGCAAAGTGACAGTGAATCCATCAGCTTGTGGTGCAACTGCTTGATGGCCTTTACCTGAGCCTTAACAGTTGCTTAGCAATATGGACGCCCCTAGAAACAAGTGAGTATACTTTCATATTTTATAATTAGCATAACAATTTCCCATTAGAGTACTGTACCCCCAGGGAATGTAACTGTCGCTTTCAGTTATGCTACTAATGTTATAAGGAAACAAACTAACATCTCTTGAGTGTTCACATTGTTACATTCTGTATTAGAAAAAAATCAATATAAAAAAAGTAGGAAAATAATCTCAACAAAATGACTTGCCAGGCTTACCCTGATAGCCATTTTGGACAATGCCAAAAGGATTATACCAACAATCAGAATTCTTTGATCAGGAGGAAACACCCAAACAATGATAATTGCAAATAAGGAGACACGCTTTCAGTCACTAACTTGCATCAGCTATGATCGTTTTGTTATAATGCATTTTCATAAATATTTAAAATATTTCAATCATTACAGATGCATTTGCTTCAAAAACTAGCTAGGTTGATCCAACTGATCTTTTATTTATGAAAGGAAGCCAACACCAATGATTGGCAGCTTTGATGGACCAATGATGGGCAAATGTATCTGGGATTGATTCACCAAATCTCATTCAAAGTTCATCTAACCCTAACGTAGAAGCAAATCCCATTGATGTCTATGGAGGAAATCTTGTAGTTAAAACCTGTACATTTTTGGGGTTAATAGGTAAACTACTGTCAAAAAAGGTATAGGGAGTTTGGCACTGCCATGGGGGGCATGTACCAATGCAAAACAAATTAAAAAACATAATTTCCTGAAATAGCATATTTGGGGGATGTCTTATTCTGTACGTGGTGTTACGCAGTATGAGTTTTATGTACAGTGTCAGCAACAGCATACACTGCTGGCACATATTTGGCTATGAAATTGATTTTTGTCTCTTACAACTAGCTTGGCTTACCAGCAACAGCAATCAAATCTGAGTAATTACAGTACGAAAAAGGTTTTCCAGATGCTTTAGCATCAACAAATGCATATTCAACAGATATTAATAGACCCACTTTGATCAGCGGATATAAATTAGCCAGTAGTTCACTATGGCCATCCCTGTTCTAGCTAATACAAAACTGTCTTCCTGCTGCCATCCACAGTCTTTTAATTCATGTAGTAAAATACCCACCAGTTTTTTACCTAATTCCAAATGAGAAGCTTGATTATAGTAGTGTAACACCCTCCTAGTTTAGCTAGGGGGAACTAGATCCTAATAGTTAGACAGGAGCTGTAAGCAGCTCAGTTGTAATAGCCAGATGGGTCGAATTGTGGTCAAGGCTGCAGAGCACCCCCTCTGGAATTTCCCTCTGCTCTGAGGCTTTCGGAGGAGGGCATTGGAGGCAGTGGGTGGCTGCAGTCTTGAGGGACCTCAGCCAATCCCTAACACAAGGCTTGGCAAGGGGCTGGGACTCTATTGAAAGTGTAAGAGCCTGCTCAGTAACAGGGGTGGGGAGAGTCGGGTGGAGTGAAGAGAACTTGAGGAAGATGTGAGGCTGGAGGAAGAAGGCTGCCAGGAGACCTAGTGGAATGGAGCCTGCCTGTGAGCCTGGAGTTGGAGGGGAGGAAAACTTAGAGCTCACTGGCCTCCTGAGTGAGGACCACCTCTAGGGCAGTGATAGAGCAACCCAGCTGTTAGGACTGATAGCAGCATCCAACCTGCAAGCCGTACAAGAGAGGATCCGAGTGAGTACACCTGCACCCCCTGGGTGAATAGGGGAAGGAGCACTCTGGTGGGAAACCAGATTAGCCCCCTACTAGTGACTGTTCTGACTGTTCACCACTTAAAGGGACAGGAGCAAGATCTCCTGCTCAGGAAAAGTCTCCAGATTGCTGGATGAAGAGGAGTTCATCTAGGGTCAGGGGTGGTACAACTAGGAGATACTGGCTAGCACTCCAACAGAGACTGCATTAGAGAAGAAGAAGCTTGTGAATAGCTCAGGAGGTTGTCATGAGATATCGGTTCCCTTGGGCATCATATACCCCCTTACCCTATCCAAGTGCTAATCCCCTTATTAAAACTACAAAACCAATGCTCTAAGACTGCTTTCTGTCTCTGAATGCAAGCTTGTGTGGAAAATTCAGAAAGACCGGCTGTGCAGGACTATAGGGGGACCCAATTCATCAGCAATCCCTAAGGGGATAGTGCTACAGTAGTGTAAAATTGGCCAGCAGCAGGACATTTTGATTAAGGGAAAATTGGCAGAAATGTAAAAGAGAAAATAAGAGAACAGGCAGGGATTTTACTACATGAATTAGTACGCCACTGATGACACAGCAATGTAAAACTGGCCAACAGCAGGACAATTTGAAATAGCAAGGCTAGGCCCAAATTTACTAGAGAGAGAATGAGCACAGGCTGAGTTTGTACTACAAGAAATAAGATACTGAAGAGCATACAGCAGGCTTCATGCACGGGAGTATTTGCTTAGCTTATCTGGATGCCTTTTCTTCTGGCAAGAGAAAAGCAGCTTTAAAAACACCATATAAGCGAATGAGCTTCTGAGATTTCACGTGTGTTTATGTGTGTATGCACAACAATGCATTTTATTATATTAATAAATGTTAAATTATTCAGGCCACTAGAGTGCATTAACACGCAAATGTGCATAAATGCACCTAGCGTTTAGGCACGATTAAGCTCGTTCCACATTTTTTCTGCCCAAAAGCTCTCTGATACATGGTGGTAATGGTTTTTTGTTCTACCTGTAAATGCTACTCTTCTAATATGCCTATGAACACCTAAGTGTGCATGGACACATAGGCTGACATAGAGGTACTTCTACACAGAAAAACAATACCAAACACCAGTAAAAGCAGCATTTTTTTAAGCCCAGTGTGCCGAAGCCCTTAAATTGCTCAGTAGCAGGACAGTTTTAATTAGGGATAATGGGCCTAACAGGTGTCTGACAAATGTGAATGGCAGTGATATAATGTGAGGGGGTCTGGGTGCACACTGTTATTTACTTACTATTTTTTATCTTCAAATGATGCAGAAGAGAAGGCCAGTAACAAGTAAATGTTCCACTTGGAGCATTCCAAGCGTATAAAAAGCCTTATCAATAAATAATAAAAATTGTAGCACTGCGGTACTCTGTCAGGGTCTAAATAGAGGTTAAACCCAGCATTCTCAACTGAGCAGGTTGATGGGCTCCAGGGGGCTTGCTTAATGCAGAGAAAACTGGCTTTTCAGTTTCCTCATTGTTTTGTAAAGTTTCCTTTTTTGGCCTGGAGCCTGCAGATGTCAAAGTGATCTGGGAGGGATGAAATCTCCAATCCTGGATTCAGGTTTTGTGAAAAGCTAGCATACAACTGGTCAGGTTTGTGCTGGGCTTTTAGTAGTAACCTGACCATGGTTCTGGGCTCCACTCCAGCAGACAGAAGTGGTCAATGCCAGGAGTTAGGAGGGCTCCATTAGGGAGCCAAAAGCAGTAAGGAGATGCAAATTATGTGCACAGAGCTGTATATGAAGACAGTCTGTGGGAGGCAGACAAAGAGCCTAAAGGGTAAGGCCAGAGCAGAGGAGTGCTGCATGTATAAGCCTGGAGGCTGAATATGTATTTTTTTGGATGGAAATACTGAAAATGCCTGTGAGGGAAACTCATTGATTTTCTTTTTTGGAAGTTTGTTGAACTTTGTTTTAATAGACGTGGGCAAGAAAAGCCCTTAAAAAGAAAAATAAAATCAAGTGGCACTGTCCTTTAAAACTTTACTGTTTCATGCTAGTTCTCACAAAATTAAAAACCCCACAAAAAATTATAAAATGACATCAGTGAAAAATAAGCTCACTTTTTAACCACCTCCCGCCCGCCATATAGTCCAATGACGGGCGTAAGGTGGTTCTCTCGTTTTGGGAGGACAGCGTGGCGATTGGAGGTGCAATGTGTCCCTCGGACACAGCGGATCACAGATCCACGGAAAGAACCGAAGACGTCGGCTCGGTCATGTGATCAGCTGTATCCAATCACAGCTGATCACATGTAAACAGGGAAATGTCGGTTATCGGCATTTCTCTCCTCACGAGCTGTTACGCTGGCAGCTCGAGAGTAGAGGAGAGTCGGTAATCGGCATTCTGTGGAGGGGACATCTACACTGATCATCAGGGCACTGATGAACAGTGTGCCCTGATAATCAGTGTGGCCCCAGAAGTGCCACCTGTCAGTGTCCATCAGTGCCTTGTGTCAGTGCTGAACAGTGCCACGTGCCAGTGCCCATCAGTGCCACATCAATGCCACATATCAGTGCCCATCTGAGCTGCCTTTCAGTGTCACCCATCAGTGCCAGTCAGTGCCACCTATCAATGCCAATCAGTGCCACCTATCAGTGCCAGTCAGTGCCGCCTATCAGTGCCAGTCAGTGCCGCCTATCAGTGTGCATCAGTGCCCGTCAGTGCCACCTTACAGTGCCAATCAGTGCCGCTTATCCGTGCTATATATCAGTGTCATACAGTCAGGTCCATAAATATTGGGACATCGACACAATTCTAAAATTTTTGGCTCTATACACCACCAAAATGGATTTTAAATTAAACAAACAAGATGCACTTTAACTGCAGACTGTCAGCTTTAATTTGAGGGTATTTACATCCAAATCAGGTGAACGGTGTAGGAATTACAACAGTTTGCATATGTGCCTCCCACTTGTTAAGGGACCAAAAGTAATGGGACAATTGGCTTCTCAGCTGTTCCATGGCCAGGTGTGTGTTATTCCCTCATTATCCCAATTACAATGAGCAGATAAAAGGTCCAGAGTTAATTTCAAGTGTGCTATTTGCATTTGGAATCTGTCGCTGTCAACTCTCAAGATGAGATCCAAAGAGCTGTCACTATCAGTGAAGCAAGCCATCATTAGGCTGAAAAAACAAAATAAACCCATCAGAGAGATAGCAAAAACATTAGGCGTGGCCAAAACAACTGTTTGTAACATTCTTAAAAAGAAGGAACGCTTCAGTGAGCTCAGAAACACCAGAAGACCACGGAAAACAACTGTGGTGGATGACCGAAGAATTCTTTCCCTGGTGAAGAAAACACCCTTCACAACAGTTGGCCAGATCAAGAACACTCTCCAGGAGGTAGGTGTATGTGTGTCAAAGTCAACAATCAAGAGAAGACTTCACCAGAGTGAATACAGAGGGTTCACCACAAGATGTAAACCATTGGTGAGCCTCAAAAACAGTAAGGCCAGATTAGAGTTTGCCAAACGACATCTAAAAAAGCCTTCACAGTTCTGGAACAACATCCTATGGACAGATGAGACCAAGATCAACTTGTACCAGAGTGATGGGAAGAGAAGAGTATGGAGAAGGAAAGGAACTGCTCATGATCCTAAGCATACCACCTCATCAGTGAAGCATGGCGGTGGTAGTGTCATGGCGTGGGCATGTATGGCTGCCAATGGAACTGGTTCTCTTGTATTTATTGATGATGTGACTGCTGACAAAAGCAGCAGGATGAATTCTGAAGTGTTTCGGGCAATATTATCTGCTCATATTCAGCCAAATGCTTCACAACTCATTGGATGCCGCTTCACAGTGCAGATGGACAATGACCCAAAGCATACTGCAAAAGCAACCAAAGAGTTTTTTAAGGGAAAGAAGTGGAATGTTATGCAATGGCCAAGTAAATCACCTGACCTGAATCCGATTGAGCATGCATTTCACTTGCTGAAGACAAAACTGAAGGGAAAATGCCCCAAGAACAAGCAGGAACTGAAGACGGTTGCAGTAGAGGCCTGGCAGAGCATCACCAGGGATGAAACCCAGCGTCTGGTGATGTCTATGCGTTCCAGACTTCAGGCTGTAATTGACTGCAAAGGATTTTCAACCAAGTATTAAAAAGTGAAAGTTTGATTTATGATTATTATTCTGTCCCATTACTTTTGGTCCCTTAACAAGTGGGATGCACATATGCAAACTGTTGTAATTCCTATACCGTTCACCTGATTTGGATGTAAATACCCTCAAATTAAAGCTGACAGTCTGCAGTTAAAGCACATCTTGTTCCTTTCATTTCAAATCCATTGTGGTGGTGTATAGAGCCAAAAATGTTAGAATTGTGTCAATATCCCAATATTTATGGACCTGACTGTATATCAGTGCCGCCTATCAGTGTCATATATCAGTGCCATATATAAGTGCTGCCTTTCAGTGCCCATCAGTGATGCCTGTCAATGCCCATCAGTGCTACCTATCAGTGTCCATCAGTGCAGCCTCATTAGCACACATCAGTGAAGGAGAAAAATCACTTATTTACAAAATGTTATAACAAAAACTGAGAAGAAAACTTTTTTTTTTCAAAATTTTCAGTGGTTTGTTTAAGAAAAAATAAACCCAGAGTTGATTAAATACCCCCAAAATAAAGCTCTGTCTGTCAAGAAAAAATGATAAAAATGTCATATGGGTACAGTGTTGCATGACCGCGCAATTGTCATTCAAAGTGTGACAGCACTGAGAGCTGGAAATTGGCCTGGGCAGGAAGGGGGTATAAGTGCCCTGTAGGCTAGTGGTTAACCACATGCCGCCCAGCCACTGCAGAAATACGTTGACAGGGTGGCACGGCTGGGCAAAACCATGTTTTAAAATGTGTTTGCAAAACAAGTGGGGGCCGTGCACGAGGTGCGCCACCGCCCTACCTGTCAGTCGCCAGGTCACAGCCGGTCGTTACTGGCTGTGTCCTGGCGATTAGCGGCAATCACTGACAGAGAGCAGGGCTGCAGTAGCTCTGCTTTCTGTCAGTTCCCTGTCAGCTCCTGACATGCTGAGCTGGAGAAGATTCCGATCAGCGTGTCTTCGTGCAGTACACACCCCCGCCCCCTAGTAAAACACTCCCCTCACAAAGTTAACCCTTTCAGTAAATAAAAAGTTAACCCCTGATTCCCCAGTGCCATTAGTACAGTGTCAGTGTTTTTTTTTTTTTGCACTGATCACTGTGTTGATGTCACTGGGGATGTCAGTGACCCCAAGTCAGTCCCCCCCCCCAGTATCAGAATGTCCGCTGCAGTCCCGCCATAAGTCGCTGATCGCCGCCATAAGTCACTGATCGCCGCCATAAGTCGCTGATCGCCGCCATTATTAGTATAAAAAAAAATTAAAAATCCCAGTATCTTTACCGCTATTTGTAAACGCTATAACTTTCACGTAAACCAATTAATTTGCATGTATTTGGGTTTTTTTTAGCAAAGACATGTCGCAGAATGCATTTTGGCTTAAATTTATGACGAAATTTGATTTTTACATTTTTTTTACTGGACATGTTTTATAGCAAAAAGTCCAAAATATTGTTTTTTTTCTCAAAATTGTCAGCTTTTTTTTTATAGCGCAAAAAATACAAAAACGCACAGGCGATCAAATACCTCCGAAAGAAAGCTCAATTTGTGTGAAAAAAGGACACGAATTTCATTTATGTACCGTATTGCATGACCGCACAATTGTCCGTTAAACTAGCGCAGCGCTGTATAGCAAAAAAATGCCGTAATTGAAGTATCTATACCATAGTTTGTAGATGCTATAACTTTCACACAAAGCAATCAATATACACTTATTGGGATTTTTTTACCAAAAACATGTAGCAGAATACATTTTGACCTAAATTTGTAACTAACTTTGAGTTTACTATATATTTTTTATAGCTTAAAGTAAAAAATGTAGTTTTTATTCAAAATTTTGGGGGTTTTTTTGTTTATAGCATGAAAAATAAAAAGCGCACAGGTGATCAAATACCACCGAAAGAAAGCTCTATTTGTGCGAAAAAAGGACGTAAATTTCGTTTGGGTGCAGCATTGCATGACCGCGCAATTATCAGTTGAATTAGTGCAGTGCCAAGTAGCAAAAAGAGGCCTGGTCATTAAGGGGGGTAAATCCTCAGGAGGGCAAGTGGTTAAAGGGAAGCCAGTAAAAAAAAAACAACCAAGCAATTTAACCTAAAATAAAAGTCCTATCAACATAAAAACAATATATTTCCTAAATAGGTGAAAGCCCCAAATTAAAACCCCTGAAACAGAAGCCTTGCAAAAGACAAAAATGATGTGAACGGGACAGCCACACAAAGTGAGTGCTAATCTCAAATTAACCACAAAATAAAATGAAAGACTAAAAATCCCCAATAATGACAAAAAATAAAGCAGAAAAGGGGTTTATTGCCCAAAGAAAGCAGATTTAAAATACAGTTTCCTAACTGACCCTAATGTCTCCAAATGTGCAGTTTGTCTTCTTTCCCTATGTTGCCATGCAATAACTTCCAATTCACTGACACTATGGGGTATATTTACTAAAATTGGAGCACTCAGAATCTGGCGCAGCTATTCATGGTACCCATTCAGCTTCTAACTTCAGATTGTACTGTAACTCCCTCCTCACTGGCCTACCTCATAACAGGCTATCCCCACTCCAGTCCATCATGAATGCTGCTGCCAGCCTCATTCACCTTGCTAACCGTTCTGTATCTGCCACCACTCTCTGCCAATCCCTCCACTGGCTTCCCATTGCCCAACAGATAAAATTCAAAACACTAACACTGACGTATAAAGCCATTCATAACACTGCCCCAAATTACATCACCGACCTTGTCTCTAAATACCACCCAAATCGTACTCTCCGCTCCTCACAAGACCTCCTACTCTCTAGCTCCCTTGTCTCCTCCTCCCATGCTCGTCTCCAGGATTTCTCAAGGGCTTCACCCATCATCTGGAACTCCCTACCCCAAGCTATCAGGCTGTCGCCTACTCTGCTCACTTTTAGGCGCACTCTGAAAACCCATCTCTTCAAGGAAGCCTACCCGGACCCCAGCTAATACTGGAATCCCCTACTCCTCCTACCACTCCACCCCCACAGCTAATTACCTCTTGTACCACTATCCCCTCCCTCCTAGATTGTAAGCTCCAAGGAGCAGGACCTCTAATCCCTCTTGTATTGAACTGTATTGTTACTGTACTGTCTCCCTCCATAATGCAAAGCTCTGAGCAAACTGTCGGCGCTATATAAGTCCTGTATAATAATAATAATAATAATAATTGTTCAATTAAGCTTTGGCAATAAAACCTGGAAGCCGATTGGTTTCTATGCAGAGCTGCACCAGATTTTGCACTCTCCAGTTTTAGTAAATAACCACCTTTGGCTGCTTCGTAAATCGTACTCTTCTTTTAAAGTGAGGGGGCTGGCTTAACCAATCTTTTCTCTGTCAGCCCTTCTAAGCCTGCTGGCTGTAGTTCAAAGGCTATACAGTGTATTATTCAAAAAAGATTTCTTCTGGATGAATCTGCATACAAATTTGCCGGGACTGCAAATTTCAAATCTGTCAGATTTGCAGCAAACAAAACCTTATCCCTTATCAATAAGGTGACATTGTGCAAATTCATATGCAACTAGAATCTGTGACTAATATTGCAAAACAAAAAAAAAAATGTAAAAAAAAAATTTTTTTTGAGCATACCAAAAGGTGACATCATGATTGCAGAGCGTATGCTATTGGAGTATGGATTATGAAGCAGTGGAGGCTACATAACCAGATCTGACCAGACCTATGTGAGAGTGTCTGATGCGTTTTTATGATATACAAATGCGCATAAAGATTGCGTATCTGGTGAGTGCGCAGTCTTTACCTTATTTTCTCACCTTTTTCACGTTTCCGGTTATTGGACGCCTGAAGATCATCAGCGATCTTGTTCACATTTTTTGGACTCATTTAGATTGGTTATAGATCTTTCATGATATTAGCCACATAATATAGTGGCATGTATGCTTGCACAATGTCACCTTACTTATCTATTTATATACAAGGCTCATTAATTTGTGGACGTCTATGTGTCTGTCTGTGATTTCAACCACACTGTCACCTTTTGGTATGCTCAAAATTTTTTTTTTTTTTGCAATATTAGTCACAGATTCTAGTTGCATATGAATTTGCACAATGTCACCTTATTGATGATTAATTATCTATATATGAATTTAGCATATATACATTATATTTGTGATTTTTACCAGAGCTGCACCCTTTTAGTATATTACTGTTTACCTGAAGGTCTTATATGGTGCCTTTGGTGCATGGTCGCTATTCCCTGTGTTGATTGAGCGCTCACTTATTTTCAACTTCCTGTTTAAAACCCTATCCCTGTTGGGGTCATAAGTGATTGATGAGCTTAGAAATCCTGCCCTCTTCACTGTTGTATTTCCCTGGATAAACTGGCATGGGTAGCATCCTCCAATATCCTGCCCACTTCTGAGCACACTATAAAGTCACTTAAACTGGTAAGTTTGATAGGGCCAACATGTAAATTCCCAGAGTATGCTGCTTAGGATTGCCACCTCACCTCTTTAAAACTGAACATATTAATTACACAGGTTCTGTGGGTAATTAAAGTGATAATTAAACTCAGTGCCTTATCTGCATTAAATTAGCGTCAGAACCTGTGTAATTAATATGTGTTCAGTTTTAAAGGGATGAGGTGGCAATCCTAATTCTACTATGCTTTGAAGATTTTATTTTATTTTTTTTACTTCAGTGGAAGCTGGATCATGCGTTCATATCCAACTACTCTATAAAATCCATAACCAGCTTCTTACTTTCACCAAACAACAACCCTAGGTTAGTTTAGCAATACCAGGAGGCAATTAGGGTGCTGCTTGTTATCACTCATGCAGATTTTTTAAATCCACATCACTGGACTGATCCTTCTCTCTTCCCACTGAGAACTG
The DNA here is from genome assembly GCF_062004578.1 of Staurois parvus. Lineage (NCBI taxonomy): Eukaryota > Metazoa > Chordata > Amphibia > Anura > Ranidae > Staurois > Staurois parvus. The sequence goes on from NW_028317912.1 coordinate 5,158,375, forward strand.
TGCGTATGTGTTGCTTTCTATCCATTTGGTGTGTCACACCAATAACCCAACAGGTCCTGGCAAGTCTCCACCTGTCAGTCTTCTGAATGTCTGCGTCTAGCCTAACCACCAGTACACCTGACCTAAAATAGCCTGAGTGAGCCAGAACTGCTTGTAAAGTTCTGAATAGGAACAACTGTTATCACTTATTAAAGGCATGTTCATAAAAGATTTTACTACAATGTTATCTCTGTAGACATAAGTTCTTTCTCAACTGAGATAACAGCAATGATTACCAGGAAAAGCAAATCATTCATGTTTAAATTGATATCATATGTACATTGGCCATGATGGTTCTATACAGTTAACCATCGTTTGTAAACAGAAGACTATTAGACATGTTGTAATGAGCAAGATTCCACACAGATGGAAGATTGTTCAAATCTTTTTATATACACAATTCCCAGAATTCACCGCAGGTTAACAATGAAAGTGCCTATACTGGCTGCAGTGATTGACAAAGTCGGGTTGATTTATGAAAGGAATCAACTGTGTTTATTTTGGAACATGTATGCTCACTTTGCAAAAAGTAAATGTTTACTTAGTGTAAAGTGGTAATAAAACCCAAAACAAAAAAAAAGGTATATTTGCAGCTTACCAATTCTTTGATGTGGTGACTGTATTCGTTTTCTTTCTTTTTGTTTTTTTTCCTTTATTGTTACTGGGGTGATCATGCCAGTGAGTCCAGCCAGTGTTATTTTGTAAACTTCTGTAAAGTGTTACTAAACCCAGGACCCTGCATTCACTATATCTGGTCCCCCATAGTACACACAACATGGAAATACATTTTAGTAAATATAAACTGCTAAATACCTTTTCTCATCAGCAGTATATAGCAGTCTTGTGACTTCTATCAGTGTCCAGCTGAGCGCTGGTTAATCTTGTAGGAGTTTTCATTCTCCCCTGATTATCCTATGAGGCTGTAGGATCCCTGAGTCTCTGTCTGGACAGTGCTGATTGGCCCTGTGCTGATCACATGCACCCACCCAAAGGAAAAATAAATGCTCTAGCAAACTAAACTGAGCATGTGCAGAATGACTCCTAGAGCTCTGTACTATCAGTAGATGGATTGGGGACAGTAGTAGAAGGGGAAGATCAGAGAAGCCAGGATCAAACAACCTTTTTACACAATGAAGATTAACTCCTTAGGTTCCACAGTGAGTATAACAAACATGCTTTACTGCATATACAGACTGATTTTACTGTTTTGGGTTTAGTAACACTTTAACAGTCCAAGCAGGACACCAAGTGTACCCAATCCATTTTGCACCCATGCTTCACCCTATACTGCATTTATTCCAAATCTAGACTGCACCTATCCCAACGCTATACCGCATTATACCTAACCTTTACTGCCTCTAAACCACATCCGTGCTCGAACCTGTGCCAAGACTATACTATACCTATATTGTACTTATACTGCTTATACTTATACTGCATGCAGGTATACTAGGACTGTTGTTAAGTGCACTGACACTCCTAAAAAGCCACAACAATAGTGGTCAGGAGAACATCTCAAAGGACTGCCCCCCCTTAATAATTATTCTGCAAGCATCTCCTCCTTTCCCCTCCGTATCCATCCTCCCATTCTTTTAAACAGAGCATACCGAGCCAGTCTAGGACTAGTATCACCATAAATGCACTCTGACAATATAGTTCCAGCACTCGGTAGATTAAATTCTGCTACTGCTCACTGCTGCACTTGTTGTGGCCTTGTTACTGTTTATGCTGATCTGGACGCCAAATGCAATGTTATGCCTAGTCCTTACTGATAATCATTTTGTATGGTAAATTGTGGTATTACCATTGTTAATCCATTTCATGCTTGCCTAGTTACCAACTATATTGGGTGACAATATATATTAAGTATGTCTTTACTACCTGGTTTAGTACCTGTTTTTTTATATAACGTTACTACTGGGTGCTAAGTATTACGTTCAGTGATTTCCTGGAATATTGTACGCTTGTACCCTCAACCTGGTGTGTCAGAGGGGCTGAGGTTCTTGAGAAGGTTGAGGTGCAGAATACAGGATCCATCATATCCATCAGCTCTTATGGTAGCGCTACACAAAGATCAGAAAGTTGAGGCACCTAGAAAATAACTGCAGGCGTATAATATAAAATTCCCAGTCATCAGAATAAAGCAGCTGTAATGCATTGTAGCTGAAGTCAACGGATGATATATTTTACATACTTACATTAAACCAGCATGGCACAATATGCCAAGTATATGTATGCATATGTGATACCCGACTGGCCTCTGTGGAAACTGTAAATCACTGTAGTAGCCCGAGCTACTACAGTTAAAGCAGCAGTCTTCTGGGTGCTGTGCCATCTGCATAGTAATCACAGGGGGTTGCTTGCTCGGCTGGGCCTCCATTCAAAAATCCCTTGCATTTTTCTTCATTAATGCAAAGCTTCTCTGACTGGGTCAGGTGGAGATTGTGACATCACCACCCTTCCACTCCACTCCTTTCAATCAGTGAATGCTTTGCATTGATTGAAATAAATGCAGGACATTCTTTGGTTGGTGGCCAGGCCGAATGAGTGACCCCTATGGTTAATATAGAGAAGTTTAGGTCAGGTCAGGTCAGATAGCATGGCACCTGGAAGATCATGACCAATACTATAGTACCTCTGGGTACTATGGTGATTCATAGCTTCCACAGAGACCAATTGGGTATCACAGATGCTTACTTACTGTATATTGTGTCAAGCTGGTCCATTGTCTGTATGAAAAATATATCATTCCTGCAGTTTAGTTTTAATCTAAATGCAAGCTGAAATTACCAACTCCCGGGAAATACTTTCATTTCAAAGAAACCCTGTCACTATCTGTCTTAAGTGAGACTAGCATAACCCTGCAAAGAAAAACTCTTATGCCTTCCTATCCAGGAAGTGGTAAGTTAAATTGTCCTCTATTCTCTTTCATGATCTCTGGGCACCACTTCTATCCGACACTTCCAGGTGTGTCAGAATAGTGTAAAACCAAGTTTCTCAACCAGGATCCATGGAACCCCAGGGTTCCTCCAGAGGTTGCTAGGGGTTCTTTGAGCAATTAGCAATTTCTGCCTCTCAGATAAATTCCCATTCATACCATTGATCGTTTTAACTATCTGTAAGTGGGTAAAGAGCTGTCCATCACACTATCGGATGATGAGTTGTAGCTATAGTCGTTTTTAGCAGGGGTTCCCTGAGACTGGGAAGCTATTTCAAGGGTTCATGCTGCAAATGTTGAAAGAAGATGGTGTAAAACATTTACCTGCCCTTGTCTCTACTAAACTAACAAAGGGAGATTACTCTCGGTCAGCCATCCACGCTAACCAACGTGTATGGATGAATCTCTCCTGCTGGCCATTGTATTTTGGTATCCACAGCTGTCAGAATACATGAATAGTAGCTGCTTCTGATTGGATGCAGCTGCTATTAGACTGACAATTTTCTACCTGGCTTCTGAGATTTTCAGTTGGACTGCTCAAATTTTGTCCAGTTCTTCATGAAGAAGCTGAAATTCACTCTGTGTATGGCCAGCTAAACATTACCAGGATACATAGAATAAATTGCGCAAAATTCATAAAGACTGGAAAAAGGAAAAATTATATGCAGTGGGTGTTAGTGCAATCTTAGTGACACCCCACACAAGCCGTAAATGCAATGCATTTGCCTGCACTAGATTGTATGGTACAAAACAACCATTCAATCTGGTTGCAGCGCTGTTCCAAAATCAGTGCATGCACAACTTTTGTGCGATTTGAGCCTTTCAAAATGAATAGGCTCAAATCGAACCACCCTGAATCGCATGTGAATTGAACAGCAATGAGGGGTGGTTCCTGTGCGATTCATATGCGGGTCATAGTGTGAACTGAGGCTTAATCAATCCAGTTTGGCTCTGCCAGTTATGCTGCGGTACTCACAGTTGAGTCAGAGAGCTGAGGGAGAACCCAGTGAGCATCATAGCATAGCTGCCAGTGTCAGGTTGGACTGCCAGTAACACAACAGCAATGGAAAACTCAGCCAAACCTGAGTCATTAACCATTTGAAGTCCAGGCCTATTCTGACACATCTCTCCTACATGTAAAAATCAGAGGCCCTAGAGAATAAAATGGTGGTTGTTGCAATTTTTTATGTCACGCAACATTTACGCAGCGGTTTTCCAACACAATTTTAAAATGTAAAAAATGGTGTTACGCTGAGTAAATAGATTCCTAACATGTCACAGAATGGCGACAAACTACAATACCTAAAAACCTCCACAGGTGGTGCTTTAAGAACTTTTATAGGTTACCAGTTTAGAGTTACATTAAAACATTCACAGCAATACCTCACATGTGTGGTGCAAACACTGTTTACATATGCATGCGTGACCTAGGTATGTGTTCACCACGAGGGGTGACGGGGGCACTTACAATACTCATTGCTACCAGTCTCCTAGACCAGTGGTCGGCAAGCCGCGGCTCGCGAGCCACATGCGGCTCTTTACCCAGTCTAATGCGGCTCTTCTGTGTGCCGGGCGCCTGCTCCCCTCCCTCCTCTCGGTCGGCCGCTCCCCTGCCTCCTCTCGGTTGGCAGCCCCAAAAGTCCGCGCGGACCTTTTAATCCGGCTTGCGGATGTGGCTGTCAGGATGTGTGTAGGCGGGGCAGCGTGCCGAACGTGAGGGGAGGGGAGCTAGGCTCCTCTCACAGTCCGCCCTGAAGACCCGAACGGCGCGGGAAGACAGCGAGAGGAACGCAAAAGGTAAGTGAATTGACACGGGGGACTTGGCTTACTAGAAGGGGGGGGGGGAATAGTACTGTGGGGGATGAAATACTATATGAGGGATGAATTACTTTATGAGGGATGAAATACTATATGGGGGGATGAAATACTATATGGGGGATGAATTACTATATCAGGGATGAATTACTATATGAGGGATGAAATACTATATGGGGGGATGAAATACTATATGGGGGGATGAAATACTATATGGGGGGATGAATTACTATATGAGGGATGAAATACTATATGGGGGGATGAAATACTATATGAGGGATGAAATACTATATGGGGGATGAATTACTATATGAGGGATGAATTACTGTATGAGGGATGAAATACTATATGGGGGGATGAAATACTATATGAGGGATGAAATACTATATGAGGGGATGAAATACTATATGGGGGGATGAAATACTATATGGGGGATGAAATACTATATGAGGGATGAAATACTATATGAGGGATGAAATACTATATGAGGGATGAATTACTATATGAGGGATGAAATACTATATGGGGGGATGAAATACTATATGGGGGGATGAAATACTATATGGGGGGATGAAATACTATATGAGGGATGAATTACTATATGAGGGATGAAATACTATATGGGGGGATGAAATACTATATGGGGGGATGAAATACTATATGAGGGATGAATTACTATATGGGGGGATGAAATACTATATGAGGGATGAATTACTATATGAGGGATGAAATACTATATGAGGGATGAAATACTATATGGGGGGATGAAATACTATATGAGGGATGAAATACTATATGGGGGGATGAAATACTATATGAGGGATGAAATACTATATGAGGGATGAATTACTATATGGGGGATGAAATACTATATGAGGGATGAAATACTATATGGGGGATGAAATACTATATGGGGGATGAAATACTATACGGGGGATGAAATACTATACGGGGGATGAAATACTATACGAGGGATGAAATACTATACGGGGGATGAATTGCTATGGGGGATGAATTACTATATGGGGGATGAATTACTATGGGGGATGAATTACTATATGGAGGATGAATTACTATATGGGGGATGAATTACTATATGGGGGATGAATTACTATGGGGGATGAATTACTATGGGGGATGAATTACACTATGGGGGATGAATTACACTATGGGGGATGAATTACTATATGGGGGATGAATTACTATGGGGGATGAATTACTATATGGGAGATGTATTTTCAGTTTTAAAAATGTGGCTCTCAAAATAAATTTCAATCATGGTTTTGGCGAGATTTGGCTCAGTTGAAAAAAAAGGTTGCCCACCACTGTCCTAGACCATAGAGAAGATTGGCGATGTTCTGTTCCCCAGTCCCCTCTACAGCCAGCCACATCAACTGCCAGATTGAATGGTGGGCTCTCTGGTTGGATGAAAGAGCCTGGAAAATCACAGAAAAGCTGTGGGCGGGGGGAGGGGAGTGATCTTTCCTGCCACTTGTAAAAGCGACCCATTCTATGCATTAAGGTAAAAATCCTTTTGGGTGCAGCTCCCTTCCCAGCACCCCCTTATACATACTTGAGCCCCATTTTGATCTAGCAATGTGCATGAGAGCAGTGGCTCTCCAGGATCTCTCTCTGCTCATTGGCTCACATTGTCAATCACAACCAGTAAGCCAATAAAGAGAGAGCGGGGGTTGGGGCCCAGCAGGGCTCTGAAGCGTGCCTGTTTGAGTGCCCCCATAGCGGAGCTGGTCTGTGCAAAAAAATTGCACAGAGCATAATAAGCATGTTTGTTATTATTTTTTTTTAAATCTTTCTGTTAGATGTACTTTAATAAAGATGGCAATGTTGGATTGGCCTATGGAAGTTCAGGACTGTGTATATACAGCAGGCTTGGAAATACTAGCTTGCCACCGGCATCCCTGGAAATAGGTAAAACAAGGTGTGAATATAAATAAGTATGCTATTAATATGTAAGTGCTATATAAAAGTTTTTATAAGTGATTAAAAAGCAAAATGTTGGATCTCCCCAGGCCATGTCTTAGTTAGCTTTGTTAAGACAGGAAAGAGAAATCTGCCCAGCAAGACCCAGATGCTAATACAAACTTGAAATACATTTTAATCATTCACCCACTGTAGCCAAATCAAAATCAAAATAAAGTATTTGGCTGGAGTTACACTTGAAGTCACACGTTTTCTTTATATATCACATTCATGGGATATTTATTGGATAACCTGGAAAATACTGCCTGTAGGAGAACACAAATGTTTACCAGCGGCATGTATATGAAACCAAATTAGCAGCAGAATGGGATTTGGCTATCATAAGAAAGAATGTCAAGCAAATATACCCATTTGCCAAAGTTCCAAAGAAGCAATAATGTGGGACTGTTAAAGACTTGACTTTACCTTACTTGTCAATGGCACATTTGTTGCTTTTTTTTTTTAGAGTGGCATATAAGGATTGGTTTACACAGGGTGGTGTTTAAAAAAGAAAATGTGAATAGATATTGCATGGGGGAAAGAAGAAGTTCACTTTATGCAGTGCAGCTTCCCCCACCTCTCCCCCCTCTCATCCTGTCATGGCTCTTTGAAGTTGAGCCACCCAGGATGAGAGGTGGGACTCAGTTGTCACGTGTGCCCGGCTTGCTCCCTTCCCCCTCACCGCACACAGCCTTGAAGCAGGCTGTGCAGGATGAGGGGAGGGGACCACTGTGACCCCCCCTCGCCAGGAGACCCGGGGGGCCGCTGGGAGGTCTCTGCACTCCCCCGGTGGGCGCAGCATGGGCGCAGGGCTTCCTGCGCTTTGTGCTCCCCAGTGACAAAGGCCGCGGTCACGAAAGCAAGGCCCGAGTCAAGGGGGCAACCCAGAAGTGTCCCGCACGGCTTTTAAAAGGCCAGCGTGAGACCAGGCTCACTCTCTCTGTCCCAGAGGCCACCGCTGCCGGGGGAGGTCCCGGCGGGGACCGGGCCCCCGCAGGCATCCCCGCTGCATGCACTGCAGGAGCCCCTTCCCAAAGGTGAGACCCCCAGGCTAAGGGGAGACTGCCTGCCCCCACCTGAGACCCTCCAGCTACGGGGAAACTGCCTGCCCACTATCTGAGACCCCCAACCTAAGGGGAGACCACCGGCCCCTTCCTGAGACCCTCCAGCCGAGGGGAAACTGCCTGCCCACTACCTGAGACCCCCAAGTTAAGAGGAAACTGCCTGCCCCTACCTGAGACCCTCCAGCTGAGGGGAAATTGCCTGCCTGCTATTTGAGACCCCAGTCCAGGGGTAGGTTGCTGCCTGTTGCCCGAGACCCCAGTCCAGGGGTAGGTTGCCCGCCTGTTGCCCGAGACCCCAGTCAAGGGGTAGATTGCCGCCTGTTGCCCGAGACCTCAGTCCAGGGGTAGATTGCCGCCTGTTGCCCGAGACCCCAGTCCAGGGGTAGGTTGCCCACATGTTGCCCGAGACCCCAGTCCAGGGGTAGGTTGCCTGCCTGTTGCCCCAAGCCCCGGTCTGCTGTGCAGTCACGGAGGGAGCCCAGCTGAGGCGGGACTCTCGTGACCAAGCTCTGCCTGGGACCCCCCAAGCCTAGGGGGGGAGATCGCCTGCCTGTTGCCCGAGACTCCAGTCCAGGGGTATATCACCTGCCTGCTGCCCGAGACCCCAGTCCAGGGGTGGATCGCCTGCCTGTCACCGAAGACCTCAGCCTAGAGGGGAGATTGTTCGCCTGCTGCCAAAGACCCCAGTCCAAAGGGGGAGAAGACCGCACAAGCCAGCCTGCTGAGACCCCTCGCCTGTCCCGGACCTCCAACAGGTATCTGTGTCTTACTTTCTTATCCCTGGGGGACCAGACACCCTGTTGGATCCATGGGCACATGCTTTCCCTTGTTTTACCTTAACTGCTTCTGGGTCGATCCCCGTTTTACCCAAACTGTTCCTCTGATGACCCTTACCCCTTGTGGGATTACCATCAGCCGCAGAGACTCTTCCTTTGCCCTTGGTGCTGAACTAAAAGTATCTTAGCCCCTCCTTGCTGTCACCCCCCTATCGGCCAGACCACCCGTGCCAGGACTCGTCCCTAGTTTGCGCACAGATCACCCTTCCTGCCATTTCCCCATTGAGTGACTGTCATTTGTTGTCTCAATAAAGCTTTGTGTGTTCTCCATCCTCTTTGTGTGTTCTGTCCTGCCAATGCTTCCGTCACAAAGTACACTTACATTTTTGGTTGTAACATGACAAAATGGAACATTTCAAGGGGTATGAATACTTTTCTTAAGGCATTGTATCTCTTCTCATGGCCTCCTGCATAGAAAGAAAATAGCTGGCAATGTGGAAAATGTCAGTGAGTCCTTACTACCCCTTATAGATTTTCTTCTTGCCAAGAAATTCAGCTCACTCATTTCAATATACCCATAAAGATGTCAACAGAATATGTGGTTCTCCAGTCATGTTGCATTATCTTAAAAATAGCACACACAAAAAAATGGTAGCTTAATTCCACAGTCTGTAAAAAGCATGAAAACGCATGTAAAAGAGATCTGCAAATTGCATGTCACTTGCACACCATTACCACTTTTTGTTACTTTCTTTTCTCACTGTGCATCAGTTATCCTATTTAATTAAACAAACGTATTTAATATTAATTAAAAAATGTAATGTACATATTTAATGCTTATGAATTTAATAAATAAGCGTTGATTCATAATTTATAAAAGCTGGAGAACTATTCAGACCTATCCTGTGCCAGAAGTAAGGTTCCGGGGGGGGGGGGAATCAGACGCTGTCCCCTTAGGCAGCTAGGTAGAATTAATACCACTAGCAATTGAGATTAATATTTTATTAACTTTTAGTAGAGATTAGCAGAAGGTGTGGTGTTGCTTGGCAACAGATGGCGGAACTCCATTACATAGCTAATAAAGTTGCTTCACGTTACATCTGTGAATGGAAATAAAAAAATTCCAGGATGAATGTAGTCTGACAAGATAATTAAGCGTGGTAAAAGAATAAAGATGTACTAAAAGATATCAGGAAAATTATGTAAATCCTCTAGTGTTTTGTGAATGAAAAAAAAATTCCAAAGTGGGTTCAGTTGTATGGGAATTGTGATTTCCTAATCATATGTCCGTGAACTTTGAAGCTCTCTTGGTTCCATCTGCATGCTTACACCTTTCTTCTTTGAGTGGCATGGCCAGGGGCGGACTGACAACTCATGGGGCCCCCGGGCAATAGGGGATCATGGGGCCCTGTGTCCTTGCCCAAACTCAAAAAAGCCTATGAAAAAGGTACCAGGGGCATCTCGTGGGGCCCCCTACTGACCCCGGGCCCTTGGGCAGTGCACGAGTTTCCAAATGGTCAGTCCACCCCTGGGCATGGCCATGCCTTATCCCTTTCTCGATTGTTAGTCCTGAGATATGGGTGTCTGGGAAAGGGAGGCTACACCTAGGCAAACACATCAAGGTGACAACTGTCCATAGTTACTAAACAAACATTCGGGAGCAGTTTCAATTAGAAAAACAGTCACACAACCTGCGTTTTTCATAGTATTGAAACAGAAGCTTCATTACAACAACCACGATTAGCAAACCACTTCTTAAAGAGATAACTGGGCACATATTGCTGAGTTTAAATATCCCACATTTATAATTAATTCCATTAAAACGCTGACTTAAGTAGTCATAACCTTTATAAAATCCATAGCAATGTATTCACAATTTCAGACATCACAAAGAAGTGGGAAACAATGAGACCTGAGACAGTCGATACACATATTGTGCCTATTGGCACTTTTGGAAGACTTCACATACAGCACATACCTTTATAGACCTAACATAACAGGCTATAGATATCAAACAAACAATGTACAGTAGACCTCCACTTTTTAAATAATTGCCTCACTTTCCCCATCCCATGGAAATATTCATAACTGACCCCAAATCAGCTGGCAGACTCCTATAGCTGCCTTGCCTAGCTTGGACAGCTATAGTCCCTTTTAATGAATTTGGAGCCAAGGTGTACTGACTGTGCGCAGTCATTTTTCCATAGACCCTAATGTAATTTAAAACTCTGCAAGCAGATGTCTTCTGAATTAGGGCCTATGGAGAAACAGACATGCATGCACAGTACACTATGGCACGCCAGCTCACTGAAGTACTAGAGCCACTTGAGACAGCGTAGGCTACAGTCACTTCATAAGCCTTACCTAAGAAAGGAGCAGGGCAGGGTGGCAGTTTGCCCAAACCTGTTTAAAAAGTGGAGTTTCTATGCTCCTTTCAGGTTTGTCAACAGTTTTGTGGCTGACAAAGTGACCAGATTGATGCCTTACCTGATTATATCTGAAATATCTATCTGATTAATTAGCATTTATTAAGCGTTAACACTTGAAATAAAAGCAAACAGGATCCCCCAAATTCACTGAAAGTGTACCTGGGTCCTAACTGCCTTTTATGATCTTTAAAATTTCATTTCATTTGAATTAGTGAACTTACAAAGTTTTCTGACACACATTTCTAGTTTGTATGTTTTTGTGAACTTGCCTGCCCACACTGGAATGTCTTAACTATTCCTTACAGTGAACCAATAACAGTTTCATCAATATAAGGTACATTTTTAAAATATAAAAACCAAGAAGATTGAGAGCAGAAAAAGACCAGCTGATCTATTGAGTTTGCCCTTTTTTTGTCTGAGGATAGAACTAAGCTTAAGTCATCAACCAGCATTTCTTTTGGGGAACATTTCAGGCCAATTTAGTGTATTTGTATCTAGTGTATATTTTTTCTTATGGACAGTCTATTTAGACATGTAGTTTGAGCATTTGCATTTTTTTCAGACTGGTGTTTGACTTTACTTGGATCACGTTGACCTCTCAATGGCTAGCTTGTGCATTAAATGTTATATAAGTGTGTGTGTATGGGGGGGGGGGGTATTAGATAAAAGAGACAGCAACATTGCTTGGTGGCACCAGTTCATACTTTGAACCAGTCATGCAACACCTCAACTTATAAGTACCTAACATAAACAAAAATACATGTTAGCAACATAGCAAATTTGTGTGCATGTCTCTCCTTACCAAACACATTACAATGATGTCCCAAATGGTGAAAGGGGAAGAAAGATGTACTCAGGCTGTCCGTTAAAGCTGGCCCCTCTCCATTACACTTGGGCTGGAAGTAGATGATAGTGCTTCTTCTGCTACGTCTATTGCTATCCAACTGCAGTCCAGGAGTTCAACCATTTATGAAGCTTTAGCGTCTGAGTTATCATTTCAATACTGTTGTCCAGGGTACGGGAAGGCAGCACAAAGTGGAATAACTCATAATAATCGAATTTAATTTTGTTGAGGTCAGTGCAGAGATGAGTTTTGATCAGCTGCTAATGATTATTGCACTTCGCAAATTATTATTGCTCTTTGTGCTGTCTTATTAAATAGGCCAATGTTTTAACACCTGGTACTGTTTCACAATAACTGCATTTTTAACTTAGATTGCCTTGGTGAAAAACATGATGTGACTTCTAAATAATTACATGCAATGTTATGTTTTCATAGCCGAGACGAATTGTTTTATGACATATAGACAAGATTTATGAGAATGAGAGGATTTAATTTATTCCTTTTACAGTCATGATATATACTTTTGATCTCTGGTTACTTGAGGACATTCCCACCAGTGGTGCAGGATGCTTGTGAGACATTGAGCATGTAGTGTAGTTCTGTAAAAGAACATGCACTGAATCATGCCTAGAAAAAGAAGAGAGGTTTGATCCATTTCACCTGTAAATGGCCTGCAGCTAAAAGATTTAAAACAATCAGGATCTAATTTATGTGCTGCAGGATTATTGCTTATTACTCTTTGGTGTATTGTGTTGACTTGCAAAATCATGCTTATATGCATACTATCTATCCTTTTTTTGCAGGAAAATTATTTCTAAACAATATGGGAATTGAGCTGTACCACTTTGACCACACTTTATATGGCTAGATACATGCATTCTGTTAAGGCGGACTATTAATTATGAACGGGATGGCAACACACCAAACAGAACAAAAATCAACAATAAGCCTTTTTTTGGGAACAGCATGTGTGTTGTGATGCACTGCCATAAGTTGGCAGCATGGTGTGTTGTGGTGTCCTTCACAATGAATGGCATTACACCACAAGACACTGTCCTGTTGGAACATGTTTCAGCATTGTATTGATGTGATTATTATTATTATTATACAGGATTTATATAGCGCCAACAGGTTGCTCAGCGCTTTACAATATAACGGGAGACAATACAGCAACAATACAGTTCAATACAAGAGGGATAGAAGGGCCCTGCTCCTTGGGGATTACAATCTAGGAGGATTAGGCCCAAATGAATCAAGATAATATGAGACGCAGAGTTTTAATTCTTTGTAAGACTTAAATCTCTTTGTAAAATTCTCTCAGGGGCGGACTGACCATTTGGAACTCAGGCACTGCCCGAGGGCCCGGGGACAGTAGGGGGCCCCATGAGATGCCCCTGTGCCTTTTTCATAGGCTTTTTTGAGTTTGAGCAAGGACACAGTGGCCCCATGATCCCCTATTGCCCGGGGGCCCCATGGGTTGTCAGTCCGCCTGTGAACTCTCTACACAATGTTTTTTTCTCACTGCAAACCCTTAAAGACAATCTGTCTCTGAAAATCTACTTTAATATTGGCCTCCATTGGAAGCAGCTATACGCAAACCCGAGTGCAGCAACCAACTCTGGAGCAGAGAAAAAAAAAGCCTATATAAAGCCTACTAAGTCATCACCCTGGAAGTAGCGTGAGGCACATAATAGTCAGGCAGTGAGCTTTCACAATGTAGATAATGCTAGATGCAATAAGCAGCGTCAATATCTCCCTTATCTTTATGTAGCTTTAGAAAGAGAGCACCTCCATGTTGGAATCATAGTGCATTTCAGATTAGAATTTAACAAGTTTTATGCCAATTTGACATTTTTTTTAGATTCGTAGAAGGTACCTTTTTAAACCACATGAAAATGCACTTATAACACACCACAACCAATAATGCCAAAAACACAGAGGTGTAAATGTACCCTTACAAACAATTACAAAAAGATTTTTTAAAATTATTTACAGGATTCAGAAATTTTATATTTTCCATTTGTCATGGTACTACAAAGTATACAGGCTAAAATATCCCGAATTTAAAACATCCCCCCCCCCCCTGCTCCTATCAATGCTGCATCAATGCTAAGAAATTACAGTGTAAATACCATTTTTTTTTAATCCTCTTCACATGACCACCCTGCTCCTCTGAATCAATGAGTGGTTCAACAGTGGGGCTGAATTCAGAGTTGTGATGTCACCTACCGGATTCCACTGCTCACCCGTTGTCAACAGGGGAAAAAGTACTCTTTCACCAGTCATGGCAGCCACTCATTGGCACAGAGCTGCACCTGTGTGATCATGTGACCATTCAGAAGAAAATTAAAAAAAAGGTATTTACACTGATTTCCTTCTTCAAATAGTATGCAGCATTGATAGCAGCGAGCAGTGAGGGATAACTTTTGGGGTTATATAGCCTTTCCTTCTACTTTAATAGATATTCTGTAAAAGCAGATGTGGTGAGAATGCTTTGCAATCAACTAGCTGGTAGATTCTGAACTGTATTTTCTGGAGATGTTCAAAAACAAAGATTTTCAATTTTGACCATAGATACCCTGTAAGCGACTTTACTTTAAGGCACTGGAATTCATTAGTGGAACCAGAACGGTTACAACAGGCAACACCACTTCTTTTCTCCTATTCAGGTTTTATCTATATATTATTATAACTAATAATAACAATATTAATAAACATTAAGTACTACTAAGACAGTTACAAGATCAACACACAAAGCAAGTTGAAAATACTCTATCTATCTATCTATCTATCTATCTATCTATCTATCCCATTATAAAAAGGTTAAACACCTGACATATTTTAAACAGACCACAGTAGCAATCATCGAGCCATAAGACTCCTTGGTGTTAAGAGGGTTTTTTAATTGCAAATCAGGTAAGGTCTCATCAGTCTTGTGTGAGTAGTACACTGACACCAGATCAGTCATGGAATGCTTATGTGACATCATTATGGAGTGTCTATAGATTTAGCATCAGTCAGGAAATCTGATATTTTCTGTGTCCTCTTATATCTATCTCAAAATTGTAAAGAAGTGTGGGTGTTTAAGATGGACAAAGATTTAGTGCCAGTAATTCATCTTCACTTCCTTCATCTTCAATGTTATTTAATAAAGTCAGTGTTATACACCTATTTGTCACAATGACATTATAGTGATCAAAAGTAATTATTATATAAAAAAAACATAAGATTGTGACTTCCAAAAATTTACAGAAGGTTGAATATACCCCTTAACATTTTTAATATATGTGATTGTGGGACCATTTTATGATGACAGGCATGATTGTTTTTATTACAAAATGTGAGTGGTTTTAATTGTTTTTTAAGAAAATATGTCAGTAAGCACTATGGGATCCTATGGCAGATGAATACAGTGGTTGCAAATGTCTAAGGAATATTAATTCCTGAAGGGAAAGAAGTGCTGTAAGAACCCCTAAACTTAAGAAGTCCAGCCAAAGAGGTGAGAGCACATTATTTACCATGGAGGGTGTGAAGATTAATGGTTCATAAGATTGATTGTGGCACAGCACTGGCAACGCGCACGCAGATACATTTGCGGTCTTTTTGCACATGTCATTTATGATATATGGACTGTTTGCTGCAAACATATTGTTCTTTTGTATTGTGTGTGTGTATATATACAGTCATGGCCGAAATTGTTGGCACCCTTGATATTTTTCCTGAAAATCAAGTATTTCACACAAAAAAGGTATTGCATTAACACATGTTTTGCTATACACATGTTTATTCCCTTTGTATGTATTGGAACAAATATAAAACAGAGGCAGAAAAGCAAATATGACATAATGTCACACAAAACCCCAAAAATGGGCTGGACAAAAGTATTGGCACCCTTAACTTAATATTTGGTTGCACACCCTTTGGAAAACATAACTGAAATCAGTCGCTTCCTATAACCATCAATAAGCTTCTGACACCTCTCACCCGGAATTTTGGACCACTCTTCCTTTGCAAACAGCTCCAGGTCTCTCTTATTGGAAGGACACCTTTTCCCAACAGCAATTTTAAGATCTCTCCACAGGTGTTCAATGGGATTTAGATCTGGGCTCATTGCTGGCCACTTCAGAACTCTCCAGCGCTTCTTTGCCATCCATTTCTGAGTGCTTTTTGACGTATGTTTGGGGTCATTGTCCTGCTGGAAGACCCAGGATCTTGGACGCAAACCCAGCTTTCTGACACTGGGCCCTACAGTGCGACCCAAAATCCTTTGGTAATCCTCAGATTTCATGATGCCTTGCACACAGTCAAGGCACCCAGTGCCAGAGGCAGCAAAACAACCCCAAAACATCATTGAACCTCCACCATATTTTACCGTAGGTACTGTGTTTTGTTCTTTGTAGGCCTCATTCCGTTTTCGGTAAACAGTAGAATGATGTGCTTTACCGAAAAGCTCTATCTTGGTCTCATCTGTCCACAAGACGTTTTCCCAGAAGGCTTTTGGCTTACTCAAGTACATTTTGGCAAACTGTAGTCTTGCTTTTTTATGTCTCTGTGTCAGCAGTGGGGTCCTCCTGGGTCTCCTGCCATAGCGTTTCATTTCATTTAAATGTCGACGGATAGTTCGCGCTGACACTGATGCTCCCTGAGCCTGCAGGACAGCTTGAATGTCTTTGGAACATGTTTGGGGCTGCTTATCCACCATCCGGACTATTCTGCGTTGCAATCTTTCATCAATTTTCCTCATCCGTCCACGACCAGGGAGATTAGCTACAGTGCCATGGGTTGCAAACTTCTTGATAATGTTGCGCACTGTGGACAAAGGCAAATCTAGTTCTCTGGAGATGGACTTGTAACCTTGAGATTGTTGATATTTTGCCACAATTTTGGTTCTCAGGTCCTCAGACAGTTCTCGTCTCCTCTTTCTGTTGTCCATGCTTAGTGTGGCACAGACAGACACACAATGCAAAGGTTAAGTGAACGTCTCTCCTTTTTATCTGCTTTCAGGTGTGATTTCTATATTGCCCACACCTGTTACTTGCCCCAGGTGAGTTTACAGGAGCATCACATGCTTGTAACATTCTTATTTATCCGCAGTTGTGAAAGGGTGCCAATACTTTTGTCCAGCCCATTTTTGGAGGTTTGTGTGACATTATGTCGAATTTGCTTTCTTTCCTCCCTTTTTTTGTTTTGTCCCAATACACACAAAGGGAATAAACATGTGTATAGCAAAACATGTGTTAATGCAATACGTTTCGTGAGAAATACATGATTTCCTGGAGAAATATCAAGGGTGCCAACAATTTCGGCCATGACTGTATATATATATATATATATATATATATATATCTTGGAATATATATGATATAAATATATATTGTTTTCACTAATGTTATACTTTACCAGATATACAGTGTATGCTATATGATTGAGAAAGAATGTGAGTACATTTTTTTAAGTGAAGGGATAGATGCTGCTCAATCAATCTCAGGAGTCCAATGTAGAGGAATGGCCTCAGCCGCCATACTGGCCACGCCCTCTGACACGTTTTGCCCCACCTGCGGGGCTTGGTCACAGAGGCCATTCCTCTACACTGGACTCCTGGGGTTGGTTGGCCAGTGTCCATCCCTTCACTTGTATTGACTGATACTAGATACTAGACACTAGACTAGATCGCTCGGACTCATGCTCCCCTCTTCACACTTGCCAGTGGGGTGATCCTTTTCCTTCGATCCATACCTTGGAGCAGCGCCATAAGATATACTTTTCACATTTCTTTTAAGGTTATAGCCCTGCACTTTAAATATATCACTGTTTATATATGTGATTCACAGATAAGTGCCAGCTAGCTGTTGCACTGGGGAGAGTTTTAACATCAGAGGTTTACTTATTTGTTCAATGTCAAAGTTTACAACAAAGACTTTGAAGTCAAGTTTCAGTTGGTTACAGCATCTACTGTTTAAGAGGCTGTATTGTTAAAAACTTTTTTACTGCTTGTTAAGAATATGCAAATACTTTAATGTCCATAGTCTGGTCACAAGTGCATTGTAAATAAGCCCCACCAATTGTTTCATGCTTTTCTTACATGCCGGTGGGAGAGGAAATTGGTGTATCAGAGACCAGATATCTCCCAATCACAGAGAGCTTGGATACTCAAAAAATCCATTACTACAATTACTCACAAATAAAGCTACAAACAATTTTATTCATAATAATATTTGTAGTAAAAAAATATACAGAAGATACACTTACTATTTTGTGTTATCCATCCATACACATTGGACTGACTGCCAATCTGGTAAGGAGTCTTGCACATCTTTTATAATCTGTCATAGAAAGAAGAGATCTCTAAATTCAACTTAATTTACAGAAACTTAAAGATAACCCATTATCACCATTACCTTGTCATTTTTGGAGTGTTTATTAAAGCATAACTAAAGTCAAAACTTGTTTTAGTTTTGGACAGAGTAGAAATGGATTATGACATTTATTATGTTTTTTTTGCAGTCTGTACCCCCTGTTAAGGAGACTCACTCTGTCTATTTGTCCTGATTACCATTATCATTGAAAGTGAAAGTAAAAGAAATCCCCAAATTTGGGATTTTCCCCAGAAAATTAATGGGGGGGGGCTTTTCCAATGGGGACACTAGTTCTGGTGACATGGGGTTCCTCATGAAATTCCTTTAATTGGCAGAGATATTTACTCACTGTTTTGGCTATGGGACAGAAAATGAAGGTAAATATCCCTATTGAGACACAGATGGCATAAAATAAGCTGGCAGTGGTCATAACCCTCCCTTATGCCATCAAAAAAATGTTTTGCCTATAGTTCTACTGTAAATTATATCTTATTATATGTAAAACTGTTTATTAACGAAATAAAAAAAATAAATACTAAATACTTGAAGCATTAAAGCACATATTTCCTAAATTTCTATGATGTTGGGTTTAAAGATAGATACAATATACAGCTGCAAGAAAAAGTATGTGAACCCCTTGGGATTACGTGGAGTTTTGCATGAATTGGGCATAAAATGTGCTCTGAACGTCAACTAAGTCACAACAATAGAAGAACACAGTCTGCTGAACATAATACTACACAAACATTAGATGTTGCCATGGTTTAATTGCACATAGCATGTAAACATTCACAGTGCAGGGAGGAAAAAGTATGTGAACCTTTGGACTTAATAACTGGTTGACCCTCCTTTGGCAGCAATAACCTCAACCAAACGTTTCCTGTAGTTGCAGATCAGACCTGCACAACGATCTGAAGCAATTTTGGACCAATCCTCTTCACAAAACTGTTTCAGTGTAGCAATATTCTTGGGATGTCTGGTGTGAATCGCTCTCTTAAGGTCATGCCACAGCATTTCAATTGGGTTGAGGTCAGGACTCTGACTGGGCCACTCCAGAAGGCGTATTCTGTGCTGTTGCAGCCATTGTTTTGTTGAATTACTTGTATGCTTTGGGTCATTGTCCTGTTGCATCACCCATCCTCTGCGGAGCTTCAGTTGGCGGACAGATGGTCGTACGTTTTCCTGCAAAATGTCTTGATAAACTCTGGAATTCATTTTTCCATCAATGACAACAATCCGTCCAGGCCCTGAGGCAGCAAAGCAGCCCCAAACCATGATGCTCCCTCCGCCATGTTTTACAGTGGGGTTGAGGTTTTGATGTTGGTGTGCTGTGCCTTTTTTTCTCCACACATAGTGTTGTGTGTTCTTCCCAAACAACTCAATCTTGGTTTCATCTGTCCACAGTATATTTTGCCAGTAGTGCCGTGGAACATCCAGGTGCTCTTTTGCAAACTTCAAACATGCTGCAATATTCTTTTTGAACAGCAATGGCTTCCTCCGTGGTGTCCTCCCATGTACTCCATTCTTGTTTAATGTTTTCCTTATTGTAGATGTGTCACCAAAAATGTTAGCATGTGCCAGAGATTTCTGTAGGTCTTTAGCTGATACTCTGGGATTCTTCATTACCTCATGCAGCATTCTGCGCTTTGCTCTTGCAGTCATTTTTACAGGACGACCAGGCCTAGGGAGAGTAGCAACAGTGCTAAACTTTCTCCATTTGTAGACAGTCTGTCTTACCGTGGACACATGAACATCAAGGCTTTTGGAGATACTTTTGTAACCCTTTCCAGCTTCATGCAAGTCAACAATTCTTGATCGTAGGTCTTCTGAGAGCTCATTTCTGCGAGGCATGGTTCACATCAGACAGTGCTTCTTGAAACCAGTAAACCCAAAACAGGTGTGTGTTTTTTAAGGGCAAGACAGCTGTCAGCAACACATCCAATATCATCACACTGATTGGAGTCAAGGTTGGCTCACTCCTGGCTCCAATTAGCTCTGGGAGAGGTCATTAAGCTAGGGCCTCACATACTTTTTCCTCCCTACACTGTGAATGTTTACATGTTATGTGCAATTAAACCATGGCAACATCTAATGTTTGTGTAGTATTATGTTCAGCAGACTGTGTTCTTCTATTGTTGTGACTTAGATGACGTTCAGAGCACATTTTATGCCCAATTCATGGAAAACTCCACATAATCCCAAGGGGTTCACATACTTTTTCTTGCAACTGTATACTGCATCTTTCTTCATACGTCTAAAGTAGTGAACTGGCAATAAAAGTGGAACTCCTGAAAAACAGCATAACACAAACAACATAACACTTAAATATACAGTGCTAATTAATTTTAAATGCAAAAGGATTGTCAATTCTGTTCAGTTAATCTTGGAATCACATGCCTCTGCCAAACTGCCTAGTCAGGCAGATAGCACCAATGTTTCCTATTTCAGGCTTCGCTTTAGATCTGATGTCAAGAAAAAAAGTAAATGATAATGGTTCTGATAAATTCTTTATCAATTTTTGTAATGTTTACAATATTATAAACTGATATTTTATATCAACTTCAACATGATAAGCTTTCATTACACCATGTTTTAAAAACAATTCTGGGCTCACTCTTAGACACCCCAAAAAAAGCTGAATGGACAATGGACTAAAATCAGGGAGAGGCTATATTTTCCTCTGATCACTCAACTATATTAATTCTTAAAAGAGCAAGCCACTAGGGGATCAAATTATACTATGCTTGCTGCAGACAGTAAATATGAACTATTTATATGCAATACTTTATATGAAGTATTTTAGTAAAAAGATAATAAAAAAATAATAGTCAAATAGATATAAAATATTAATTTGTTAGTTCTGTAGGTCGTAAAGAATTAATGCAAAAATAATCCTATACTCTTTTTCATTTCAAAAACACGGAAGCAAAGATTTTTGTTTACTGCTGTGCAAAGTGACATTGTAAGACTTCCAATTTTTAATACTTAATTGACAAGCTTAAAATAGAAAATGACAGCCCTAAATGATAGGATTATTAACAAATGCATTATACTTTTTCTGTACATAAAAAAAATTGTTATTGTACCAGTGGACCTCAGTGATTCTATTTACAGTGGCTTAACCAAATAATAAGAATGACTTAATGATATTCATGAATCTGTTTTTTTTCCCAGGAACTGTGGAAAAGTTGAAAGGAAACAGTAATGGCCAGAACACGTTTCTTGGCTAGTAGCTATAATAATAATATAATTCATTGCAAATCAATGAACAAGTTACTTTGTTCTTATGTTGTCTTCCATCTTCTCTATCAAGATAGAAAGGTAAGCTACATTTTCTTAGCCAGAAATAACTTTAACTACAACTAGAACGATAGGCATATAGATGAAACTACAGCTAAGCCAAGGATAATTATGCTTCAAAAATAATTACAAGTACTAATCACATCAAAGAACATTTTATTAATCTGTCTAACAGACCTTGTTGTATCAAGTTTAGTCAAGTGCTTGAGGGTATGCATTGCTTTATATATCTATGATACAATACTTTAATCAGGGTGAGTGAGCTTGTGATAGATGTCTCAATATATTAACATGTAAGCACTCTTCTCTTGCAGCTTTAAATTCAGGTCTCTCTAGTGTTAATAAGCTTTCAAATCAGCCCTAAGGTCAAAGTCCTGTTTCTATGAAGCCACAGCCTCCCACTAAACCTCAGCCACTTGTCCTAACTGCATGGTGACACCACCACATCAATTATTAAACAGAAGGTGCTTGAACTGTCATTCTCCCAAGAGGAAAGAATAATAGTTCATATATGAGCTTATATACACTCACTGGCCACTTTATTAGGTACACCTGTTCAATTGCTTGGTAACACAAATTGCTAAACAGCCAATCACATGGCAGCAACTCAATGCATTTAAGCATATAGACATTGTGAAGACGACTTGCTGAAGAGCATCAGAATTGGTAAGAAAGGGGATTTAAGTGACTTTGAACATGGCATGATTGTTGGTGCCAGACAGGCTGATCTACTGGAATTTTCACACAAAACCATCTCTAGGATTTACAGAGAATGGTCTGAAAAAGAGAAAATATCCAGTGAGTGGCAGCAGTATGGATGAAAATGCCTTGTTGATGTCAGAGGTTAGAGGAGAATGGGCAGACTGCTTTGAAATGATAGAAAGGCAACAATAGCATCTGAATTTGTCATAAACAACATGAAAGCATGGATCCATCCTGCCTTGTATCAATGGTTCAGGCCGGTAGTGATGGTGTAATGGTGTGGGGGATATTTTCTTGTCAATAGCAAGGTGTACCTAATAAAGTGGCCAGTGAATGTATATGTTGTGTTTCAAAAACTAGAAAACCACCTAAACCTGGTCACATGTGGCCAGACCAAGAGCAATGGAAGATCTAAGATCATTTTGACCACTAATGCTTTTATTGATCTAAGGAACTCTCATTTGGTATCCTACCCTATTTTTGCTGCTTGTGATGAGTATTTTCTGCCTGCTCACAATAATCTAAAAATGTATACATTCCCTCTTGAGCATAAATGATTCTGTATAAACATAATAAAAGCTATATATATATATATATATATATATATATATAAACATATATAAATGCATACAGGGGATTCAATCAAAAACATCCAGACTGCTAGCTCTAGGATATAGTACTGGCTTTTTCTCAAATACAGACACACCTCTGTGAGGAAACATGTTCCCATTCGTACCCAATTTTATGCAATCAGTCCTGATTTATTTTAACTGTGCAGGCTGATGTATACAAAAAAATAAGCAGAATGCAGAATTTAGGTGACCTCTGACATCCTTGACACAAGTTAAAGAGTCAGACTCTGGACACTGGAGCAAACATACATTTTTCTAAGTATGCATGCATAAATATAACATTTTCAGTGTAGCACCCTCCTACTTTGGTTGCTAGAGAGATTTAGGTAAATCCCCTGTAATCAGTGGAGATGAGTGTGATTGCTTTTAGCTGTTCTAGGTCTTGCTGGCTGCAGGCTCAACTGCTTTTCCCTGTCTTCTAGTACGTTCTATAATATAGTGGGCTGGAAGAGGCAAACCCTTGGGTCTGAACATGTAGTCTCAGCCAATCCTTGGAGAGCAAATGCTGAGTAGGTGGCTGAGAAGTTCACACAAAGTCTGAGACTTAGAACAGCAGGGTTCTTGTCCAGCAAGAGGAGATCCCATCCTGGAAGGACTGCTTGCCCTTCTAGGCAAGTTAGCTGAAGTCTTCAGGAGTCCACAGAGAACAGCCGGGGGGCCTTTTTTCTGAAACAGGAGTTCAAAGAGATCCCAGCTCGGGGGGGGGGGGGGCTGCTTTTGGAAAGGAGCTGAGATTAATTCAAGGGGAGTCAACTGAGAATCTACCATGATGGCTCATGGTACAATGTCTGTTTGTTTTTGGAAGGGGGCATCCAAGTACACAGGGACATAGTGAGAAAAAGCATGAGAGAAAGAAATCCTAGTGACTGTGTGACTGTTGCTGATTTAAACCTTTGAGCACCTTATTCAGAGTAGCTGATTTGGGACTGTGCTTGTGTCTGAAGTCCCTGAGTTGCAGTTCTTCTATTAAGCAAGAGGAGAGCTATCCTAAAAAGTAGAGAAAAGGCAGATCTTGTCCTCTACTACTTTGTGCACTTTAAATTGTAGTATTCCACAGCCCATCCTTAACCCCATCCATGTTCTCAAAGCAATAAATCCTAAAAAGACATTGCCTGCCTTGTCATTGGGTTAGGAGACTCAGTGTGCTACTGTGTGCCTGGCTGCTTGCACCCACTTGGGAAAAGATCCTGGGACAAACTACGGGACCCGTCAAGGGTCTGTGCGCTGCATATGAATAAATATTTTATGCAAATGTAGTTGCAGCTGCTCTCTTTGAAACGGTGTCTAACAGCATACCGTGTAAAATAAACCTAAAATTCAGATCTCGAGTTCAGTGACACCACCAGCAGGGATTGTGTATGCTCTAGCATCATAACTAGCTTTCAAATAAGCCCCAAGATAATGAAGAGTCCCCTGCAAGCCACACTAACCATACCGGGCATAAAACCCCCCCAGTACTACTATATAATGGAATTTGAAAAATGTTAGTCTGTTGAGACCACTTTAAAATGCTGTGAATCCTTAGCAAACATAGTATATACTGTCACCCACTACCATAAATAAATGTGTAATGACACCAGTGTATTTATAATCAATGGGCCCTTGAATCCTCATTATTTTTAATACTTTAGGGTGTGCTTCCCAGCAGGTTTTTTTTTAGTTTGTTTAGCAAAAAGCTTTGACGTTCATTTCCACACTTGTATACACATATACAGTGAGGAACAGAAGTATTTGAACACCCTGCGATTTTGCAAGTTCTCCCACTTAAAAATCATGGAGGGGTCTGAAATTCACATTGTAGGTGCATTCCCACTCTGAGAGACAGAATTTAAAAAAAAAATTCAGGAAATAACATTGTATGATTTTTAAACAATTTATATGTCTTGCACTACTGAACATAAGTATTTGAACACCTAAGAAACAGCAAGAATTCTGGCTCTCAAAGACCTGTTACTGTGCCTTTAAAAAGTCCACCTCTACTCCACTCATTAATCTAACTTAGTAGCACCTGTCTGAGCTCCTTAAAGACACCTGTCCACCCCACAGTCAGTCAGACGCCAACTACTACCATGGGCAAGACCAAAGAGCTGTCAAAAGACACCAGAGACAAAATTGTGGACCTCCACAAGGCTGGAAAGGGCTACGGGGCAATTGCCAAGCAGCTTGGTGAAAATAGATCAACTGTTGGAGCAATTGTTAGAAAATGGAAGAGGCTAAAGACGACTGTCAGTCTCCCTCGGACTGGGGCTCCATGCAAGATCTCACCTCGTGGGGTATCACTGATGATAAGAAAGGAGAGGAATCAGCCCAGAACTACAAGGGAGGAGCTGGTCAATGACATGAAGAGAGCTGGGACCACAGTTTCAAAGGTCACTCTCGGTAGAACACTACGCCGCCATGGTTTAAAATCATGCATTGCACGGAAGGTTCCCCTGCTCAAGTCATCACATGTCCAGGCCCATCTGAAGTTTGCCAATGACCATCTGGATGATCCAGAGGAGGCATGAGAGAAAGTCAAGTGGTCAGATGAGACCAAAGTAGAACTTTTTGGTCTAAACTTCACTCGTTGTGTTTGGAGGAAAGAGAAGGAGTTGCATCCCAAGAACACCATCCCTACTGTGAAGCATTGGGGTGGTAACATCATGCTTTGGGGGTGCTTTTCTGCGAAGGGGACAGGGCGACTGCACTGTATTAAGGAGAGGGTGAATGGGGCCATTTATGGTGAGATTTTGAGCAACAACCTCCTTCCCTCAGTCAGAGCATTGAAGATGGGTCATGGCTGGGTCTTCCAACACGACAACGACCCGAAGCACACAGCCAGGATAACCAAGGAGTGGCTCCGTAAGAAGCATATCAAGGTTTTGGAGTGGCCTAGCCAGTCTCCAGACCTAAATCCAATAGAACATTTTTGGAGGGAGCTGAAACTCCGTGTTGCTCAGCGACAGCCCCGAAACCTGACAGATCTAGAGGAGATCTGTGTGGAGGAGTGGGCCAAAATCCCTGTTGCAGTGTGTGCAAACCTCGTCAAGAACTACAGGAAATATTTGACCTCTATAATTGCAAACAAAGGCTTCTGTACCAAATATTAACACTGATTTTCTCAGTTGTTCAAATACTTATGTTCAACAGTGCAAGACAAATAAATTCTTTAAAAATCATACAATGTGATTTCCTGAATTTTTTTTTTTAATTCTGTCTTTCAGAGTGGGAATGTATCTACAATGTGAATTTCAGACCCCTCCATGATTTCTAAGTGGGAGAAATCGCAGGGTGTTCAAATACTTCTGTTCCTCACTGTACATATCACTGTGCTCCCCAAAATCACAGTCAGAACCATTTTTAGGACCAGATCCACTGAATCTAAGTTGTAAAAATGATTTGCTAGTGTCTTCTGTGTCTGTTTTCCGGACCCCAGTGGTAACTGTTCAAATCCTGACTGCTGGGACAGGGTCTCTTGAAAGATAAATAAAATGATGACAAGCCCACATATGCAGATATGGACACAAGGCCTACTCTGGTATCAGCTTGCCAAATTGAAAGCCTCTACCTACTTACAATTTTAATAATTTGTTTTACAATTTTTCTGTGCAATACTGTTTCAAATAAAATCTGTGGAAAAGTGAAATTTTCTGTTTGTTTCTGACCAATTTGTCTAGTAATATAGAAAAATATTCCCTTCCAACAGCTCCCAAGCTTCATAAAAAATGTACAATTGCTACTGTACCATCTGGTGGTGAAATCTTCTATCACAAGTGTAGCACTACCCCCTAAGGAATTGCTGAAGATTTGGGTCCCCCCTATAGTCCTGCACAGTCAGGCAACATGCATTTTTCACAGACTTGCATTCTGGAGACAATAAACAGTCCTTGGACTTGTTTATTTGTTTTTGCTCAGAAGGGTTCTCTTCTCTTCTTGGAGAGCTAGCCAGCCTCTCCTGGTGTAGAAATCCATGGACAAGGGGATATAGAGTCTGACTCTTTATAAAGCACAGTCCAGCTGGGGCTAGTCAGGTTTCCCACCCAAATTCCATCTCCCCTATTCACGTCCAGGGGGTGTGGAAGTACTCACTGTCCCTGCTCTGTAAGCTGCAAGTCGGTAGGTGCTTTCAGGCCTTCTGCTGGACTAGCTCCTTCCTTAGCTCCGCAGATGGTCCTCTCTCAGGGGGCCAGTGAGGTTCAGCTTTCCTCCTTTCAGCAAAGGCCCTTCCCTGGGTCTCCTCCCAGTCTCCACTCTCCAGCTCCTGCCCTCACATCTTCCACCTGAACTCTCCTGCTGCGGAGCAGGCTCAGCTATGCTTGAAGGCTGTCCCAACCCCCTGCCAAGCCGTCTGCTTGGGGATTGGTTGAGATCCCTTAAGCATACAGATCAGCCACTCCTCCCCCCCACCCACTGAGTTCTAGATACTTCTCCAAATCTCTAGATCAGGGGGAGGTATCAGAGAGCTGATCTGCAGAGCCTTTCAGCCCTGACCAAAATTTGACTCCTCTGACTATTTCCCCAGACTGTATTCAGCCTCCTTCTAAAAAAATAATTAACTAGCTCCCCCTAACTTTCCTAGGACGGTACTACACAAGAATTGCCATTACCCCTTCATGCCTAAAAGTAAAACAAATGTTAATGCCTAAGCACAATTTTGCAACTTTGACATGTGTTAGCAAAACTGTGCATATCATCACAACTACTTTGAGCATCCAGGTGGATTATACCTTCTTTTTTTCAGGACAAATTGGGCTTTCATTTGGTGGTACATGGTAATGGATATCTCCTGTTTTTATTTGAATTATTATTATCAAAGGAAACCTGGCCCAAGAAAGTAAAAAAAAAATTTCTATAAATTTAGCTGTATATTTCTTGCTACTACCATAACCTACCACCAAAAAACAACCCAAAATAATTTCTCCTGCTCCTGGCAATCGCAGCGATACCACATATGTGTATGTTAGTTGTTGTTTATACCTGTAGTGCGGCCCAGAAACAATAGTGCGCATTTTGCTTTTTTTAATCCTGCCAATAATGGACACTGATACTAATTTAAACATAAAAAATAAGCCTAACCCTTGACCTTAAACCAAACACTAACCCTGGCACTTATCTAGATCAAACCTTGAGCTAGGTATTTTTTTATTATTTTATTTTTTTATTATTATTTTTATTTATGTATTTATTTATTTTACACACACTTGTTTTTTTCTCTCTGAAAGAACAGAGAGAGATACAGTGTATTTTTTTCCTCCATTCAGAGAGAAAATATGGGGGTGGGCTTCACAGTGATGACTGATCACTGTGATAGCCAATCAGAGGCTATGATAGCAACCAGGTGACTCGAAATCGGGAGTTCTGGGTCCCGATCATTAGAATGGCACCCAGGGATTTCAGTGAGACCCCAGTCTCTGTGCTGGAAGCATGCCATGTGGTGTGCTCCTGCCTCAAAAACTGATCCAAAAATTAGCGGCCCCACGGAAAAAAGCCCAGTCCATTGGGGCTGCTAATTTGCGTATGGTTGGCATGAAGGGGTTAGATACTAAGGTTCTTTGAGAAAATCTCTGTATTCCAATGATAAACTTTCAGTTACTGAGTGCTGTAAAGACATATGTATAAGCTGTTTTAAAAAAGATGCTATTTGAGATGGGGATAGAGGAATCCAATTTTCCCTACAAATTCCAATTAAGACCACTAAGGATAGATCCCATAGGTAATCTTAGTTAAAAATGTGTGATACCAGAAAAAAAGCATATCAACTGTGTTATATAAGTAAACTTTTGCTGTACACTGATTGTTTCCTAATGAGAAACTTACAGACAGTAAGACCTAAATGCTTGGAAGTTGAAGCTTCCTTCATTAAATAAACACAGTAATGTTTAATGTAAAGTTGCCCCTTAATGTGCCAAAATAATCTCACTCTCATAAACAGAAAGAAAATTGATACAGGCGGCACAATCTGTGTTTTATTAATAGCCCAAAGTACAACTCCGTGCAGAAGAGCCATGACTGTGTTGTATACATGGTACGTAAACACCATCCTATCACCAGACTTTGCTTATTTAACAACTACTGTAGATGTTCTATTTAAATGAAATCTTATGAGGGTCTTCTAATGAGTATCGATAAAGCAATCTGTAGTATGCTTTTAACTGAGTCTAGAGGTAAATATCACTAAATTATGTCAAGTATTTTTCCAAATCGCAGTGCTTAGTTGAACATTGGAAATTTTGCAGTATGCAATGTATTCATTGATATAAAGTTAAAACACGTTGGGGTACCTTTCAAATCATGTTTGTAGCAGCCTCCTAGATAGACTGCTAAATAATTTAGGTAAATTTAGTGCTTTTTGACTCCTCTGTAATCAGTGGAGCAGCTTGTGATTACTTTGGGTTGTTCTGGGTTTCACTGGTTGCAGGTTTGACAATTTCCCTCTGCCTTCTGGAGGATTCTGGAATGTAGTGTGCTGGGACAGTCAGATTTGCCACCTCAATATTTCCCAGCCAACCTCTAGCAGGGGGGTGTGCATAAAATGTCTGAGGCCTGGACGTTGGGGTTCTTGTCCAGGAGGAGAAGGTCCCAGCCTGAAAGACTGTGTCCTTCTGGGCAGTCCAGCTGTATATCTACATGTCCTCCTGGAGGTCCCAGCTGTGTTAAAGCTGGGGGGCCTATTCTACTGAACTTTGCTGGAACTGATTAAGGGATTTCACTGAGGATCTTGTCTGGAGAGTTCACAGGAGAAATGTCTGGCTGATATTGGATGGAGGCACCTAAGTATCCAGAGACATTTATGAGTATAGACCGGTATGTAGGATCCTAGTGGCTGCTATTATCCCTTGTGAATCAGCACCAGAGTTTTCTTAAATTGGGACATTCCCTTTGGAGTCTCAGTGTTGTTCAGTCCCTTAGTGACTGCTGAAGAGATTATATTAAGAAGCTTGAGAACGTAAGTGTCTCTTTGTTACTACATTATGTTACTGGAGTATCCCAGAGCTCCCCCGATCCCCATCCAAATTTATTCAGCAATAAATATATAAAAAGACATCCCTTGACTGATTATTGAGCAAGAAGAGTAAATGTTGCTGTGTGCTGCTACTACACTAGCCTGGGAACAGAATCTGGGGCAAAACAGCAGGCCCTTTTGGGGGTGAGCACTACATGTTATTGAGATTTCAAATATAAAAAATAATGCAGTATTAGTGGGAGTTAATTAAATGCCAACTCTGTGCAGCTAAAAAAGTATACCTTGCAGTGGGGTTGTCCCTGCACTGAAAGCTCTAATTGCTCATTTCTGTCTAGGGGTAAAAAAAAGATTACTTACTTTCCCAGTCCTCTGCTCCTCCCTGCAGCTAGACCAGCTTCTTCTGCTACCCCACACTCCAGCAGTCTAGGTCCTTGATATCATCAAAACCAATGCAGGGTCCAAAGCCCTGCATTGAAAGTGGTGACGCTGTGGGACAGTCCAATGATAGAGTGTGGGGAACCATCATCTGCTGGGGGAACAAAGGATCTGATAAGTAAAACGGTTTCTCCTCTCCCTTGACAAAGTAGCAGTTGATCCTTATAGTGTGGGAAGAGTGCCACTGTAAGGGATCATTTTACATTTTACTGGAGTTGGGGTTTAACCAAAATATCAGTTGTAGACTCACCACACAGACTAAATCTCCTTTAGATCTACTGACAAATACTGTATGCAGTGCAAGGACCTACACACAAAGTAACTGGAGAGTTTAGGCAGGTCCTCATTACATAGTAGGAGTAAATCTGAAAGAGACTGTACAAAGAATACACAGTCCCATTGTAAATTGTATGGCGAGCGCAAGGCATACCAGAGCTACCGTAGATACCAAGGCATACACACTAGCACATTATGCCCTTGACTTAAAGGTTAAAAGGATTTTTTTTTTTAGATTTTACTACCACTTTAACCACTTCCCGTCCGACCCATGTGCATAAATGGCCGGACGGTGGCAGTGCAGGGGTGGGTGGCAGTTTATAAACATTCTCCCGCTTCCGTGCTTGTGCGCGCTCCCTGGGAGCACGCAGCACCGTGATACGGTGCCCGCTGTGTCCTCTGGACACAGCGGAACACCGATCGCTGTACGGGACCTCTGTGTGAGTCCCCGATCATGTGATCACTGATGGGCCAATCAATGATCACATGAATAGTGGTAAGCAAGATGTCACTTGCTGACATCATTGCTTGCTACTTGTGAAATCTGTGAATGATCACAGAGGTCACATGGTACAAGGCTATTCACAACAGCCTTGTACCATGTGACAAGCTGTGACCAATCACAGCTCTCACAGTATTTCTCAATGGCTGCAAGAGAGAAGAGAGAAGGAGAAATTATTGCTTTTACAACCTTTATGGGTGTAAAAGCAATCAATGTAAAAAAAAGAAAAAAAAAATCTTCATCAACCCCCACAAGTAGTATAGTGTCACTATGGTGACACTGTACTGCTAGAGTGACAGTATGTTAAAAAAAAACAAAAAAAAAAAAACCCCATAAATAATAATATAAAAAATAAAATAAAAATGTAAAAAAAAGTTTTGAAAAATAATTTTTGGTTATAAACTAATTTGGGCTATATTTTTGTACTGAAAAGATAACTGAATACATTTTGGCCAAGATTTATGAAGAAAGATTATTTATTTGCAAAATTTTATAAGAAAAACCCTTTTTTGTTCAAACTGTTTGGACTTTTTCATTTATATACCTTAGATTGTACGCCCCTTGAGGGTTAGGGACTGATGTGAATGTACTATATGTGTATATATATATATATATATATATATATATATATAGATATAAACTCACACACACACATGTAAAGCGTTGCGTAAATTGACAACGCTATATAAGTACCTGTAATAATAATATATAGCAAAAAAAAATAAAAATCCCAGTGGTGAATAAATCCCACCAAAATAAAGTTTTATCTGTCTCAAAAAAATGCTAAAAAGTTCATATGGGTACAGTATTGCATGACCGCACAATTGTCATTCAAAGTGTGATAGCGCTGAAAGCTGAAAATTGGCCTGGACAGGAAGGGGGTAAAAGTGTTCGAACTTGAAGTAGTTAAAGAAAGAAATTACAATTGCCCATCAACAGGATGGAGAAGAAAATATCCATTTCCTTTATATCCAGTCCGGTCACACTATATAGATGTTGATAAACCTAAATGACATTGTACAATCATACTTTACCTTGTGTGGCTGGCTTTATTTATTTTAGACCCCTTTCACATGAGAGGTCCGATTGGGTCCACCTGTCAGTTTTTCAGGCGCACCCAATCGAATCCTCCATTCAGCTCTATAGAGCAGCAGGTGTAAATGGACTTGTGTCTTAACCCTGTAAATGCTAACCACCACACCGCAACTGTGTGAATTACATGCAGCTACTTGTGGTGGCAGTGCTGCCCTATTCACTTAAATGGGTTGCAATCAGTGGCAGTACTACATGCCAAACGCAACAGAGGTATCATTTTTGTCATGGCATGTGTACACCCACATCTGGCTGCCTTTGATAGTATCCTACTATGTGGGTACTGTTTGAGGCTCAAACATCAAATTAGAGGAGGCACAGGAGGACATACTACTCTATTCTGATGTATGGAATGTAATGTTATCACCTGGTAATAAAAGGGAAGGAGCCATGATGGGGCCCCCTGATCTCATGTGAACAATCTGCATCTACACTAACACTACATTCTTTCTGTTATGTGTCCTATCTTAGAAATTTGCTTCCTGCTGTGATGCTTTTCAATAACTACTTTATTTCTTTCCAACATGTATAGCGGAGTCATGTTATGTTCTTAGTAAAAATTATTAAAACCAAATGAAAATCTGGATATTCATTGTTTTTGCACTTTACTTTACTAAAAACTAGAGATTTTTCTGCATAGTTCTCATTATTCTGTGGCTCCTACAGGCTCCAATCACTATTGTAAACATCTGGCCATATCCTATCAATGGACTACATCCACTAAATTCATATTATCCCATGGATTGGCACATGTGATTAGGGCTTCATTGGGCAATTTGCATTGCTGTGTCTTTCCTTATCTCTGTTTATAGTTTTAGCAGCTCTTAATGTAAATTAACTTTACAAATGACTGTTTACTTCTCAGAACCAAGTAGAGCAATTTCTTACTTACGAGCTGGAATCGTACAATCTCTTGTGCTGTTGTAAAGCCTCCGAAAATGTTTATTGCAATTTGGACTTGTGAAGGAAAGTCGACCTGAAACGAAAAAGTATACAATTAAAATGTACTGAAAGAGTATTTATTAATTGTGAGAATGAAAGAAGGGTATGAGGCTTCATGTGCACAGATAGCAGCTCAAAGACATGGGCAAGACAGACTAGATGAGATATTATAGTGCCAAAACAATGTATCATGGCTACAGCTTAACCACGTCCTTCCCATAGGAGGTACCCATATGTCCTCTGGTTGAAGTACAGTTGTCAGCAGGTGGCTGGCAGCATAACTATCAGCTATGAGCACATACCTGCTGCAGAAAGATTTACTGTAGCATTTTTCAGTGCCCTGTGACACTGATATGTAAATAGCAATTTGCTCTCAGTTGCTATTTGCATATAAATAAACATACCTACCCACATGATGATGCCTTGATTTGCTCACAGGTAGCTGAGGCATAAGGCACTACAATATAAGGCATTAGGCACTACATTTTGTCATGGGACAGGGAACATGTCTAATCTCCACTTGAATTCTTATGTCTGTTCTCAGGTAAGAGTTTCAGTTGATAGTGGAGATACATTTGTAACAGCAACCATGTGAAAAAAAAACTTAGAACAGGAGATGTCAACTTATTATCTAAAGGGGGTCTCAAATGTGGCCCCTGACATCACCAAAGGGTTGCCCATAATTTTCAATATACAGTATGTCATGTTTGAGAGGACTGTAAGAAACTGCAGACCTGAAAGAAATGAAAGTCAGAGAGGGTGGACATGCTACATTTTTGGCTAGGGATATGGAGCAGAAAACAATCTGAATCTGGTAACTTGTTACATGCAGCTGACAGAGATCAGTGGAATCACCCTTATCAATATTGCCACTACACACTGCTGAGGTCAGAGGACCATATATCATATGCCAACTGGCAGCATGTGTTTCTCAGGCCACAGTTTTGGCACGAGGGACTTACACCTTCACACATACACTCAGCACTGAAAAAATCCTGTTGGTCCTTAAGCAGTCCAGACAGTCCAAAGACTGTTGATAAAGATTTATGTTAACATATCTAACCAAAAAAATGTATATATAGACAGTACAGTGGCCTAGCAGTTAGCTAAGGCTTTGTGATTCTGGGGTTATTTCCCACCAGGTGTCAGGCTATATTGATTTTTGTGGGGGGTTTTAACAGCACTCTACTCCAACAATCCTAAAAGCTGCTACCATAATGGGTGTGTATAATTGTGGGAATACTTTACACTGTGAGCAATGACATCAGTGATTTTTTATACTGTGTAAAGTTCTGTGAAATAGGCCAGTGCTACATAAAACACCAAAATAATTAAACATAACAATACTATCAGTGACAAAATAGCAAACTCCCCAACTGAACTTTCAGTTCATTAACACAAAAGGTGTATAAAGTCTTACAGTTATTTTTTGATTTTAGGAATTAGCCAAAGCCTGAGAAGAAAAGACTGTCCTCGGGTCTTCTGCCAGCATGATGCACAGAAGAACCCGTGCTCTCTGTGTGGAAGCAGTAGTCTCTCTGCAGAAGTACAACACACCCCCTTCTGAGTCCAATAGTTCTGCAGTTAGTAAAAAGAATGCTGGTGCTTGAATAAACAGAGAGCTCCAGCTGTTACTCGCGGGGATGTATCAGATGACTGTAAAAAAAGGAAAATAAATCTGTTTTGTACTTTGCCTAAAAATATATAATAATAAACTTTATTTTATATAGCGCCTTTTAAGGTAGCTTCTCAAAGTGCTTTTGTCTAAAGAAAACAGTTTAGATTTGAATGAGTTTAGAGAAAATTACTCTCTGATGCTCCATGGAAGTGAATTACAGAGTTTTGGAGCTTAGCAGGAGAAGGCTCTGTCTCCTATCGAGTTTAGTTGAGCAGGGGGGACACACAGAAGACCAGAATTTGAGGAGCTGAGGTTATGGGAGGGGGGAGTAAGTTGATAAAAGTTCAGAGAGATAATGGGGTGCCAAGCCATGAAGAGCCTTACAGGTGAGCAAAAGGATCCTAAAGTCTATGCGAAACCTACAGGTAGCCAGGGCACAGACTCCAGAATAGGGGTAATATGGTCACTTGTTCCAGACCTCGTGAGCATTCTGGCTCCAGAATTTTGTACATATTGTAGTCGATTAATAGTGGATTTAGGTACACCAGCGAGTAGAGCATTGCAGTAGTCATGTCAGGAGAACACAAATGTATGGATCAGCTTTTCAGCTACATAGCACGCATAGTACATGTATGATAGCATAGCAAACAGTCGAGCAATGTTTCTCATAGTTACATAGTTAGTCTGGCTGAAAAAAATACAAAAGTCCATCCAGTTCAACCATAAAACAAAACAAAACAAAAAAAAGTTATAATCCTATACCCACAGTTGATCCTGAGGAAGGCAAAGCATGATCCAATTTGCTCCTGCTGGGAAAAAAATTCCTTCCTGATCCCCCGAGAGGTAATCAGATATTCCCTGGATTCTCTTTACCTATAAATGTTAGTATCCAGTTATATTCTGTGTATCTAAGAAAGAATCCAGGCCTTTTTTGAAGCAGTCCACTGAGCTGGCCAGAACCAACTCTTGAGGGAGTCTATGCCACATTTTCAACCTTTCCGTGATTGGAGATTAAATTTCTCTTCCTCCAGACGTAAAGAGTGCCCCCTTGTCCTCTGTGATGACCTCAGGGTTAATAGCTCTACACCGAGTTCACTATATGAACCACTGATGTATTTATACATGTTGATCATATCCTCCATTAATCTCCTCTTCTCAAGAGAGAATAAATTCAGTTCCTCTAATCTTTCCTCATAGCTGATCTTCTCCATGCCTCATCAGTTTGGATGCCCTTCTCTGTACTTTCTCAAGTTCCCCAATGTTCTTTTTGTGAATTGGTGCCCAAAACTAAACTGCATATTCCAGATGAGGTCTTACTAATGATTTGTACAGGGGTAATATATCTCTCTCTCTGGAGTCTATACCTCTTTTAATACAAGAGAGGATTTTGCTTGCTTTAGAAACCGCAGCTTGGCATTCCATGCCATTATTAAGCTTGTGATCTACCAGAACTCCCAGATCCTTCTCCACCACTGATTCCTCCAGTTGTACTCCCCCCTAGTATGTATGATGCATGCATATTCTTAGCCCCCAAATGCATAACCTTACATTTATAAACATTTCTCAAGTGGAAAAAAGATGTTCTGATAACATTTTGTACATGTAGATCAAAGGTTAAGCTAGTATCAAATATCACCCCTGGATTTTTCAATTTAGACTGAAGTTCAAGTACATTGCCATTGATAGACAGGCTACCAGGACTTGCCTTACACAATTGATGGGGGGTGCCAATAAGCATGACTTCAATCTTGTCACAGTTTAATTGAAAGAAATTATGGACCATCCAAGTTTGTATATCACAAATACAGTTAGATAGGACAGAAGCAGCCAAAGTAGAATCCGGGGTAGTGTGGATATACATTGTATTGCCAAAAGTATTGGGGCGCCTGCCTTTACACATACATGAACTTTAATGGCATCCCAGTCTTCGTCCGTAGGATTCAATATTGAGTTTGTCCACCCTTTGCAGCTATAACAGCTTCATCTCTTCTGGGAAGGCTATCCACAAAGTTTAGGAGTGTGTGAATGGGAGTGTTTGACCATTCTTTCAGAAGTGCATTTGTGAGGTCAGGCACTGATGTCAGACGAGAAGGCCTGGCTCACAGTCTCCGCTCTAATTCATTCGAAAGGTGTTCTACTGGGTTGTGGTCAGGACTCTGCTGACCAGTCAAGTTCCTCCACCCCAAACTCGTCCATGTCTTTTATGACCTTGCTTTGTGCACTGGTATGTTGGAACAGAAAGGGGCCATCCCCAAACTGTTCCCACAAAGTTGGGAGCAGGAAATTGCCCAAACTGTCTTGGTAAGCTGACGCCTTAAGAGTTTCCTTCACTGGAACTAAGGGGCCAATTCCAACCTCTGAAAAACAACCCCACGCCATAATTCCCCCTCCACCAAAATTAACACTTGGCACAATGCAGTCAGGCAAGTACTGTTCTCCTCGCAACTGCCAAACCTAGACACATCCATTGGATTGCCAGACAGAGAATCAAGATTTATCACTCCAGAGAACACCAATCTACTGCTCTAGAGTCCAGTGGCGGCATGCTGTACACCACTGCATCCGACGCTGTGCATTGCACTTGGTAATGTAAGGCTTGGATGCAGCTGCTTGGCCATGGAAACCCATTCCATGAAGCTCCCTATGCACTATTGTTGTGCTAATCTGAAGGCCTTTAGCTATTGACTCTGCAGACAGTTTTTGACTTCTGCACACTGTGCGCTTCAGCATGCGCTGGCCTTGCTGTCATTTTACATGGCTTACCACTTCTTGGCTGAGTTGCTGTTGTTCCCAGTTGCTTTCATTTTGTTACAATACCACTAACAGCTGACCGTGGAATATTTAGTAGCAAGGCAATTTCATGGATGGACTTATTGTACAAGTCGCAACCTATCACGATACCAGGCTTGTATTCAATGAGCTCCTGAGAGAAACCCATTCTTTCACAAATGTTTGTAGAAGCAGTCTGCATGCCTAGGTGCTTATAGTGTATATCTGAGTGTCGTCAGCATAGAAGTGATAATTCAGCCCATGTGACCTAAGCAGTTGGCCAATTGCAAACATGTAAATGCTAAAAAGTAAGGGACCCAAGATTGAACCCTGAGGAACACCGTAATTGTCTGGACTGACTTCAGACCGATATCCACCAAGAGAAACAAAGTCATTAGGAAAGGACCTAATCCATTACAAAGCCAACTCTGAGACTCCAAATATGGTTTCAAGGAGAGAGAGTAAAATATTGTGGTCTACAGTATCAAAGGCAGAATTAAGATCCAATAGAATATGAATAGGTAGTGAGCCCGAATCAGAAGTTAACAGAAGATTATTAGTGACTTTGATCAAGGCGATTTCTGTCCTGTGCAGTTGCCGAAAACCAGATTGGAGGGGTTTAAACAGGTTATTTAAAGCCAGGTGGATATGTAACTGAGATATCACAACTCGTTTGAAGATCTTGGCAAGCAAGATAAGTTAGATATGGGCCGAAAGTTGTTTAAATTGTCTAGAGTCATGTTGGGTTTTTTTGGTAGCGGGTAATAGCGGCAGTTTTAAGGATTGTTGGTACAGAACTGGTGCTAAGGGACTCATTTATGATACTGAGAATAATGGAGCATAGAGAACTAATACAGGATTTAAATAAATGGGTGGGAATAGGATCAAATGTGCAGGTGGAAGATTTCATACATGTCTCAATTTGACCCTTATACAGTCATGTACAAAAATATTGGCATGCCTGCATTTCTGTCAGATAATGCACTACTTCACCCAGAAAGTTGTTGCAATTACAAATGTTTAGGAATTCTTTTGTTTTTGTTGTTGTTGTTGTATTGGTATGACACACAAAAGTGGAGAAATAAAAAGCCAAATCTGACACATTCCATGCAAAACCCCAAAAATGGGCTGAACAAAATTACTGGAACCCTCAATTTAATATTTGGTAACACACCCCTTGGCAAAAATAACTGAAATCAATCGCTTCCTGTAACCATCAACGAGTTTCTTACACCTCTCTACTGGAATTTTGGACCACTCTTCTTTTACCAACTGCTCCAGGACTCTCAGATTGGAAGGGTTCCTTTTTCTAACTGCTGTTTTAAGATCTTTCTACAGGTGCTCTATGGCATGAAGATCTGGACTCATTTGCTGGCCAGCTCAGTACTCTACAGCACTTTGTCTTAAACCATTTCTGGGTGCTTTTTGATGTGTGCTTTGGATCATTGTCCTGCTGTAAGACCCATGACCTCTGACGAAGATCCAACTTTCTGACACTGGGCCTTATGTTGCACCCCAGAATTCTTTGGTAGTCTTCAGATTTCATAATGCCATGCACACGGTAAAAACATCCAGTGCCTCAAGCAACCCCAAAAAAATCAGTGAACCTCCACTATGTTTGACTGTAGGGACCGTATTCTTTTCTTTAAAGGCTTTATTACTTTTTCTGAAAAGAGTAGAATGATGGGCTTTACCAAAAAGCTGTAATTTTGTTTTGCTTGTTCACAGCATATTCTCCCAAAAGGATTTTTGCTTCCTTAAGTACGTTTTGGCAAACTCCAATCGAGCTTTTTTTATGCTTCTGTGTCAGTAGCGGGGTCTTCCTGGGTCTCCTAGAGAGGAGGTAACAGAATTTGCAAATTTGGGGTAACCAATAGTAGCCCAGTTGTGATAATTAACAGATCGAGACAGGAAAGTGTTAGAAACTAGTAATTTCAGACTGAATATAATAGCTAGGTGGTCAGACAGTCCTAAGTCAAGGGAAGAGCAGTCAGAGACTAAGGATCCATTAGCAATGATAAGGTCCAGGGTGTGTCCTTTAACATGCATGGGGGTGCAAACAAACTGAGTTAGGTCAAAACATTCAAGTAAAGCCAAAATCTCTTTAGCTAAACTAGAAGACTCTGAGTCAGTGTAATGCCCAAGGATTATGATTTTCTTAAAACTAAGGCATAACAATGAAAGCATATCAGCAAATTCACCTGAGAATGCTCTACAAGACTTGGGTGGTCGATAACCAGTGACAATAGCAGATCAGGGGGGAGCACAGAGCTTGAGAACAAGGCCTTCAAATGAAGAGAAAGAGGGTACATTAACAGGGGATAAAGTGTACAACAAGCTGTAAATAACAATTATACCTCCATATTTGCCTGAGAGACGTGGGAGGTCAAGCAAACCGTACCCTGGAAGGGTGAGTTGGTTGAAAAGGATGCCATCATTTTGTTTGTGCTAGGTTTCAGTCAAGCACAGAAGGTCCAACTTATTGTCTGCAATAAAGTCCAAAATAAGTAGTGCGAATATTCAAGAGCACTGATCTGGCCTTTCTTGGAGGATTCATGGGAATCAGAGTGGAGTCAGGGACTGTCAGTGAAAGTAGGCATTTGAGGTTGGCGTCAGTGTGGGATGGTCTTGCAGCGTTACATTGATAAGCAGGGATTGAGACAGCACAGGTAATTAAAGGGAGGAGACGGTGTCCAGTGCCACGATGCATGAATCTCTTTGGTCGTAAAATCCCAATATTCTGGCAAAGATCATATGTGCCTTTAGTCAAAAAATAGTTCTGTTTTAGTTGCAGAAGTTGCACTGCAGTGTACCTGAGCAGCATGACTGAGAGTTCCTGGTACACTTGGAGAAAAAACAAATTTCCATTTGTTTACAGTGCAGTGCAAGGAAATGGGTCCAGTGCAGGGCAAGGAAAGAGGTCCAGTGATCCAGGGAAGATTCAGATGTGAGTAGGCAGCAAGCTGGGGCAGATTTTGAAAATGAGGTCTAGTGCAGGGCGAGGAAAGAGATCCAGTGATCCAGGGAAGATTCAGATGTGAGTCAGCAGCAAGCTAGGGCAAATTGTGAGACAATTCCAGAGAACCAAGAGATCAGAGAACTCAATTTAGGGAATCTAGAAATCTGATGTCAGTCCTAGTGGTCAGTGGAGTACAGTTTGAATTTCAGAAATTGAAGTAAAAATTTATAAAAAAAAAGTGAAAAGGTTGAAAAGAAAAAACTGTAATTGGTGTGAGGAGTGGCAGCCATATGCGCCAACATTCCCTCAACAACCAGTAGGAGAGCTCTTTCCACCTCAAAAGCCAGAGGTATACTGTAAATGTACAAAATGATTCTTGGAATACTATAAAACAAAAAAGCCTTGTTCGTCCCCAACACATACTGTATCTGTAGTATTTACTTGTCATAAGTAAGGACAAATTCAGTGCCCAATTAGCAGGCCCTAGCTGAAATATGTGAACTCTTGAGCTTAATTGGTTAATGTTCTCTTTTTTTTCCTTTTTTAGCAATGCATTTTTATAAAGCCAACTTACCTGTTAAATGCTTTAAAAACTTCTCTTTCATCCGAAGATCTCGTGGAACGATTTCTGCATGGAAATAAAAACACACAAATTATTTATAGAAGATCTCCAGAACGTCAATAGTTATCGAAACTGTTCTTGAGCTACTTCATGTACTTGTTGTTAAAATAATAATAGGTTTTCATGTTCTCCCTTACCCCTATTTTTTTTTTATTGGTAGGGAAGCATCTTGAGTTTGGCACATCCTACATTATGGCTAGGGATGTACCAATAAAGTATCGGTATTGGTACCGATTGAGGCATTTGCATGAGTATCGGTACTTATGAAAATGCACCGATACCTGTGTCATCATTGTGAGAGAGCTATGTTCCCCCACATAGCGCCAGTGAGTGCTTACTGTTATTTTCCCTGCTATACTTCTGTTGGTGAGTCCTGTTACATTTTCCTAGCTGTACTGCTGTTGGTGAATCCTGTTACATGTCCATTGCTGTACTTCTGTCATTGAGTCCTGTTATATGTTCCCTGCTGTACTTCTGTTGGTGAGTCTTCAGTGCTGTTACATGTCCCTTGCTGTAC
Source organism: Staurois parvus (assembly GCF_062004578.1). NCBI lineage: Eukaryota > Metazoa > Chordata > Amphibia > Anura > Ranidae > Staurois > Staurois parvus. The sequence continues at coordinate 5,199,925 of NW_028317912.1, forward strand.
TTCTGTTGGTGAGTCCTGTTACATTTTCCTAGCTGTACTTCTGGCACTGAGTCCTGTTACATGTCCCCTGCTGTACTTGTAGTACTGAGTCTTGTTACATGTCTCTTGCTGTACTTCTGGCGGTGAGTCCTGTTACTTGCTGTATATGGTGGTGGAACCATCTCATTCATGTACACATTGTTTAATCATTTAAACATACTGTAGCTGTACATGACGTGATGGTATATTACACCGAGTGTGGTGTATAAGCAGCAAGCTGCTGTTTCACCTTTATGTTGGAGAGGCTGTGGGAAAAAGAATACAATGGCACACATTTGGTGGGATTGCCCGAAAATACAGGAGTTTTGGAAGGAAATAATTCATGATATCCAGGAAATTAGTGGGATTACTATACAAACGGACCCATGCAAGTGTTTATTTTATTCTGAGCTGATAGGCAAACAGTGTAAAAATAGGATACTATACCATTTAATCAGTGCGGCCAAGGGCCTGATATCCAGGTTTTGGCAAGCTCCTGAGCCACCAAGAATAAATTATTGGTTAAACAGAGTGGAAAATATTTTTAAATTGGAGGAGCTGTGTCATGCAGAGGATAATAAAATGAAAGAACTTAGGAAAATGTGGGGTTGTTGGTTAGAATTTAAAACATCTAAGAGATACTTGGAATTGGTCGGGAGTCAGGGGGGAAAAGCCCGGAGAAAGCATGATGGAGAATCTGAAAGTGAAAGTGGGCGTGAGAGGGAAAGGGACATAGATAATGATAGATAAATATAAGAGGAGTAAGAAGTAAGTTAATTAGATATGGACAGGGGTAATTTGGGAGAGAGGTCAGCGGGGGGAAGGGTGGGAGATAAGAAGTTGTAAAAAAAAAAAAAAGAAATAAACATGGCTCTAAATTATACTTTCTTCTTTGCTTCAATAATCATAAAGCTTTATGAATAAGCACCTGTTGTGCAACATGTGTTAAAGTAGAACTAAAAGTAAATCTTTTTTTCATTTTGGGTAGAGTAGGGGAAGGTTATAACCCCTATCAGTTTATTTTATGCCATCTGTGTCCCATTGGGGAAATCTACCTTCACTTCCTGTGCCATAGCCAAAACAAGAAGTAAGGAAATCTCAGCAAATTAAGGGAATTCCCTGTGGACCCCAGGTCACCAGAACTAGTGTTCCCATTGGAAAATTTACTACTTTACTGGGGACAACTCAAAATTTCGTGTTTCTTTACTTTCACCTTTGATGATAATGGTAAATAGCACAAATAGGGTGAATCTCCCAAAAGGGGTACAGACTGCAATATAAACCTGACAGGTGTTCTAATCCATTTCCACTCTATACAAAACTAAAAAATACATTTTTCCTTAAGTTATACTTTTAGATAGCAAGTAACATAGTATATAAAAGCATAATAACCGCAGGGGTGCACCTCCTACTATACAATAAACCTGATTTTTGGAATGCAGTCCAGTAGTACTGTCTTCTAAATTTAGGACATTTGATATTTGTGATGATAATGAGGTCAGATGAACCCCAAATTGAGTTGGAAGAATGCGGCTGGAACAAAGCACCACCCTTATTTCTCCAAAATTCACAAGTCAGCAATAGAATTTAGATTTAAATTTTGTGCACATGTCCAGGCAGAGAACGGACATGTTTTATATAACCGCCATTACATCAACTAACTATAGCAGATCAAGTTGAAGAAATAGTACTTCACAGGCTCAAAAGACTTCTAATTAGGCACCATTGCAATATTGCCATGTCATAAACCCTCTAGCAAGCCCTCCACAGGCTCTAATTTATCCTGGTTGTAATTGGCCATTGTAAAAGCATTGAGATGCAATGCTCATTTGAAGTCCAGCACTACTTTGACCTGAAGCCACCCAGTTCATACATCTCCAGTTCTAAATTTCTACACATAATTCATAATCCCAGTTAGGGTAAAATGACATTCATAACAAGTTATCCAAATGTATAAGAAAATAATGATCAGTTAATTATATCATGCCTGATGTCTATCAAATCATGATTTCATTCTGTGCAACAATTTGTTGATTATTGACTGTAAAATGTGACAATCTGCAAATATTGATATCATAAGAAATTTGAATTGTGAGACTGTCCACTGGAATCTAAATCAGCTCTTCAGCACTCCTACATCACACCTCTGGGCTCTCTTGGTTGGGTGGGTGACATCCTTTGGGGGGTCAACAAAAAGCTTCGGCAACTGGCACCTGGACCACTTTTGCACTAATGGATGGATTGCTAGAGGTCATTCATGAGAGTTAATTACCTTAATTGATCACACTGGACTTACTCTGAGTGAATTGGACTTTGCAGGAATTTTTCATACCCTTTATTTTACTGTGGTTATTATCTATTTTGTAGTGTCTTTTTTGTAAATATTTTCATGCACCATTTTTCTTTTCTTTCATTAAAATTACATTTTAAAAAATCATTAAGTGAAATGTCTGAATGCTCAAACCAGAAAAAAAAATAATTGCCATTGAGAGGGCTACCATATTTTAAACATTCATGTTGGGGTCTGCCAGTGAGTGTCTAAAACATTTCTTACAGTTCAGAATTACTACAGCAGATGCTGTGATTGGTGCATATTTCTGTTAAAACGTGTTAGCAGCTGGAAAATCTCTGTGCAGGGTGAGGCTGAAAGTGTAATCGTTATATTCTGACAGCAGCTGTAGCATTTTAGACCGCTGCCATCAAATTATTGTCTCCGGGTGTCACATTGAGCATGTTTGGAAAGTAATTACCAAGGAGAGTTCCAAGGCTGCCCACAACAATACAGATAGGTTCATTATGTGTAATTAATCAATCCCAGCCTAGTCTTGTTATCAATGTAGCCATTAGGCCTTGTGCATGCTTAAGTGCAATGTGTACAAAAAACTTTTACATAGCATTGTTAAATTGTATAGCATTATTTAGCTACCTTTTGGGAATGTCAAAGACAGATGATGATGGGAATAATGTCTTACACGTTAACAAATGGCAAACAGGCTTTAGTGGTTGTAGCCAAGTGCTTGGCTGAGAATGAGAGCAACACTGGTTGCAGCTGTTCTCTGTTATTTCAGAAAAAGGAGGGAGCTGATGAGCAGGATGGGTTCAATAAACTGAGTCAGGCAGCACTGCACTGTTGGGACTGTAGTCCTGAAGAGAGACTCTACTGTATAATCAGGAGCTTTTGAACTACATTCCCCAGAGAAGAGACTGCTGGAAGGAAGGGAAATAGCTGCATTTTCTCAGGATGTACAAGACACAGCTTCCTCTTGCCATAAGGGAGCCTGTAGAGTGCAAATAGCTGTCCAGTGTGCACCATCACTGCTGCATATCGGTGGCCTGAGCAGGATCTGGAGTGCTGAGTTCAGGGGTGCCGACAGAGTCACCGGGGTGCAGAGCAAACAGTGGACTAACCTCTGTGTGTGACAGGATGGTGAACGGCAATATTGCTGGGACTGGTGAGCTGCTGCTGTGGGATTTACTATCTGCTGCTAGAGAGACTGAGCCCTTTAGGAACTGACCATATAGCCATCTACTTGCCTTTTTGCTGCCTACCCGATTGACTGTGATTGTTCTTATGTGCACCAGTGGAACAGCTGGGTTCCAACGCTATCTGGCTGAAGAGTTAGGACTAAAAACTGCCCTTTGACAGTTGCTATACAGAGACCTTTACCTATTGCTTATGCTAAGAGGTACCTCTCAGGGGACATTGCACCATATCCTAGCCATTCTCCTAGAGTGCACTCTAGACCAGTTATAGTATTATTATTCACATTGCAGTTAATGCTTATCTCCAATCCCAGAGGATGCCATTTTTGGGGGAAAGTGTCAGGCAGAGTCTTCTTGTGACATCACCACGCACAAACCGATGGACCGATACCGCATCCGAACAGTCTTATGCTTTTACACTGTTCTTTTTACTCATCTGAATGTAAGTACAATACTTCAAGTTTTAATAAATCATTTGGTTTTAACTGGGTTGCACTATGAAGTTTCTTCCTGTTTAAACCCTTTCATACATGATTGCGGACAGCGGTATGAAGTGGTTAAGCTGGTTCCTGGTGTGAACACGCATTGGTTTGCTGTATCCATCCATTCTCCTCGGATCTGTCAGTCATGCAGGCCATAGATGGGTCGTTTATCGGCCAAATTTTCGTCCGCATGAAAAATCGGCTGATATTCACGCCGTTAGTGGGGCCAGCCCATCGGCCGTTTTTCGTGGATCTTCTCATTTATTTTTATCGGTCATACTGGAAAATCCACGACAATGGTGGCAGCATCGGCAACGGCACCAACCGATTTTTCGTTTATCGGCCGAGAATTCGGCCAATAAGCGGCCCATCTATGGCCAGCCTAAGAGTGTCAGTGTAGAGTTTGGACACAATCTCCTCATTTGATCTCTACAGTTTGAGATCAATTTGGTCCGGTAAGAGGCTTGCCTGTCTTTTAAGGAGCACTGTTGAGCACAGAAACACTTTATTGGAAGATATATTTGGCACGCAGCAATTTTATTTCACATTGGATTTGGGGACTTATTTATATACAATTTATTTGTATTGTATCACAGCAAATATGAAAATATGATTGTTTGTTGACCTATGAATTTCAGTTTGTACCTTTTTATTTATCTATCATATTTAAAGTGGACAGCGCTATTTTTCAGTTTGGTGTAATATTTTTTATGGTATTCAGGAAGGTAGTAGCAGCAGTTCACTTTTTTCATCATTTTCTACACTATTTGGTAAGCGCACAGATTTTTCCTTGTCATACTCAGTTAACCACTTGAGCTCCAGAGGATTTACCCCCCTTAATGACCAGGCCTCTTTTTGCTACTCGGCGCTGCACTAATTCAACTGATAATTGCGCGGTCATGCAATGCTGCACCCAAACAAAATTTATGTCCTTTTTTTCACACAAATAGAGCTTTCTTTTGGTGTAATTTGATCACCTGTGCGCTTTTTATTTTTCACGCCATAAACAAAAAAAGGCCAAAAATTTTGAAGAAAAACAATATTTTTTACTTTCAGCTATAAAAAATATATAGTAAATTCAAAGTTGGTTATAAATTTAGGCCAAAATGTATTCTGCTACATGTTTTTGGTAAAAAAAAATCCCAATAAGTGTATATTGATTGCTTTGTGTGGAAGTTATAGCGTCTACAAACTATGGTATAGATACTGCAATTTACAACATTTTTCTGCTATACAGTGCTGCGCTAGTTTAACGGACAATTGCGCGGTCATGCAATACGGTACATGAAATAAATTTACATCCTTTTTTTCCCCACAAATTGAGCTTTCTTTCGGTGGTATTTGATCGCCTGTGCGGTTTTTATTTTTTGCGCTATAAAAAAAAAGGCTGACAATTTTGAGGAAAAAAAACGATATTTTGGACTTTTTGCTATAAAACATGTCCAGTAAAAAAAATGCAAAAATCAAATTTAGTCATAAATTTCTGCCAAAATGCATTCTGCGACATCTTTGCTAAAAAAAAAAAAACCCCAATACGTGTAAATTAATTGGTTTACGTGAAAGTTATAGCGTTTACAAAAGGCAGGAAAGATACTGGGATTTTTCATTTTTTTTATACTAATAATGGTGGCGATCAGCGACATATGGTGGCGATCAGCGACTTATGGCGGGACTGCATGACTGCGGCGGACAGTTTGACACTGGGGGGGAACTGACTTGGGGTCACTGACATCCCCAGTGACACCAATACAGTGATCAGTGAAAAAAAAACCCACTGACACTGTACTAATGTCACTGGGGAGGAAGGGGTTAACATATTTAGTGTTTACTGTGTGAGGGGAGTGTTTTACTACGGGGCGGGGGTGTGTACTGGACGGGGGGGGAGGGAGTGGGGAGCTGATCAAGGGAGAGAAACTCTTCTCTCCCTCTTCAGCTTGTAGGGGAACTGTCACAGAGCAGGGCTGTGTGTAAACAATGCAGCCCTGCTCTGTGTCAGCAATCACCGCTCATCAAGGGAAACCGGCCGTGACCCGGCGGCGGAGACCCGCTGCTGACACCCGCGGGACAGGCAGGGCAGGCGCGCGCCTCACGTGTGCCCCCTACCTGTTTTGCAGAACCACGTTTTAAAACGTGGTTTTGCCTACGAGTGCCGCCCTGCAACCGTTTATATGCTGTGGCTGGGCGGCAAGTGGTTAATGCTTATATGCACGGTTTATTGCTGACTTTGCTGATTCATAAACTAATCCCAGTCTAGTGGTAAAAAATTCTATTCTAAGTTACCTTGGCATAGTGATTATACTGTCTAGCAGATTGTGTCTGAACCTACCTTCTGTGTGTTCATTTATGTTCAAACCTCCATTCATTCTAACCCATACTAATACATTGAGCTAATTTACCACTAAACGGTCTTGTGTCTATTTCATGGTAGTAATTTACAGCCAAGTTAAAGGTATCTATACTTGTGTTCCTATAAGTGCCTGCAGTGGCTTTCATTCAACCAGGTGTGCCAGAGGGACTGAGGGTGTTCTTGGAGTTGAGGTGCAGAACAGAGAACCCAAATTACCGAGCGGCTCCTGCGGGGGTAGTGCTACAAGCTAAGAGTGTTTTCAAGAAGTTTCACCTAGTGCTGAAGCTTACTAAAGTCTGCTAACTTGCTTAAAGTTACAGTCAGCACTGCCATCATGATCTGTGTTTAAAGGCTAAGTTCAATTTTAAAAAACAATAAATGCACATGTTTTTGCAGGGGAAAAAAATAGCATTTTTTTATTTGGTTTACAGGAGCCTCCAAAGTATTGCACCCATAATTAGTGGATTGTAGCTGCAATGTCAGGCTCCTGCAGACACTTCCTTCAATCCTCTGCCTGTACCTCCATATGGACTTGCAGCTAAAGAACTGGAGAACGTGTCAATGGACTATGAGTGCGCTGATTATTTTACTTGTGTTCCAAGTCTGCCTGCTGTAGCAGCGGTGAATGAATGGGGGTAGGAAGCAGTGTGAAGGTGGGGTGGAAGGGGGCCAGTTACGTTACACCCTAAATATTGTAACATGGTCCAAAAGGTGAGCTTGGCCTTTAGACTTTTCAAGAAATCTCCTTGAAGCTAGCTGAAAGCTTTGCAAGCTTGCTGTACACATTGGTCTTATACTGTACAAGCAAAAGCCCACTTGTCTATCAGTGTAGAAGTTTGTCTACTTTTACTCTCTGAAAACAACCTGATTAAGCTGCAATTCAGTAAGCGTGTAGGCATACAGCATATTGTATACATACAGGGGCGTGCAGAAGGTACATGTGAACATGTGACCTCTTGACTGGCAGATCACAGTAGTGTAGAGGAAATTCTGCCAAAGAACATAAAGCAAGGAAATCCAGGCTTACAAACTGTTGAGCTATGTCTGTTCCATCATGATCTGTGTAAAAACAATCCTTTCATAATGTGTTTACTGCACCCTCTCCTAACTGCTGCCGGCAAATCACATTGATGAAAGCATTGGGCTTGGTGGCATAAACAAGAGTGGTACTGTACTGCTGACATAAACAACTTATCTATGTTTACTTTACACAGTTTAGGGAAAACTACAGCTAACAGACATGATGTGCCAATGTCTCGCAGTGTGCAGCTAGAAACTAGAAAGGTAGAAGACGTAAATGATCATGATAGACATGTGCAGAACGAAAACATGCCCTCCTGAGGATTTACTCCCCTTCCTGACCAGCCCATTCTTTGCGTTAGGGTGCTGTGTTATTTTAACTGACAATTGAGCAGTCATGCAACGCTGCACCCAAATTAATTTATGTCCATTTTTCCCCACGAATAGATCTTTCTTTTGGTGGTATTTGATCGCCTTTGTGTTTTTTATTTTTTGCACTATAAAAAAAAAAAATGACAATTTTTGAGAAAAAACAATATTTTTGACTTTTTTATATTAAACATGTCCAGTAAAAAAATTTAAAAATCTAATTTCATCATAAATTTAGGCCAAAATGTATTCTGCTATATGTCTTTGCTAAAAAATCCAATATGTGTAAATTAATTGGTTTACGTGAAAGTTATAGCGTTTACAAATGGCGGTATAGATACTGGATTTTTTTTTTTACTAGTAATGCCGGCGATCAGAAACTTATAGAGGGACAGCATTACTGAGTTGGGCATTCTGGTACTGGGGGGAACTGACTTGGTGTCAACTGACATCCCCAGTGACACCAATACAGTGATCAGTGCTGAAAAAAAAGCACTGACACTGTACGAATGGCACTGGGCAGGAAGGGGTTAACATGAGGGGTGATCATAGGGTTAACAGTGTGCTGGGAGTGTTTTACTGGGGTGCGGTGTGTTGGTGCTTCACTGCAAGCACACTGCTCTGGATGGCTATGCTGTGCAGCCAAAAGGGAGGAGGACTGTTAGTAAACAAAGCAGCCCTTCTCCCCGTTGGAGATCCTCAGTAATCACCGGGCACTGGCGGGGAATCACCATCTGGGACTTGGTGATTGACAGCTGCAGCCGCGAATAGCAGCATGGGTAGGGCGCATGCGCACCCCCTACCCGGAGATACAAAATCACGTATATATACACCTGTGCCGCCCTAAAGCAGCATTTCTGCTATAGGGCAGCGGGGAAGCGGTTAAATAATTTCATTTTGTTATAAATTTGTTTAATTTGTTTTTACAATTTGATTTTCTAATTTAATTCAGCATTCACATTCTAATTTATTCTATTTGAAATTCACATTTCGGAAGATGGTTATATTCTTTCTATTTTATTCTTTTCTATTCTATTTTATTGCTTTTTCTGTAATATTCTATTCTGTTATTTTAATTTTTTTTATTGTTTTCTATTCTAATCTATTCAAATTTATTCTATTGAGATTCAAATTTAGGTAGACAGTTATATTCTTTCTATTTTATTCTATTCTATTGTTTTTTTCTATTTTATTATTTTCTAATCTATATTATTCTTTTTCTATTCTATTCTAATCTATTCTGTTCAAATTTATTCTATTAAAAATTTTGCATTCGAAAGACAGTCACGTTCTTTCAATTTTATTCTGTTCTATTTTTTTTATTCTATTCTTTTCAATTCTATTATATTTTTTTCTGTTCTAATCTATTGTATTTGAATTGCGGAAGACAGTTATATTCTTTCTATTTTATTCTATTCTATTTTTTTCTATTCTGTTCTTTTCTATTTGTTTGTATTTTATTCTATTCTATTCTCTTTTGTTCCATTCTAATCTATTCTATTCAAATTTTGGAAAACAGTTATATTCTTTATTTTCTTCTGTTTTTTTTATTCTATTCTATTCTATGCTCTTCTAATCTGTTTTATTCTGTTATATTCTATTCTGTTTTTCTATTCTATTCTATTGTTTTTCTATCCTTATCTGTTCTATTCTTTTCTATTCTATTCTATGTTAATCTATATTCTTCAAATTTGAATTTATTCTATTTTAAATTCAAAATTTTCTGAAAACAGTTATATTTTTTCTATTCTATTTTTTATTCTATTCTATTCTGTTCTATTCTTTTATAATCAATTCTATTCGAATTTATTCTATTCTAAATTCGAATTTTGGAAGACAGTTATACTCTTTCTATTTTATGCTATTGTTTTTTTCTATTCTATTCAATTCTTTTCTATTCAGTTCTTTTCTATTGTTTTTCTATTCTAATTTTTCTGTTCTATTCTTTTACTGTCTATTCTATTATTTTCTAGTCTAATATATTCTGTTATATTCTTTTATGTTCTGTTCAATTCTTTTTGTATTGAAATTTGATTCAAATCCAAGTCGAATACTTATCTGAGTGAGGAGAAAAAATAAGGATAGAAGATTCTCAGCTGCATGTCTTGCTCTGACTGACCTATTTTCTCTAGGGTGCTCGGGAGACAGAGACTTATTCTACAGTAACAATGTTATTCACACATCTAGATATTTGGATACATGTTTTGTTTATTCACAATAAGATATGCAACTTTATGGACCATGCAGTTAGGGTATGTTCACCATTGCAGTTAGGGTAGAACTGGCTATATGTGAAGATCAAAGGATTTACACTTAAGCACATATATATGAATAAATGTTGCAACCTGTTTGGAAACTTCATGCAGCCTGGGTTTACACTGATGCGGTCTGGAATTTACAGCGTTTTCTGTGCGAATTCCGCACCGCATGAGAATCACACTCCATTCATACGAACCGCTGCGGGTGTGTATGCTAAGTTAATTCCCCAAAATCGGTCCGCAAAATTCGGTGTGATGTTCAGAATCAGATCCCATAGGTGTGAATACCCATGAGATCTGATTCTAGTGCGGACCCAAAAAAGGGTCCTGCACCTTTTTGGTGCGGAAGCAGTGCAATTTGAGCCATACATAATGTATGGCTCAAATTGCATCGAACACAATTCGCATGTGATTTGCACAGGAATGCGGTGTGGTTCCTGTGCGAATCACATGCTATGTACCGCACCGCATGAGTGTGAAACCAGCCTTATGCAGAAGCCTCTAATATATGCAAGAGTGCTTCACTGTTAAACTGACAGTGGAGTCATGTGGATTACTTTGGAAAAGTAACTAGATGATAACTCCCCCCCATCCCTTTGCCTCAGAAAAGTGCCCCAGTGCTTGCCTCTGTGTTTAGAGATCTGATATAGAAAAGTTTACATTTAGACTGGAGTTTTGTTTTTTTCAATTTCAAAACCTAAAGTCAGTTTAAGAAAATGTATATCCAGTCCTAATCTTAAAAAATGTCACATTGAATTGGCTGCATTTAATAAAAAGCATCCCAAATGCATCAGAGCTTCTAATTCAAACCCAGCAGAAACATATTATTGATGTGCGCATGCTGTCATTACTAATCTTGTTACATGTAATCTTTACATGTAACTCATCCTCACTAATAAAACCCTAGGAGACAGCAAAAAAAAATCTGTCCAGCTCCTCAATATTAAGGCTCAATGATCATACATTTTTGCAAATCAAAAATGTCACACTGCTTGGAGGGGAGCTTCTGTAGTAGATTATATTATATATTTGCTAGTAAATGTGCTGGGTGCCCCTTTGAGTACACTTTCATTATACTTCAGTCTTTTTTACTTTCTTCCCAGCCCAGCTTCACACAAATACCAAGGATTATACAAGCACACTCTAATAACGTTGTTGGAAAGAGATCTGGAAATATATTAGTAGTGGTAAGTGTAACATATTAAAAGCAATTAAGCAGAAAAATATTTCTGAAGATTGTGTAAACTACAGCTATTCTTGGATCTTGCCAATAAATGTCTAACCTGTTAGTTTAAATTGCTGTTATCATTAAAACTGCATTTGAGTGTAACTTGAGAAAAGTGCAAAAATGTCTTGGAATACTTTTGGATCCAAATATAGATGCTGTGGAGATAGATAGAGAGACAGAGAGAGATAGATAGATAGATAGATAGATAGATAGATAGATAGATAGATGATAGATAGATAGATAATTTTCAGCTTGATTTGTGTGTTGAGCTTGTAACTGTCTTAGTAGTACTTAATGTTTACTAATATTGTTATTATTAGTTAGAGAGACTTTATATTTATTTTATTTTATAAAATGCTAATTTAAATACAGAGACCCTTTAAAGAAACCCTGACACCACTTTACTAAAATTAAACAAAAAAGTTTAACGGAAAAGAAGGATTTTAATACTTACCTATACTGCTACCCGCATCAACAGTCTGTGCTGTATTCAGTTAGGTAGGGGCAGGGTCTCTTTAACCACTTTCCCTCCAGAGGATTTACCCCCCTTGCTGACCAGGCCATTTTTTGCGATACGGCGCTGCGTTACTTTGACAATTGTGCAGTCATGCAATGCTGCGCCCAAATAAAATTTACATCCTTTTTTTACCCACAAATTTTTTATTTTTTGCGCTATAACAAAAAAAGAGCATGATCGGCTGCTTTGAAGGCCAGAGGAGAGATCTGGGGTCTAATGGACCCCAGATCTCTCCATAAAGAGTACGTGTCACAGCCCTTGCTTTCACAAGGGATGTTGTTCATCCTTTGTGAGAGCAATAAAGTAGATGAAACAGTGTAAAAAGGAAAAGTTAAAGAAAATAAATAATAAAATCTAAAAAAAAAATGAAAGCTCCCCTTCCTCCCCATGCTTGCATGCAAAGGCAAACATACAGTATATGTACTGTAGGTCATGCACACATTTGATAACGGTGATTGCATCACACATATGAAGTAACAGAATGAATGTTATAGTGAGAGCAATAATTCTAGCATTTGAACCTGTAATTAAACCTGTAAAGGCTTTTAAAGCATCGCCTATCGAGATTTTCAAGTATCGTAGCTTGGTGTTGCTCCATGAGCGTAGTCCATTTTAAAGTGTGACTTTTTTGGTATCTATTTACTTAGCGTAACATCATCTTCTATATTATATTGAGTTTTGGAGCATTAAAACTCATTAAATTATATATTTTCCCCAAAACCTGTGTATGAAATACCGATGCGCAAATATCACGTGACAAAGAAATACGGAACATCCACCATTTTATTCTCTAGGGCCTCTGCTTTAAATAATATATAATGTTTTGGGGGTTCTAAGTAGTTTTCTAGCAAAAAAATTGCTGATTTTTACATGTAGTAGAGAAGTGTCAGAATTGGCCCAGTAGGCAAGTGGTTAATCAGAATAGTGGCTTTGCACCCATCACAAAAACCTCACCAAAGCTGCCAGAATTGGATCATACAGGTGATTTTTTTTGTGAAATGTATGCTTTAAATTTCAAGTTCAAATTGAGATAAAAAATCCCCAGTCCTTAGTCTCTACGTCACTTCCTTCTCTAAGTTAAAATACTCCACCAAAGTGCCCACTTAGGTTTCTCTGATGACAGAAGCGTCTCGTAGTATTTACATCCCCCATTCTTGACATCTGCACACTAAGTTCCCTTAGACTTAAATGGTCCATACCAAGCCCAGTTCAAGTCTGTGGGAAGTTAATGCACAGGTATAAGATTTTTGAATGTTTCCCTAAGGGCAGCACAGTGGCTAAATGGTTAGCATTTCTGCCTGGCAGTACCAGGGTTGTTGGTTCAAATCCCAGCCATGGTACCTCCTGCCTGGAGTTTGCATGTTCTCCCTGTGCCTGCATGGGTTTCCTTCAGGTACTCCGGTTTCCTCCCACACTCCAAAGTTATGCTGGTAGGTTAATTGGATCCTGTCTAAATTGGCCCTAGTATATGTATGTATATATGTATGAATGTAAGTTTGGGACATTAGATTGTACACCCCTTGAGGGTTACGGAATGATGTGAATGTACAATATACAGTTGTGTTCAAAATAATAGCAGTGTGTTGAAAAAAGTGAATAAAGCTCAAAATCCTTCTAATAGCTTTTATTTCCATACACACAAATGCATTGGGAACACTACACATTCTATTCCAAATCAAAACATGAAGAAAAATATATCAAATTTCTGTTGTTCCTCTAAAAAAATTGAAGAAAAGTGAATATTAGACTGTTCAAAAAAATAGCAGTGTTTGTATTCTTCTTTACAAACTCAAACATTCACTATATAAACTGAAAAATGTTTGAAGATTTTGCTTTCCTTTGAATCACTTAATGAATATTTAGTTGTATAAGCACGGTTTCTGAGAACTGCTGTACATCTGTGTTGCATGGAGTCAACCAACTTCTGGCACCTGTGAACAGGTATTCCAGCCCAGGATGATTGGACTACATTCCACAGTTCTTCTCTATTTCTTGGTTTTGCCTCAGAAACTGCATTTTTGATGTCACCCCACAAGTTTTCTATTGGATTAAGATCCGGGGATTGGGCTGGCCACTCCATAACGTCAATCTTGTTGGTCTGGAACCAAGATGTTGCACGTTTACTGGTGTGTTTGGGGTCATTGTCTTGTTGGAACACCCATTTCAAGGGCATTTCCTCTTGAGCATAAGGCAGCATGACCTCTTCAAGTATTCTGATGTATTCAAACTGATCCATGATCTCTGGTATGCGATAAATAGGCCCAACACCGTAGTATGAGAAACATCCCCATATCATGATGCTTGCGCAACCATGCTTCACTGTCTTCCCAGTGTACTGTGGCTTGAATTCAGTGATTCAGTGTTTGGGGGTCGTCTGACAAACGGTCTCCGGCCACTAGACCCAAAAAGAACAATCTTACTTTCATCAGTCCACAAAATGTTGCGCCATTTCTCTTTAGGCCAGTCAATATGCTCTTTGGCAAATTGTAACCTCTTCAGCACATATCTTTTTTTCAACCGTGGGACTTTGCGGGGGCTTCTTGCAGATAGCTTGGCTTCACATAGGAGTCTTCTAATTGTAACAGTACTCATAGGTAACTTTACACCTTCTTTGATCTTCCTGGAGCTGATTGTTGGCTGAGTCCTTGTCATTTTGGCTACTCTTCTATCCATTCGAATGGTAGTTTTTCGCTTTCTTCCACGTCTTTCAGGTTTTGGTTGCCATTTTAAAGCATTTGCGATCATTTTAGCTGAGCAGCCTATCATTTTCTGCACTTCTTTATATGTTTTCCCCTCTCCAATAAACTTTTTAATCAAGGTACTCCTTTCTTCTGAAGAAATGTCTGGAACGACCCATTTCCCTCAGAATTTCAGAGAGAAATGCACTGTAACCAGCATGTACAACATTTGCTGCCTTCCTTCCTTCAATAAGGGCAATAATTGCCACCTGTTTTTCAAAGAATGAATGACCTCACTAATAGAACTCCACACTGCTATTATTTTGAACATGCCCCTTTCAATTAGTGATTCAATTACACAGAATCAGCACCATGCATGTCATGACTGTTGGGTCTGTTGGATTTCTATTACTCTACTACACCTGCTAGTAAATTATTTGCCATGTAGAAATATCATTACTACCAAAAACAGTGATTGATCAGGTTAGTGATGTCTGACTGCTATTATTTTGAACACAACTGTATATGTAAAGTGCTGCATAAATTGACAGCGCTATATAAGTACCTAAAATAAATAAGTTTAAGCCAAGTACTGATTTTTTTTCTCCTGGCCTGGAGTTGTTCTTTATCCTCAAGGTCAGTTATCTGACACCTGGCCACACTGTGGACGTTGGTTGCTTCACTGTTTTGTTAGTAAATAGACAAAGAACTACTACTTTATATCTATACAATACACTAATCTCTACAAGCTAATTTATCAGAAAGACACACAGAGCACCTAGAAACTGTTTTTTGCTTTACATGTAACACTTTTATTTTTGGCTACTAAGATCTATAAATAGTTTCTATTTAATCAAAGAAAGCCAGAGATTTCATTGGTTTGATGATTACTCCACTGATCAGCCCACTGTGAAATTCTTCTGCAGCTCTGTCATTACTGGTGTTTAAAGTGAACCTGGCCTGAGCTTAAGCACCTCTAAGGTGCAATCAGTATTAAATGCAGACACCACTTGATTGTGGGTGTGGCTGAGCACTGAAAAGGGGTGTGGTTTATTCTAAACTCAGAGAACATGCAAAAAAATTGTTATAAAATATTTTTATCTTTTCAATGTTTCTCAAGAGGAGGTATCACTGCTGACTGCAAGGTTTTTTTGAACAGTGTTAGAGTGAGCCTGTCTCAAGTCTGTCCTCATTAACCACTTGCCACCCGAGCTATAGCCAAATGACGGCTACAGCACTGTTGTCCAGTTCTGGGAGGGCAGTATATGACGTCCTCCCAGAACGTGCCCCCAGCGGAGTGCATCCAGCAATCTCCGTGATCGCTATGTTCTACAGACACAGCTGATCACGTGATCAGGTAAAAAGTCAATCACAGCAGCCTTTTACCATGTGTTCAGCTGTGTCCAATGACACAGCAGATCACCGAGTACACAGTTGCCAGTTATCAGCTGCACTTTCCTCACGCTGTCACAGCATGAGGAAAGTACTACCGCTACCAGGCAACTGTCACAGAGCAGATCGGCACTGATGATCAGTGCCCAGCAGTGCCTCCCACCAGTGCCCATCAGTGCCTTCCACCAGTGCCCAGCAGTGCCACCCATCAGTGCCACCCAGGAGTGCTGCCCATCAGTACCCAGCAGTGCTGTCAGTCAGTGCCACCAGTCAACGCTGCCTATCAGTGCCCATCATTGCTGCATATCAGTGCATCATCATCAGTGCCTCCTCATCAATGCCCACCAGTGCCACCTCATCAGGGCCACCTCATCAGTGCTGCCTATCCGTGCCACCTCATCAGTGCCCATCAGTGCTGTCTATCAGTGCCCATCAATGCTGCATATCCGTGCAGCCTCATCAACGTACATCACTGAAGGAGAAAAATTACCTGTTTGCAAAATTTTATAATAGAAACAATACCACCAAAAGAAAGCTATATTTGTGTGAACAAATTATAAAAATTTCATATGGGTACAATGTTGCATGACTGCTCATTTGACATTCAAAGTGTGAGAGGGCTGAAAGCTGAAAATTGGCCTGGGCACGAAGGATGTAAAAGTGCCCAGTAGGCAAGTGGTTAACATAAAATGCAAGAAGTTAACGTTCTGCATTTTTAGCCCTCTGTTAGGACAGACTATCTTCAAATCTAGTTACAGTTGATGATGGTGATCTCCATACACAGCACAAACAAGGCAGCTTATAGCAAACACAGCTGCCAACCCCACACATAAACAAAGAGAACTACCTAGGATTTCTTCTTGCTGGCTATGTGATTGGGGACATCTAACAAATAAAAATCCCAAGGGCTCCACAGGGGTCAATTTGAAGACTATCAAATGAGCAGTCATGCAACCTGCAAGCCCCGCTGCAGCCCTGTGCTGTTGTTGCTTGAAACATTTTAGTCCAGATCAGGCTCATTTTAAGCACTGCTTTGCTGGATACCAGGTGGGTTACAGTGGAACTATTCTCACCTTGGCTCCAGCAATGCAATGTCCCATTGACATCTTTGAGGGGCCAGCTTCCAGGTCTCGATTGCTGGCTGTCTTCATTGGTCAGGCAGGGATGATGCCACTCCCGTGCAAGCGTGAGAATTCTGTCAGCTTTGGTATTGCATTGCATTTATTTTACATAAAGTTCCACTTTAATGAATTTTAAATGAACCTGTGAGGACAGGAACAATGGTGTATTAAACCTGATCCTGACCTCACTACCTAGTGACTAGGTAGTGACCATAAACATGTATAAAAGTCTAAAAGATTTGAAGCCATGATCAGATTTGCAGTCCTGTAGTCTGAACTTTTTTTTCAAATTTAATTTTATTATAACAGGGCAGTATCCATAATAGACAATGTATACAGGTAATGTCCAAAAATAACAATCATGTCAAATGTCAAAGGGGGCAGGGAAAGCAAAAACAAAAAGGGGGGGGGGCCATAAAAATGGTTCAGTCCAGAAGGGAGGGTATAAAATGCCTTCTCGCTCAGCAGAGCCCATCTCAAAGAGGGCTTAACCCTCCACAGATTAGACAAACATATTTCACAAACTCCATGAAACTTTCATGAGCAATAGCCTTATGGACGGAGGTTGTGTACTTTTTCATTTAAGGAGAATACAAGATTTAGCAATGTTAAGAAGGTAGTGGTGTATTGACTTTTTGTATACATTGGCCAGCATGGTAGAGGCATGCAGGAGGAAAAATGGTCGGATCGTCTGGATCTACATAATTGATAAATTTTTGATTCAACCTACGAACCTCTCTCCAGAAACCAATCAGTTTGGGACAGGACCAGAAAATATGTAATAATGTTCCTTGCTCCCTTTGTCATCGCCAGCATTTGTCAGTGGCAGTTGGGAGATACTTAAGTAAAAGGGCAGGGGTATGATACCATCTGATAAGAATCCTAGAATTAGTTTCCTGATACTTCATGCAGAACGAAGATTTCAGGGCAAAACGAATAATGTTCACTAAACTTTTTTTTAAAGGTATGGCAACTCCCATATTCCTATCCTCATCGTTCCCTTTTCAGTTTTATTAACGAGAACATATCCATACTTTCAGCCTGCTTGGTAAAACGTCTTCATTGTGGCAGCATTTTCAGACAATGCAACCGCGCTCAATAGAGTACTTTTTTAACCTTGTTATCTTGAAACTCTGTAGCTCCAAGCAATGGTAACACAGGAGCTTCTTGGTAGCTATCCCTAAAGTAGATTTAAAGCTAAAACCTTGTGTAGGGGGGCCATTGCTGTTTCCATTTTAAAGAACTGTTTCCCTTTTAAGACTGCATGTTGTCAGAAAGGGTTTAATCGGCTCAGGTCTCAGCAGTACTGGAGTGTTTGTGGAAGTTGCAGTTTCATCACAGAGGCAAACAATGTAACTTTATACTGCACAGGACTACAGGACCAGGATGCTTTGCAAGGAGGGGGGGGGGAGAGCCATGTGTGCCTTTGCAGAGGACATGTGGGAGCTAGTCTGCAGCCCCTACTGTTGAAGTACACTGACACTGTTTCCAGAACAGCAGAGGTTGCTAAGGACAACGGTTATCTACAGCAGCTGAAGTCAGGAGCAACTGTGATCATTGGTACCATTCACCCGCGGCGGCAGTTACCGACAGCAACAACTTATCCCAGAAGAGAGGTCAGAGTGTTGGATTTCGCAGAGGAAGCATGTGACCATCCCAGGTGAGGCACCTCAGATATTGCTCAGCATGGACAATTGACAACAGGAAAAAACTAGCCAGAGAGACAGAGCCCCATTCATCATCCCTTCAAGGAGTTAACCCCTGGAGACTGTTCTTCTTGGATGTGGTGAGCAACTGCTAACCAGTGACATGTCAGTCCTTAAGAGCACTCCACTGATTCACTAACACAGGCCTGTGCAACCCATAGACTCACACTGTGTTACAATCCTACAGCATACAAGTGAATTTGGGACTGAGCCTAAAGAGATGTCAGTTTAGCTGGGGACATATTGCTGCTGTATTTGCAGGGGGTCAATTCTGATCTATAGCTATACCAGTATATACGTATATACATGAATATTGTGTTTATTGATGTTATTGTGCCAATTCTAGGTTTGTGTATTCAGTGCATTTAACTGCTATTTTCCAAGTTAATTTGCAGTCTATTTGCAGAGTTTTACCTGTCTTATTAAACCTTTTATAAAACTTCACACAAGGTGCAAGTTGTACTGGTGTGCTGTGGATCCAATATATATATGGTTCATCACTGAAATAAGGAACAGAAGTGCGCGTTAATTCCAGCGGCTCCTTCGGGGTGAGCGCTACACTTATATGAGGGTTGAAATGTTAATGGCATTTCATAAGTTGGTTTCAAACTCTTGAACCTGCAGCTTTTATTAAAATAATACCTGGTGATCATGCCATATAGGTCTTTGTTCAGACATGTCCTTTCACCTACCTACAAGGTAATTATGATTTTACACTATGGAATGTCCATTTTTGTCTCTATTTTAATGCTGATACTTCCCATACTGCCTGTGGAGGAGAGGAGGAATTCAGTTTTGATACAGCCCCCCCCGTGAAGCAGCACTGGTACTATTAGCAACGCTGTATAAATCCTGGGAAGGAACATCGGTTACCACTAGCAATGCTGCATAGCCCCTGGGAAGGATTCTTGGTTATTATAACAAAGCAGCACGCTGGGATAGCCCCAAAAAAGCGCAATAGACCATCCTAGAGATAGGTGGTCCTGGGATGACAGTGAGTGCAAATCCATGTGGGGTACTGTTTTGAGCACAGTGGAGCACCTGTCACTTTATTAGGGAGTACACAAATCAAGCATTTAACACTTTATCTTCACATACTGGGAATGAATATTATTACCAGTATAACCAATATGTGTATTGACTTTCACAACCATTTATATTTTTTGTCACCAAGTGTATTGTTTGTACAGTATATGCGCTGTCCATATGGTATTTATTTAGCCATGCCGTATTATCTGCCATCAGGAAGCTGGCTTAGATAAATGACATTCAGCTGAAACAAGAACGCATGCATGTAGACAGGACCTGGAAGACCATCAGCAGCACTGAGATGCACAAGTAATTTAAACAAATGTAAAACAGTATTTTCGAAAATAGAAAAACTTTGTTAGAATACACAGTTCTGGTATCCTTCTTTTTTCTCACTTACATTGAGAAAAAAAACATTGCCCTCTGAGAGATCAATGTACATTGCAGAGATTTTAAGAAATTTGTTGCAGATTCCTACCTTTTGTTATTCTGAAGACATAGCTGTTTGTTTGTGTCCAAAAGCAAAGTGAATGTGAATGGGAGTGATTATATAATTTTCAATCAGCTTCTGCACCTGCAGGGCTCTAATGAGGAAAATTGCAGGGTCTGCATCCTTTTAGATGTGATTTCCCTTTGGGATTATCTCACCGAAAAGGATTTTTTTTTGTTTCAGGGAATGCTCAAAATCTGACTTGTATCTTAGTGCAGACTTCTGGTAAAATCAGTAAGCCAATCACACAAGCAGGAAATTATATTTCTGGGGGACTATCTGTGTACAGAACAACTCCAGGATGCCATTTTGCATTGCATTTTAAAGAAAATTACAATGCTGCAGATTGAAAAGGAAAGATTTTTTTTTTAAATAACATCCAATTACAATATGACATGTGTAGCAACTATATACACTACATTATTTTTTTATTAGCTATTTTGTTTCCATAAATGTGGAGTTACCCTTTAAGTTGTCATTCTTTCGTTTGCAATTGGACAGGGTAATATCAATTGCTAATTAGATATTATGGGACTTGTAGTAGTTTATTGAAGTGCAGAAAAGACAATCAGCTTCTTTCTGTGGGATTCATAAACAACAAACAAGATGCATGGGATGGAACAAACATTCTTCTGTGTACAGAGGTGGTGTGTATGGATCAATGATACATGTGTACTGCAAATCTTCCTTGTGTGTAAAAGTCAGGTGAACATGACTATTTCCACCTTAAATGGCCTTCTATGGCTGCAGGTTCAGGGATAATCTACTTTGTGGACAACATTTTCTTGAAGACAGCTATTGTTGGTATTTATGTGGAGACAGAGGAAGCCATTGCACTATAGACATTCCTGCAGAATTCTTTGGTATATCTACCTAGAGCTGGCCATAGACAGTTATTTTTTTGTTCAATCAGTCATCTGAACAGATTTCTCCTTCCACACAAACAAGGTGATAGAAGGAATTCCCCCACCGAGACATTGTACTCTGAAAACGGACCCACCACTGTCAAAATACACTGATCAGTGGCCGCAGCCGATTGGTGATCAACAAAAGCCTTTCCAGCATGTCCCTTTGACAGAAGTCAGTTGAATGAATGTTGAGCAGGGACAGCCACACACTGTCAAAATTAATCCGGTCCCTGCTGAACCATCTGAATTCCGATCAGTGTATGGCCAGCTTTTGCTAGCTACACTGGTAGTCAAGCAAAACCAACTTTAACAGCCCATTCACACCAGGGCCATCCATGATGTCACTAGTTAACATCAATGGCATTATGGCAGCCATTTTATTTAAATTAACCAAAATGAACAGAAAATTGGACCTACTGCTTTTTCTCTAGCTTAGCATGCTGCAATGCATGGACGGTATGTTGCAACACAGGCACCGCACTTCACCAATGGATGTCACCTCAACACACAAGTATGTATTGGTCCTTAGGAATTTAAATGTGCTGCCTTGTTAATCGTATTTTAGTTTAAGTGTAATATGTGTACAGAACTGAAAGTTGTCAGATTAAAATGTTTTGCCTACAATATCATGTTATGATTAATGGGGCATATTATAAAGCAGTGAATGTGGTATTCACCAAACATGCACTGCAAGTGAATCAAGCACTATTAACTAAAACACATTAAACAGGAATATACTGTACAGCTGCAGTGAATATTTGGTGACTGTCACTTTTACTGCTTTACAAATACATTTCATAATGTCTCAGACCTTGGCTTTCCCATCAACTTTCAATCGGTTTTATTTTAGAGAAATTGGCCATTAAATTCAAAGAACAATAATTAAAGTGTATTTGCAGATATAAACACTAGGGTATAATAATATAATATACAGTATAGTAAAAACTTCTGGCTACACATGTGGTTAGGAGATGGGATGCAGGGGTACAGAATATGTGTCCAAAAATAGGATATGTCATGTTTGACCTGAAGTGTTTTATCTAGTTCACAAGCATTTGATACATATTTTACAAGCTGTTCGAATTTATAAAAGCAATACAAAGTGTACAGAAAACATTGGTAAAGTTAAAAAAGAATTTTGATTGATTAATGTAGGTTTCAGTACGTTGGTCATGCTTATGTTGCTAAGCACATGTTTAAAGACAGCAAACATAGAGGTTGTCATTGCTGACCCTCTTCCTAAAATGCAAATTGTTTTGCCTATTGTTGTTGTAATATCTTCTGAAGAACAATTCCAGACCAGGTATGAAATAAGGTGGTCAGAATGAACTCTGGACACCTAATCAGCAGGGGGATTCCTACTGTAAGCCAAGTTTAGCAAGCAGCCTTAGGTTGCACCTATGGAAGTGGTGGTGCTGAGACTGGGCTCAGTAAGGCCAATTTTATCACAGACCTGTAGGCAAGTACCAAGTGTATTCTTTGGGCATTGTATTTGTGATGTGCTGTTCGATACTATAAGGGTTAATATGCTGGGGTGTCCACCGTTTGGCACGTGATGATTCCTGTAGTACTTATATGTAAGTAGGAAGGGGTTGGGCCATAAGGAGGTTGGAGAGTGGACCATAGATGGAGAGACTTAGCGCTGCACCTAAGTAGGGTCACCCCTTGGCAGTACCCTAATGGGTAAGACACCTTTTGGTGGGAATTTTCACAAGTTGAAAAGGTTTAAGATACCACAGTATTGCCCTAAAGCTCTGCCAAAAGTTAAAAAAGAGCTCTGATTATTAACGTAACCTGTTGCACTGCCATGTGTTTGCTGGAATTGAACTGTGGGAAGAAATGTTGTATTGCCATACCATTTACTTAAACAAGATTGCTGGTTAAGTGAATCATCTAATCTGAATTATTAGACATAACAAGAGAGTGAAATCCTATAGTGTATGGGAACGGAGAATGAAGTGTGTGTTTATATTTTAACTTGTGGAGTAATGGAGAAAGACCAATAAAAAAAGAAGGAGAAGCAGACAGTTTGGGAGTGGAGGTGGTGGTGGCCAGTGACAGAGGTTTTATGCGGGGGTGAATTGGTGGCTGTATGGTTCTGCTGTGCAGGGCCCGCTGCACAGCAGAACCCTTCCGTGGACTGGCTCTGGACCATGAGTGTGCAACGCATTGTGAAGTATACAGAAGCTATCTTCCATGCCTGCTGGCTGAAGAGAAAGGGTTTCAAGTGTACCATGTGAAGAACTGGTGGAGGAAAATCCGTGTCTGACACTGTTTCCCTCAAAATAGTTTTGTAATTAGTGCTGGGTCAAATATCATTGGTTGGTGTAAAGGACGTTATCCTTTTGGTGTGCATCCCAGTGTAACAGTTTGGCCTCCAGCCATGGATCACACATTAAGTGGCACCAGAATACAAACACCTGAATAAATATAAAGATCATAGCATGTAGTTCCGCATGCTAACAAACTCCCTGCACAGCCACTGATTTGCTCCCAGATGTGCTCTTTCTAATCAGCCTACTTCTTTTGGGCCAGGGACTCAAAACATATAAACCAGAGGACAAGCATGATAGACAAGCAACTCAGAAGCAAAGGAAACCACTTTAAGGGTGACTCTGTGTTTCCACATTAAGGGCCAGTTCACACTACATGCGTTTCAGTAGCTTTTTTCAGCATCCAAAATGCACAGAAAGTAGGTTATTAGGTTGTCAGTGTCATATTTCACATCAGTGCTTGCAATTCCAGTTCATTGCAGTTGCAGAAAAAAAGTAGAGCAGGCTGCATTTTTCCTGCACAGAACTGTACTGGAACATGGTAAAACGCATAAAAAAAAACGCACTTCAATGCACGAAAACCACACGGGAACACACATCTCTATTTATATTGAAGAAAAAGAGAGGGAGAAAAAATGAACCGGAATGTGCCAAAAATGCACCAGAACACGTCAAATACGAACATGCGGAAACGCATCTGAAATGCACCTGGACTGAGTTTTCTATGGTTTGAACCAGCCCTAAAGGTTTCCTTTCATGCACTGCCTTGTTTTGCCAATAGTTCCAGATGAACTGGACACACCAGCCTCTATATCAGTACTTCTTGAAATGACTATTTTACACATTCTTCATTTTTCATTATTTTTTCTAAAAAAAAAGCCTGTCAGTGCGATAGTTATAATAACTGGTTATAATAGGGTATTATTACATCAGGTGTAGTTTTTTTGCATTTTTCCTCTGAATATTTTGTAAATGTGATATGCTGCTGTCTATGACAGGTGCACTTAGCTAATGGAAAACTCTGAACTCTTGTCTAGTTAAAAAAGAAGGATGTTGTTTTAAAATAAAGAGCTGAAGATATAAATCTCCTGATAGGAAAATAAACCTGAGTTTTTCTTCCTGGTATAGAAAGGATATAAAAAATCATATACAATGTGGCGCTCCTATTTCTGAATGTATATCTCTAATAACTTCAAAAAATATATAATGACACCAAAATAGACAAATGTACATACAGATAACTAGATGACTGAAGAAAATCAAATGTGCTTATACAAATCCAAACACATCCAGGGCAGTGGAGCCACTGATCCATTCAACTCACCAGGAAGGAGATAGAGAATCATATAGGAACTCCTTGTCCCTAAAAGTAGGAAAAGCACAGCTAGACCTGATTAGTTGTTGGGTCTATGCTCTAAGGTGCAAGGTGACGGGCATCACAGAGTGTGAGGTGTTTATACTGTATATGAAAGAAGGAAACACATATTTGCATCATTTTTCTTATGAACTTTGGGGTGAGCGGGAAGTCCTTTGATAGGTTGCCTGAGAGGTCAGGTGACCTTTTCACCCCTAGAACCTTCTGGAAGCCCAATATAGGGCTATAAAAAGAGGGTCCGTTCACCCTCAGAACAGTCACCTCAGAAGGCATGGTCTTTGGAGCTCCCTCCCTCTTTCCCTGCCTGTCGTGTCCATTTTTTACGTTGTATTGTCACCTTTGAGGATTAAAGGGGGACAATTTTGTTACAAAAAACCTAAGTTGTAGTGGTTGGGTTTTCTAATTTGAGCACATTGATATTAAAGAAGTTTGTTTATGTTAAATCTTATAGATATTTTAAGTTGTGAGTAATTCCGGCTTGAGCTGCAGTGGCCAAGCTGGCATGAGAGTTTATTTGATATTTTGAATACATTTATGAAAAAATTGTACTTGTTATCTTGACTTTAAACCAATAATAAAATGCCCGTGAACTATTTTTTACCCAGCTTGTTGTAGTTTGTGTTTTATTTATTTAGCTGCAATTATGATTGTGTTTTTTATTTATCTATATGCTCATTAGATTCTCTTGAGTACATTTGTTTATTTTGCATATCTGTACATTTGTTTATTTATATCACTTATTTTATATTGTTATAAATATAATAATAATATATAATATAAATATAATATTATTGTATATTAATTATATTATTTATATTTATATTATATTTATATTACATATCTGTACATTTGTTTATTGGTGCCATTTTATATTTATTGAAATTGTTAGAGATATACATTCAGAAAGAGGAGCTCCACATTTTATATACTGTATGTATATATATATATATATATATATATACAATTATTATTATTTTTTTCTTCATTTATATTTGGTAACACATTTATGTGAGCAAGACCTTAATTACCACAATTTTATAAGACTGGTTCCCTTTATCTAATTTTTCACAGGATATTTTAAAGGTATTTTAGCACAATGAGCAGGTATCAGCACAATGAGCAGGAATAGAAGGCAAATAACCAGTCAACTCAGTTAGGACTTTTTTTGAGTCTGAGCTGATTTTGTTTGCCATACAAGTCAATCCAAATGGAAATGCAGCTCAGAAACAGTTTGGAGCAACTCAACCAGCAACTCAATGGCAACACTATGCACCTCATATGCACCTGAAATCATGCAGGTGACTTGCTTTTGCAGTTGACTAGGTTATCCAAGCGAATGTTCAGTTCCTTCCTTTTCTGCCTGCAGCCTCTGGGGACATGTCACAGGTCCCAGAAGGCTGCAGGACGATTCGCAGGGCGCAGCACTGCTTGTGCATGTACAGTAGGAAGCTGCCTGTGTAGGCATAAGACTCACTTCCATTGCTCACTTACAAACCCTGTTCAATAGGCACAGACGTACAAGTTTTATACCCTTGTACAAAAATGCTTAATAAGAGAAATTGTTTGGTGATTGGATTGGATGTGCTTGGGTATTCCTATATAACTATATATATATATATATATATATATCTGTCTGCACGCATCTCCCCCATCATGCTGATTATACCACTGATCTGTAAAAATCCTACTCAGGTATGAGAAGCATGCCACAAGTTACCTACCTCCCCACAATGTCGTGCTTGGAGCCTGAGCTAACTGACAGGCCCCACGTGGGAGTGAAGATTACCATTTAGTGCACAATTGATGACAACTCCAGGTCTCATCTACTAGGGGATTTTGTTTTGTGATTGGTATGGGGAATGTCTGCATTCAAGAAAGGGATCATTTTGGGGGTCTTTGTAATGTGGTATTTTCATTTGGTGTTTCTTACAGCACAAATTAAGGGGACCCTTTTATTTTCTTTATAAAGTAAAAAATAAAAAGCCAGTGTTTATTAAAAACCACTACAATAAAGATATAACTGTCTAAAAAATGTGTTTACTTATTTTTATTTTTTTCAGGTACTTATATAGCGCCATCAATTTACGCAGCGCTTTACATATATATTGTACATTCACATCAGTCCCTAACCCTCAAGGGGCATACAATCTAAGGTTTACATTTATACATACACATACTAGGGCCAATTTAGACAGGATCCAATTTACCTGCCCATATGAAAGAAAAATATATTTGAAATATATTTTTAAAATATTTTTCCCAAATATATTGACATATATTTGAAATGCTACAATTTTAGCCATATTCAATATGTTTACAAATATATTTATATATATATATATATATATATATATGTACTGCATATTGAAATGCTCTTTTTATGTGTTACAAATTATATGAAAAATATTTTAAAAATATATATTTTTTAAAATATGTTCTTCGGATTTTTTTTTAACATGTAAAAAAGTCATTTTAACATATATTTTTACATATATTTGTAAATGCATTCCAAAAATGTAGATTTGTATTTGTAAAGACATATAGTATATTTGAAATGTATTTTTAAAAATATTTTACATTTATTTTGTAATAAAAACGCATTTCAACATGTAGTATATATATTGAATATGGCCAAAATTGTATCATTTCAAATATATGTCAATATATTTGTGAAGAAAATTTTTATAAAATATTTCAAATATATTTTTCTTCCATGTGGGTACCGACATATCTTTGGAGCGTAGGAGGAAACCGGAGTGCCTGGAAAAAATTATATAAAATACATTTGGGTACAGTGTTGCATGACTGAGTAATTGTCAAACCATCACAGACTGTAAAACAGGAATTGTTCAGGTAATACAGGGGGTGAAGCATGCTTGTACTGAAGAGGATAAAAAAATAATATTATGCTTCTGAAACATCAGAAGTGCATTAAAGTAGAACTACAGGCACTTTTTTCATTTTGGGAAGAGTAAGAGGCGCTTATAACCTTTGTCAGGTTTTTTTTTCCATCTGTGTCCAAATGAGGAGATTTCCCTTCACTTCCTGACCCACAGCCAAAACAGTGAGTGACAGGAAATCCTTCCAATGTGAGGGAATCCATGGTTTATTTTATTTATTTATTTTATTTATTTCAGGTACTTATATAGTGCCATCAATTTGCGTAGCGCTTTACATATATATTGCACATTCACATCATCATGCCCCCCCCCTCTTGACACGCCAACCAGCAGGTCTGTGGATTGCTCAGCAAGCCAGACCTATTGCGTGACCTGCAATTTACAAGCCAGGAATATCATTATAGCCACAGGTATCAGGTTAAAAAAAAAATTGGGTTTAGGAAAGTGTAGCGTTTCTCTGTGAATTATGTGTTTGACGTTAGTGGACTTTACTTCTACTTTCGGCTTTAATGTGGCTTGTTAACACTTGTTATAACTGAATGCAGCTCATAAGCTAATAAATGGATGGGCAACTCTCATGAGGATCGCAAAGAGATTGTTCCAACTTTTGGATTGTCAGAGTATGGTTCTATACCCATAGTTATCCTTATTCAAAAAATGTCATCACTGATTAATTGGGAAAAGATGTAACCTGCACTAAATGAAGGACAGCAAAGAAAGATTGTATGCATTACTGCTATCATACATATTGAAACCTTATGATTTTCTGTTATGCATCAGACACAAACATTTTATAGAAAGAAAACATCATTTACAAGAGGTTTGTTCACAGAAGTTACTGTTGCACAGTAAAAAAGGACAAATCAATTTCAAGAGCATTTAAAAAATATCAAAAAAGGTATAATGCTATATCTGCATTATTTTTTTTATTAAGCATTAAAAATAATACATTACTTAAAGAATATTTTCAGACATTATATATTTCTACAGAGTTACATTAGTCCAGCTTGGACCATTATAACTATGTACATAAAATACCTGGCTGATGCTCCTGGAAGCTGGAAATCACTGAAGCAAACACCACCGTTCTAGTGATCTCCACTGGCTTTCCGGTCTTGTGCTGAGTGGCCAGCCTGATGCACCGTGAACACAGAAGCCACTAGAAGTGTCACTAGAACTACTGTCCTCATTGGAAGATTTCCCCTCCATTCCTGTTCTGGTGACAACCCAAATTTGGGATTTTCTTTCACTTTCTGTGATAAAGGTAAACAGGACAAATGGGGGGGGGGGGTGAATCTCCATAGCAGGGACACAGACAGCAATAACAACCTTACAGGCGTTCTGAATCCTTTCTACTCTATCCAAGTTTTTCCTTTAGTTATACTTTAAACACTTCTTCCAACTTTCAAGTAGGGACTAATGCACACCACTCTATTCGGAGAAGTAGAACTTTGCACAGCAATTATTTGCAGATGATTCGCTTGAGCATGAATACATTGTGCTGTGTCCTTAAAGACACAGCTGGTGATGTTAGGTTCATAGCCCCTTGTTATTGTCCATATTTTTTAGATTACTGACCATGAATGGATATATAGCACTAAATACCGTATCTTCCAGCGTATAAGACAACTTTTATACTTAAAAACATACACCAAAAATTGGGGGTGATCTTATACGTGGGGTATACAGTGTGAACCTTTAGTTCATTTGGGCCAAGCTGGCTCAAAACAGACATCCCTAATCTGTCAGCCAGCTGGATGTGCGGTAATACTGTATGTACGGTAAGTTCGGCTACATACAGTATACCGCACTGAGCCAATCACGGCAAGTGATGCATTCTATTAATGAATATAAAGCCTGCTCGGATTGGCAGAGGTTGCATCATCAGCCCTCCTCTCTGACTTGTATTCATTAACCTCCCTAGCGGTCTGATTATGTCCATATTTCTGTGCTGGTAAATTTTTTTGCATGGAAATATGTTGTTTTTTTATTGTAGGCCTGTAATTTTTAGGAATAACTCACTGAAATCTGTCCGAACAAGAGTCTAATAAACATCCCGGGTATGATAAAATTTGAAACATGAAATCATAAAGTATAATATGATAAATAATCATTAAAAAAAATAATATTATAATAATAAATGTAATTCAATAATGTAATCAAACCAAAAACACTGAAATTTGAAATATAGCGCCAAGTTCGCACATCACTGAGCAAAGTCGCAGAATCGTTTTCAGTGTCTGATGACGAATTTCCCCACGAATCATTATCACTCAATTCTGCAAGTGGTTCTGATTTACTATCGCTGTTCTCTAGCTGGTCTAAAACCGCTTTTGACCTAAAGGGGCGCTTTTTGGATGCCATGGACATTTCTAAGTTTCCAGACAGAAAGAACAGTAAAAATGCAGGCAGGGCACAGGACAAAGCACTAGAAACAAAATGAGTGAAATGTTATGATACAGTAATGTTTTACTATGTGATTTTTGTGTATTTAGTGAATGTCACTTTTTAACATTTTTGAATTTCCCGCCGGTTCCGTCCCCGTACATCCTGTTTGTCCCGATGCTCGCAGGGACTGGAACCCGGAAGACGGATTCCGGCATTGGCTGGAGGAGATGCCGGGGACGCTGCAGGGGGGACATCGTGGGAGCGCAGGACAAGGTAAGTGCTGGAGGGAATCCCAGAGCAACGCTGCAGGGTAATCCCTAGTGTAGCTCGGGGCTACCGCTTCTGGTACTGAAAGTTAACCTCGAGCTACACTCGGGAATACCACCAGGGGGATTAATAGAATACATCGCTTGCCGTGATTGGCTCAGCACGGTATACTGTATGTAGACAAAGCTACCGTATATACAGTGTTACTGCACATCCAGCGGGCTGACACATTAGTGGGTGTATTTAAACAAAATGGCTGGTAGGCAAGACCCCATCATGGCTCCAGCAAGAAGAAGGAAATATGAAGCCAGTTTCAAACTGAAAGTTGTAAACTTTGCCAAGGAACATAATAACTGTGCTTCTGATGTCAGAGGATGAACATGATGAGGATTTTGAAGGATTTTAAGTACCGGTAAGTCATAACCATGTTAATTAAAATTATTTAAATCAAATCTGATGTTTTTAAATGGTGTTGCCTCAGAAGGGGGGTAGTCTTATATGGCAAGTATAGCCCAAAACCTATGTTTTAACTGGAAAATTAGGGGGTTGTCTTATACACCCAGTCACCTTATACACCGGCAAATAAGTAAGTTACTTGTGTGTATTTGTTTATTAAACAATGCAAGGTTTAAAGTACCGATCATAATAATTCTATAGCTTCTAAATTAGAACTTGGAAGTCCTCAAGCTGGAGCCACACTAGTGTCTATGGGCAATGCACCTTGCACATGGTACTCTGTTCCTTGAATTGTTTTACTGACTAAACCCAATGATCTTCCTACTCCTACATGCTATAATAACTAGAAAAATGCTATGATTTCCAAAAAAAAGACAGAAGACAAGCACTGTGATATTGGGCTAGAGCCCTACAGCAGCATTTTTCAATCAGGGTTCAGTCTGGGTTACCCTGCGATGTCGCAAGCATGTTTGCCAAGAATCAAGGTAGCTCTAATGTACAGGGGATCTCTGATGTATAGGGGGCTCTGATGTGTTTGGGGCCTTCTAAATGAAGGGATGACTCTGACGTGAAGGGGGTACTCTGAAATGATGGGAGGCCTCTGATGTGATGGGGAACCTCTGATGTCATAGGGGAACCACTGATGTGAAAGGGGGCTTTTGATGTGAACTTCATTTCATTAAGGCGGTTGCGTGCATTGGCTCAGGCTCAGGTTTCCCAATGACAAGGAACATTTAAATTTTTCACATCATAAACTGGAGTGAGTAGAGATTTTACATTGTTTTAAAGGGTGCTGCAACAGTAAAAAGGTTGAGAAATGCTGCCCTAGAGTGCCATCATCCTAGACTAGCAAAAAACTACATTTTTGTTTTGTTGTCTGTGAAATGGAACCCTCAGTGTATTGCAAGTAGTTGTGTTTGTAGTGAGTCAAATAAGAGTATTAAAAGGAACATCATACACATTCTTTTAAACTTTTTTACACTGTGAATAATAAAGCTGGAATTTTTTTTATATATCTATCGCATGTGTCTAATTTATATTCTCTAAGTGCCATGCTAGAAAGTCTTTCTTTTTCTGTGGATCATAACAAGAGACATACCCTGCTTATCTCTAATATTTCAAGTTCAAATAAAGCAAAGGGAGCTCTTGTACATACAGCAGTGCTAATGTGGAGAGTCCTGGATGGAGTATACCCAGTGAGGGTTAGACCATTTTGCTGAGATAGTTAAAATGAATGATTCCAACTTCTTGAGTAGTTCCATACCCTGGCTTACATACTTGGCTGAGGAATAGAGGTAGACAGACCTACACAAGCTGGAGCATGTGAGAAAAACAGTATCCAGAAACACACAGCCTCCAGGACCAGCTTACACAACACCCAGGTAATGCCAACAAGCATGATCTGTCTACTTTTACCAATCCTATGACCTAGATGTAATATAGCCTATATTGTATGATATGGCAGTTCAAGCAACAAGCAGCAGCTGTAACAAAGCATTTTAATATGGAAATCTTATTTTTCTGTCCCGGAGTCAAAGACTTTCCATTATACCCCCTACTTAAAGCAGCAAAGATTTAGTGTACAGCAAGGTTTTTTTTTCACCATAGAGATGAATGTCCTGGAAATCGCTAAACTTAGTCAGAGGTTCCAAAAAATATAAATATATATTGGCTTATATGTAACGGCCATTTTGGTAATTCAGATTGATGTTTCACTAATTTGATTTTGATAAACTGAAAACCAATTGGTTGCTTGATTGGTTATCCATAATCACTACCCTTAGCTCTTGGACTGGTCAAGTAAATATTACTAGCAATTTAAAACACACTCAATAAGTTTCAGTGCCATATGGATAGAAATATTCAAATGTTCAGCTTTTATGGTGGAGGAGCCCTGATCCGTATAGTGATCTTTGTCATCAAAACCTGGTTGAAATTGCTAGGCAACTATGAAATTTATCTATTAAAAGGCAAATGGTCTTTGCACTTTACAAGATAATTTTCCCTTAGTCTAACGTATGGGCTGAAGGTCTGCTGATTTCCATCATCCAACGATGTGCAAGCAAAAATACATCTCTTTTTATTATTTTCCTTGCACGTGATTTGGTATTCTTTGCAAAGTGAATTTTCACCTCATTCAATAAACTAAGTTCAGGGAAGATTCACTTTCATAGTGAACAGCTTTTTTTCCTTCAGTTAATCAACCCCTATGTGTATTTGTCTGGCCCAGACCTTGCTTGACATAATAAAACCAGCATACAGCAATGGCTAAAGTTGTAGGATACCTACTTCTTAGAAGACAAAACTCTATTTTTAATGAGATATGTATCCATGGCTAGGTAGGCAACATGTGAGCAAGGCCAAAAAATAAGTTTATATTAATGCTAAGATTGGCATATTATTTGTTTAGGGAATCGGTCCTTAAAGTAACACAGCACAATAACCTTATGCTTCAAAAACAATCCATACACCTCCGCTACTTAATGGCTATCTATGTAATCTGTTTTTATTAAATAGTCTTTTAAAGCAGTATTAAACCATAAAGCAAACATTTTTTATGCCGCAGCTTGCAAATTCTTAGCTGTGATTGCTGCATTTCTTTTTTAGGCTTTCTTTCAGTCTTCTATTTTTGGTTATCCAGCCAGCAAGTTTGTTAAATTTCAGAAACTCAAGCTCTCCAGCAGAATGTATCAGTTTACATGCATGATACAAACCACTTAACGCTGTAAAATCTTTATCCCAAAAGGAAAACAATCTGTTTCAGTTTGTTTAGTGTATTTAAATCTACTAATACATTTAACACTACCCTCCCCCCAAGACTAAAAATGCTGCTGTCTGCGGTGCCTCTTGTGCTCATTCTTCTAGATTGGTGTCTCACTAATACAGGAGGTGTGTTTCTGGCCTTATCACCATGTGAAAACAAAACGAAAAAAGCCAAAGAAAAGAAAACTGATGCAGTCATCACCTCTAATGATTAGTAACCTGCAGTATAATACATTTTTTGGTTTTGGGTTTAATACTGCTTTAATGTCTTTTTCTACATTCTGTTAACATCCTCTGTGAGTCCTCTAACCTCTCATTTTCCCCTTCCATTTGTTTGGAACGAGCAGTGCATGTTAGTTGCAGTCATGTGCACTACTCTGTAAACACTACAAATCCCATAGTACATGGACCATCTCTGGAACGATGAAGAGTGACTACGTTCCAACACACAAAGGGACCATGGAGAATGAATGTAGCCACCTTCTAACAGAAAGTTGCAGCTATAATATCACACTAGCAAATATAATAAAATCTGGAGATTTGGAGGAAACTGAGAGCAATAGAAGGTACTTTTTGAGGTAAGAATATACTCTTACTGGCCACTTTATTAGGTACACCATGCTAGTGCCAAAACAATATCCCCCACACCATTACACCACCACCAACAACCTGAATCATTGATACAAGGCAGGATGGATCCATGCTTGTTTTTTCATGCCAAAATCTCACCCTACCATCTGAATGTCTGCCAATTCTCCTCTGACCTCTGACACCGACAAGGCATTTTTGTCCACACAACTGCTGCTCACTGGATATTTTCTCTTTTTCAGACCATTCTCTGTAAACCCTAGAGATGGTTGTGAGTGAAAATCCCAGTAGATCAGCTGTTTTTTTAAATACAGAGATCAGTCCGTCTGGCACCAACAACCATGCCATGTTCAAAGTCACTTAAATCCCCATTATTCCCCATTCTGATGCACGGTTTTAACTTCAGCAAGTCTTCTTCAGCACATCTTGATGACCAAATGCATTGAGTTGCTGCCATGTGATTGGCTGATTAGCAATTTGTGTTACCAAGCAATTGAACAGGTGTACCTAATAAAGTGACCGGTGAGTGTATACTTGAATACAATTTTCTTTTTTTAAACCAAGTCACTTAGGGGTTTATTTACTAAAGCTGGAGAGTCCAAAATCAGACTCCCTTCTGCATAGAAACCAATCAGCTTCTAACCTCAGCTTGTTCAATGAAGCTTTGGCAATGAAACCTGGAAGCTGATTGGTTTCTATGCAGAAGGGAGTCTGATTTTGGACTCTCCAGCTTTAGTAAATAAACCCCTTAGTGTCACTTTAAGCACCTCTACTAATGAGCCACTAGAGCAATGTTCTCAACCATTTTACCATGGAAGAACTCTTCAAATAATTTGGTGTCTCAAGGAACGCCTGCTAAAACTTATTATGACTAAAGCTCACTAAAGAAGAAAGCTGGATACTGAAAAGTGTTGTATCCCAGGAAAATTGCCACCTTAAATTGGCAGTCATTGGGAATGTAACCCCCCCTCTCCCCTTACATCAGTAATCGGTAGGGGAAGGGCCCCTTAAGCTGGGTACACACAGTCAGACATTCGGACCATGTGTACTGCTGTTCTTTTAACCACTTGTCCTCCAAAGGATTTACCCTCCTTCCTGACCAGGCCATTTTATGTGATACGGCGCTGTGCTACTTTAACTGACAATTGCACGGTCATCCAACACTGTACGTAAATAAAATTTATGTTCTTTTTTTTCCACAAATAGAGATTTCTTTTGGTGGTATTTGGTTACAAAAAACTATTCTGAAAAAAAAAAAACAATATTTTTGACT
Source organism: Staurois parvus (assembly GCF_062004578.1). Classification (NCBI taxonomy): domain Eukaryota; kingdom Metazoa; phylum Chordata; class Amphibia; order Anura; family Ranidae; genus Staurois; species Staurois parvus. Next base: position 5,235,254 of record NW_028317912.1, read on the forward strand.
TTTTGCTATAAAACATATCCAATAAAAAAATTAAACAAATCTAATTTTGTTATAAATTTTGGCCAAAATGTATTCTGCTACGTCTTTGCTAAAAAAAAAATCCCAATAAGTATAAATTAATTAGTGTATGTAAAAGTTACAGTATCTACAAATGGCGGTATATATACTGAATTTATTTTTTTTTTTATACTAGTAATGGCAGCGATTAGTGACTTATAGCGGGACTGCGGGACTGTGGCGGGCATTCTGACACTGGGTGGGAACTGACTAACTGCCACTGAGATCCCCAGTGACACCAATACAGTGATCAGTGCTAATAAAAGCACTGACACTGTACTAATGACACTGGGCAATGCGGGGTTAACTTTTGAGCAATCAAAGGGTTAACTGTGTGCTATGTGATTTTTTACTGTGTGTGCTGTTTTACTTGTGAGGCATGCTGCTTTGTATTTCTCTGCTGTACAGAGAAATACAAAGTAGCATATCCTTGCTGGCAGGAGAGAGACCAGTGTTGTTTACACACAGGTCTCTACCCTGTCAGCTTTGCACAATGATCGCCGGGTGCCGATGGAGAATCTCCAGCCAGGACCTGGTGACTGACATGCCTAGCTGCCAATGGCAGAGCAGGTAGGGTGGCGCGCGCTCGTGCGCCCCCTACCCGGAAATGTAAATCAGGTATATATATATATGTGTGCTTTTGCGCAGCCCTGCCTCCCTGTAACAGTAGTTCTACTATAGGGCGGTGGGCAAGCGGTTAAAGGACGGCTTTTGTCAAAGGGACATGCTGGAAAAGCAGCATCCAATCAGTGCTCACAGCTAATGGCTTTGAGCACTGATTCGTGTGTTCTGGCGGGGGGACAGTCCCCCTGTCAGAACACAAAGGCACAGCAGGAGAGATCACTGCACTAATATTGAATAGTTAGTACAGCGCTCTCGCTGGGTTGAACAAATGAAAGATTCAAGTGTATCCCAGCTTAAAAGAATACTGGCATCAGTGGCTGCTTACCTGTGAGATTAGCTCCACTGATCCCAGGTCATTGGCTCAGACAAATTATTATTATAACTACAGGTATTTATATAGCACTGTTAATTTATGCAGCACTTTACATATTGTACATTTACATCAGTCCCTAAATCTCAAGGGGCAACCAATCTAACATCTCTAACTTATATTCATATTCAAGGGCCAATTTAGACAGGATCCAATTAACCTACCAGCATGTTTTTGGAGTATAGGAGGAAATTGGAAAACCCGGAGGAAACCCACACAGGCACAGGGAGAACATGGAAAGTCCAGGCAGGTGGTGACATGGTTGTGATTTGAACCAATGATCCTAGTAATGCCATGTGGAAGTGCTAACCATTTAGCCACTGTACATGTGCTGCACATGTGCTACTGGTGCTGTCACTGTTCAGGTACCATCAGGCGGGAGATAGATCCACCACTGTTCTTTGCTCAAGGAATCCCTAGTAACCTATGGAAAAAGCAAAGGGTTCGACCGTTCGCAACACCCTGACTGAGAAAGGCTGCACTAGAGTGTCATCCACTGTGAATGTCCTCTATAGCCAGGCCAACCATACAAACTAATAAACAGGCAATGCCATACTAGCAACAACTTTGTAGAAAAGATTTGCATCACCTTCAAATCCCCCTAAACTTTTTCTTTGATGATTTGTAGCTGGACATAGAACTGTTTGTTTTTTTATACAAATTGATGGTGTTCCCTGGTTATCAGCAGTTGCATTGGATCCCCTGAGCAGCTCCTGAAGGTGGCAATGCAATTGCTCAACCATTGAACTACACATTGATGGAACTGTTGTAACACTGACCTTTAGGGTCCATGCACACTGGGCTTAAAAATGCTGCTTCTACAATTTAGCATTTTTTTCTGCCTGTAGAAGCTGCTCAGTGTTATCCCATATGTCTATACACATTAGGATGTTTATAGGCATATTTTAGACTCATCATTTGGAGGCAGAAAAAAACCTTCTGGATTGTGTTTTTGAGAGGAATTTGCTAGCAGAAAAACTCTAAATGCGCCTAAAAATGTGTAAAAAAAACGCTCTGTGTGAGCGTTTTTTTCTACCCAAAGTTTTTTTTAAGCCCAGTGTGTATGGATCCTTCATAAATTACAGTATTTTTTTCTTAGCTATAAAAAGTCTAATCAAGGTATTTAACTATTACAAAATCACATGACATTATGAGGCATAAAAAAAGCTAAAATGTAAAAAGCAATACTGTGTAACCTTGTGTGTAAATATATAGAGTTTGTTTTCTTTTTTACATTTTTATTTTGCTTATTGTCTTTGGATATACATATTACTTTAATATCACAGTGTAAAAGTAATCTAACTTTGTCGCTTACCAACAGTGAATAACTAGCTCATATGTGTGAACGTACAACATTATGTAAAGATCGTGGTAATAGGGGAAATACATAGAAAAGTGAACAGTGGAATGTCAACAAAGTTATGTCAATCAGCCTTTATTTATTACATCATTAATTTATTTCCTAAATTAGTTTGCCCTAATATATAAAGTTGTTGGCAAACCACAAGTCAATCATCCTACACTATTGGATTTCATCAAAACAAAGGCTGCTTGTAAGGCCAAAATAAGAAACAAATACCAAAAAGATCAATAGCATAAAAGTAAAAAAAAAACTTCTACCTTGTAACTAATATACTCTAAACAAATGCCTCATTTGCCCTTATATGTTCAACATAGTCTCAGCAAGCCATCGCTCACATACAGTACATTTGTTGGAAAAAAAAAACGAAATGTGATCTTTAGGAAAAACAATAAAACGCACTCAGGAGGTAACTTGATATTCCGGATAGTCAATAAAAGAACTTTACAAATTACTTTTTGTAACATTATGTTTGTAAACAGTCCAGACATCACTCTGTTCCCAATCAGGAATGTTCACTTCTTGAGAATTGTGGAAACAATGTAATGCTGTGCTGTGTAAAAATGTACTACTGTCATTAAAAAAAAATAATTATATATATATACAGTACTTTCCAGCATTTACCCAAAAGTTATATCAAAAGACCAAAGAAGCATAATATATAAAGCAAGGTCATTAATATCATTTATAAAATGTATTATTTGTTACCCTGCTTTCCAGTACAAAATATGTCATAAGGTGGTGGTACTCATTTAATACCCTTACTCCATGGATGTGATGCCTTAGGCAGTTCCCTGGTTTGGCATTTTCCTATCCTGCTTTCCAGAGCCAAATCTGTCATAAATGTGGAGGCACACTTTAAATGACCTTACATGAATCTATTGCCTTAGGCATAGCCATATTGTCTTAGGATATACATTTTACTGTAATGTCACGGGGTAAAAGTAATCTAACTTTGCTGTCTAAAATTGTGAACTGGCCCACATGTGTGCCTAGGCAAACTTAACTGAAAACCAGAAAGTCAAGAAAATTAACATCAATCAGCTATTATTTACTATTGTTATGCCTGAACTAGTTTGCAATAATAAATCCAAAGTTGTTGGCAAGCCACCAGTCAAACATGATACAATATTAGATTTTATAGTAAAAAAGGCTGCAAAAGCCAAAATAAGGGCATTCCAGTATTACCCAAAGGAGATAACATAAGGCAATAAAAGCTTAACATAAAAAGCAAGGTCAGGAATACCATTTACAAAATGTTTTACTTTGATACCCTGCTTTCCAGAACCAGATCCGTCAACAAAATTGATGATACTAATTAAATATCTCCATAAATCCAATGCCTTATTATGCTTTCTGGCACCATTTTTTTCTTAGAAAGGTGAAGGTACTAATTAAAGTATGAGTAAACTTCCTTTATCTGCTCCCTTTGCTCCCTGCTCATTTTACATTTACCATTGAAAGTGTTTTATTATATCTGTCTGACCAAAAGAAACAAAAACAAGAATAGCTGTTCATCGATCCAGAAAACTTGTGAGCTGATAATTTCCTGCACTCTCTGCCTCTGTATTAGTTAGTATTGTTCCCTGCTATCTCTATGAACTACAAAACCTTTCCCTTGTTATGGAGCAGAGGGAGGTGTTATGTAGTCCTGCCTGCCACATTCCTTGTTGTAGGGTGAAAACATTGCTCAGTGCAGTAGAAGAGTGTTAATGGCAGGATAACCAGAGTAAAATAAAGGAAAAAATTGTGGGAAAAAAAGAAAAAGAAAATGAATGCAGACACCACATCTGGGACTGGTAGACTGCAATACTATCAATTTTTGTTCTTGGACTTAGATATGCTTTAAATAACCTTACTCCCCTGCTTTCTGGCTCCACATTTCCCATAAAGGTGGATGTACAGTATAAATGACTTTAAATGTGATGTCTCAGGCAGCTCCCTGGTCAGGTTTCTTGCTATCTTGCTTTCCAGTGCCAGATCTGTCATCAATGTGGAGGTACACCTTAAATGAACTTGCACCATAAAGGCATGGGGACTTTGGCAACTGCCTGGTTTGGCTTTGTGGTATCCTTCTTTTCAGCACCAAATTTCTTATCAAAATACAACCTGATGTAGTAGCACAGTGGCTTAGTGGTTAGCATTTCTGCCTTAAAGCACTAGGGTCATCAGTGTGAATCCCAACCATGACATTGCCTGCATGGAGTTTGCATGTTCTCCATTTCCTTGCACTGGTTTCCCCCCTCACTCCAAAAACCTGCTGGCAAGTTAACTGGCCCTAGTATGAATGTGATGTAAGGACTTTAGCTTGTATGCTGTTTGAAGCAAGGAGGGTGTGCCTGTACAAAAATATGTAAAGCTCTGCAAAAATTCCTGGTACTATATAAATACCTGTAATAAATAATAGAATGCCTTAAAGTGTTATTAAACCCAAAAGCAAACATTTACCATATTACAGTTTACCAATTCTTAAATGTGGTGGCTGCATTAGTTTTCCATTTTAGGCTTCCTTTCTATTATTGCACCTTGTGATCCTAACAGTAAGCCTGTTATTCTTTCAATAGGACCAGCTGTCCTTCAGATGTAGTAGTTAGAGGGATGAGACAAACCATTTACCACTGACAGGGGTGCTTACAATTATCAGCTTTTATTCAGTTATAAACAACATTTATCCCAAAAGAAACAAAAAACAAATGCTGAAACTTCTTAAAGAGTGTGAGCTGGAGTTTGGCTTTAATTTGTTTGGTGAATCTGCTAGAGCATCTAGCACTCTGTTCCACTCAGATTAACAGTACTGATGTCCAAGAGTGTTTCTGTGCTCCTTCATCCAGAGTGGAGGCACTCTGATACAGGAGAGGAGTTACTAGTCAAATCACCAGGTGAAAAGAGGAGGGAAATTCTGAAAAAGAAAATAAATGCAGCCACCACGTCTAAGGATTAGTAAACTGCAATATATTACATTTTGCTCCCAATTTGACTTTCTGCCATCCCTACCATCACCATGAATCTGTTGTCTTAGGCATCTGCCTAGTTTGCCTTTTGCATTGAGTGAAGCACTGAGAACAGCACCAGTCATAGCTAGCAGGCTATTCCACTTCCCTAGCCAAGCACTTACCTACTCTCTGCTCCTGGTAGGCTCCATACTCCACATCCTCCTTTTCCTCAGGGTAATAACTTTGTTTGGAGGGATATTGCACTTGATTCTCCTCTTCCAGGTTATACTTCTTAAAGTCTTTGATGAGTTTCATGATAAAATTGAGCAGGGTCTTGTCTGTGAGGTTACTGGAGTCAGTCCTGTCCTTGCAGTATCCAGAGGAGAGCAATAGGAGCAGAATGGCCAGCACTGCGCTGTACCTGACACCCCTCATCTTCTCATCCAGCAGTCAAGTGAGGTCCACAACTCTATGTTAGGTTGGGGGGAAAGAAAGTAGACTTCTATCAGTGTGGTTGGATGTGACAGTGAATCTGAGCATCCTTCAGGGCTAGCTCTGCAAAGTGGAAAGTGTCAGCAGCCCAGCACTCTTTCTACCCCCTTGCTCACATCATGCATTAAAGTACACAGCAGCACTAGCAGTCATAAGCACACACAGCTAGAAGTTGTCAGAGACAAAGTGACAGCAGGCACCTGCAGAGCAGGATGGATCAGCACAGTTACCTTGCTGGGTGGGCTCAGGCTCCCCTTTGGCAGAAAGCTGACAGCAGCAGCAAGAAGTTTGCAGCTCCTCCAAGTCACTGTGAACCATACCAGTCCCACCACATGGGTCTTATATAGAGTTTAGCTTGTCCATGAGCTGGCTGCTGGATCTGATCAGATCGAATTGGATGTGGGAGGAAACAAAAGTCAACTTGAAGAAGAGTGAGTTGCTATGGGGGGTCTCCCCTGTGAGCTGTGGCCAGGAGATCCCGACAATTAGCAAGGCTTTGCCCTCTTCCCGATCATCATCACAGCCCTGTGGGTACTGGGAAGTCCAGGCAGGGCTCCTCTATGACAGCGATCATTTTACACTGACTTCCCAGTAGCAACTTTCTGTCTTCTCATAATCACACAGGGAAGGTTACAGGAATCCATTAAAGGGGACTGGCTCCACTGTTACCTTGGCAGATCTGTCACCTTGTATGGAGGGCAGAGAACTCCAACCTGGCCAGGGTGTCAGGGGAAGAGACCGTTCCCTCCTGTCAATCAGGGCCAGGGAAAAGGGGGGATGAGGATGGAGTAATCTGATCTGCTTGAACTTTTCTATTTGCTCGGATCTGTGTGCTTACCACTCCCAGCAAAGAGCAAATACAAGGCTGATTGTCTGCAGGTGAAGAAAGAGGAAGAATGGAAAAAGGAGAGCAGGGCACAAGTGATTTCGGCACGGAAAGGTTCAAGCTCTCGTTTCTTCTATTGCTTTATATAACAATTCATCACATCGCTGCTGAAGGATTAAATGTCCTGCTCGTTGTCACTACAGCCACTTATTGGCGGCTCATCTACCGCCACCTACTGGCCACAAGTGGCACTGTGGCAGCGATCCTAATTAACTGTGTGCAGAGATAACACTTTCTTTTTCTCTAGCTTAGCATACAGCAGGGCTCTCATAGCTTTTCACTGCGAGGACCACTTTATATATTTTACAAATATTTACAGGCTGAAAAATTACTAGGTTTTGTAAATGACTTAATTACATTTAAAGGGATTCTAAAGGTTCTTTTTTTTGGGGCAGAGGGTGGGGGTGGGGGGATAACAAACGTGTGTATACTTACCTGCTGTGTGCAGTGGTGATTTTGCACAGAGCAGCCCAGATCTTCCTCTCTGCAGGTCCCCCGCTGGCGCTACTGGCTCCTCCTTTCTGTCAGGTGCCCCTACAGCATGCCGCTTGCTATGGGGGCACCTGCTACTCCATGTGTTCATTGACACACAGAGCTGCGGCTTGGCCCCGTCCTATCTCTTATCTCATTGGCTGACTGGCTGTGATTGACAGCAGTGAGAGCTATTGCTGTCTCAGCCTATAAGGAGGCAGAAACCCAGGACAGCTAAGGCTGTCATTCACATCGCTCGATTGCGATGGGGCTCAGGTAAGTATTGAGGGGGCTGGGGGAGCTGCTGCACAAAGAAGGTTTTTTGCCTTCATGTACAGAATGAATGAAGGTAAAAAAACCATCTGCCTTTGCAACCACTTTAAATTAATGCAAATGAACTTTAAATTACGTTTTACTTTTTATGTAATCAGGATAATATGATTCAGAACAATAGAGAAAGAACTCAAAGAGCCCGTTCACCAGTGTTAACGGATAAGTTTACCTTTAGGAACATGCAGGGGCGGACTGACCATTTGGAAACTCGGGCACTGCCCGAGGGCCCTGGGTCAGTAGGGGGCCCCATGTGATGCCTCTGGTACCTTTTTCATAGGCTTTTTTGAGTTTGGGCAAGGACACCGGGGCCCTATGATCCCCTATTGCCTGGGGGGCCCCATGAGTTGTCAGTCCGCCCCTGGGAACATGTTACATGCTTCACCCCCTAGGGTGGAACAGGTAACATGTTCCCAATGCTGCAGCTGCTGCTCGATGCCCCCCTCCCTGTGACAGAAGTAGAGGAGATGTTCCCTGTACTAGCTGTCACTTTTTATAAAAAGGCATGACTGCGTGGGGCTCCACCCACACAGCCACATCATTCTGTGTTCTCTGAATGAATTAACTCCAAGGATAAGTTCACCATAAAGGATGAGTTCACCTTATTATTATTATTACACAGTATTTATATAGCACCAAAAAGTTTGCTCAGCGCTGTACATTATAGTGGGAGACAGTACATGGGACAATACAGTAACAATACAATACACGAGGGGTTCGAGGGCCCTGCTCCTTGGAGCTTACAATCCAGGAGGGAGGGGATAGTAGTACAGGAGGAAATGGCTGTGGGGGATGGAGTGGTAGGAGAAGTAGAGGAGATCGACTGTTAGGTGAGGGCGGGGTAGGCTTCCCTGAAGAGATGGGTTTTCAGGGTGCACCTAAAGGTGAGGAGGTAGGTGACAGTCTGATGGATTGGGGTAGTGATTTCCAGAGGATGGGGGAAGACCTGGAGAAGTCCTGGAGTCGGGCATGAGAGGAGGAGACCAGGGAGCTAGAGAGTAGGAGGTCTTGTGAGAAGCAAAGAGTACGTGTTGGGTGGTATTTGGATATCAGGTCAGTGAAATAGTTTGGGGAAGTATTATGAATGGCTTTGTACATCAATGTTAGTAGTTTGAATTTTATGCGTTGGGCAATTGGAAGCCAGTGGAGGGAATGACAGAGGGGGGTGGCAGATACGGAGCGGTTGGTAAGGTCGATGAGTCTGGCCGCTGAGTTCAGGATAAACTGAAGTGGGGATAGTCTATGATGAGGTAAGCCGGTGAGGAGGGAGTTGCAGTAGTCGAGTCGTGAGATAATAAGGGAGTGAATGAGTTGTTTAGTAGTGTCTGGGGTTAGGAACGAACGTATTTTTGAGATGTTGCGGAGGTGGAGCCTGCATGAATTTGTCAGCGATTGGACATGGGGCTGGAAGGACAGATTGGAGTCTAGAGTGACGCCTAGAACTTTGGCTTGTGGGGTGGGACTGATGGTGGCGTTATTGGTCGTGATGGTGAGGATAGTGGGGGGGGGGGGACGTGGGCTGGGGGGAAAACTAGGAGCTCAGTTTTGGGAAGGTTTAATTTGCGGAAGTGGAGTGACAAGTGGAGTACGCATGGCCTAGATCTCATAGACCAGATACAGAAAAGCATTCACCATGGTACTGCTTTCCAGCCAGTTGGGATTGGTAAGACTCAACCATCTACACACAAGGCTAATTCTTTCTCCACTTCATACACAAAAGGGCGTATCCTTGCAGTGACTGGGATTGTGGATTCAAATATGTAGGAACCGCCCCCATGACAGCCATTGAATCTAACATCTTTACAATTATACACTCATAAATGCAATTTATACAGGTGGAGATATTATTGCAGGACTGAACAAGCAGACTTTTTACTCTCTGTGATTATCTACCTTTTTACAGCTTCAGGAGGATGAAAAGGTGTGAGGAATTTATAATTGAAAACTATGTACATATGTACCCTGGGGATTGATATCCATTTTTTATATGATTTAACTGACTACAGGCTCAGTCGCAGGAACAGCTGTTTTTGTATGGGATGGAGAGATACATCGGCCTATAGATATTCCAGGTATGATTTGGAAGTCACTTTAAGAGGAGCTAAATATTCAAGATCTCCATATACAGTTATATATTGCATCTGAGCCTGCAGCAACTCTCCCTTCTCCTTAGACCCACAATTGAATGTTAATCTGATGTAATGTAGCATGTTTTAATAAAAAAAACTTTTGTTAGATTTATTTATGCACTAAATAGAAATTTTGTACAGATCACTCTGGCTGCTTAGACTTTAATAATAAGGATGAAGTCCAGCAGCTACGGGTTTACATAGTTACATAGTTAGTCTGGCTGAAAAAAGACAAAAGTCCATCCAGTTCAACCATAGATAAAAAAAGCTATAATCCTATACCCACAGTTGATCCAGAGGAAGGCAAAAAAAAAAAACCCAGGGTTTGTAGTGAATCCCCAGAATTTAGCCTTTGCCCTGGTCAGCTGACTCACAAGGGCCAATAATTTAAATAAATATAATTTAAATATGTTTAAATAAATATATTTGAAAGGATGGTCTAACAGCAGACATATTGCCATAGTGTATTTGAGCTTTTAGGGAAAGCAGACAGTTCTGTGTAGGGAGATGTACTTTTTGTCATTTGCACATGTCTCCAATGCAGTTCCTGACTATTCATGACTTTTTTTTTACAACAGCTTGCTTATTAGCCCTACATATGGCCAAAAGTGAATAAAAGACCCCCCAACACCACCACCACTATAGGCTTTGATTGGGATAACTGCAAAGTTTGTAGCTTCGAGTAAGATTTGCAAAACTGCTCGTGGACCAAACCAGGCAGGTTCACTCATCTCATTCATAAAGTGGTTGTAAACATCAGACAGAAATTAAGAACAAAGCATATGCTTCTATAATGTGTATTTGTCTGTATCCAGAGGACTATGTGTCATTTCCGTCTGCTGCCCCATTCATCTGCTATCTGCATTAGTTGCTTCTGACAAGTTTTCCTGACACCAAAGGAAAAAAGGTGACAGGGGAGGGACCTCCAGCAGAGTGACAGCCTCAGCTCTGTTCCTGTCTGCTGTGTGAAGGGGGAGGTGTCCCTATCCCTCCAATCCTCTCAGAGTGTAACACTTTGAGTGAACGTAGAGAAGAAAAGATTGCAGATAAACAGGTACAATTTATGTAGAAGTGTTTTTTCCATCTCTCTGTATCACTTGAGGCCAGCCATTTAATTGGTTTACAACCACTTTAACTCTCAGGTACCCATGGCCAAATGTATGTCCTGGAGTGTGGCCCAGGAAGTCTAACCAGGAACAATCTCCTAAGTTTTAACTAAATATCTTGATGCAAAAACTTTAATTGCATCTAAACTATATTGGTTTTCTTTTTTAGTCTTTGTTACTTTTTTCACTTGATAAAGTAAGTCTGTTATTTTTCAACTTTCTTTAACAGACCAACGTGTCCAGCAAAAGTGGCAGTTAGATGGTTGAAACAGACAATTTACAGGGTTCTTACTATAGTCAGCTTTTATTCATTTATGTAAAACCTTTATCCCAAAAAGAACATTTTTCTATGTGCCCTGTTCACACCACATCACTAGTATCACATGCAGATTTTTTGAGTGCAGGAATCTGCAACATGTATAAAACTCATTGAAGCATAAAAACTGATATAGACTGATGTTTTTGCAAGTGAAATCTTCATGTCAGTTTCCATCAGTTTTTCTGCACATATATTGTGAACGAAGCCTTACTGCTTGAAAAATGTAAGCTGGAGTTCAGCTTTAGTTTGTCAGTCAAGTCCATCTAAATATCTAAATCTGCTAGTACATCTAACACTACTCTAACCCCAAATTCACAATGCTGCTGTATAGGTTGACTCCATTGCACCACCATCCAGCCTGGAGACCCCCAAAGACAGGAAGTGTGTTACTGGCCAGACCACAATCGAGATAAAACTAAAGAACCTAAAAAATGAACAGAAATGCAGTGACCACATTTAAGGATGGGTAAACTGCAATAAATTAAGTCTTTGTTTATGGGTTTAGATACATGTTAACAAGAGGCATGCTATTCCTCTTATAACAAGCTTTTATCAACTTGTCAGCTTGTGTAAGTGTGAACTGCAAGAGGCTCAGCAGAACAGAAAATTTATGAGAAGGAAAAATAAATGCTCTTCTTCTTCTTCTTATGCTGCCCCTCTGATTTAGAGGAAGACATGACCATCTGCACCCTCTGCATTTCAAATGATTTGAGGCTCCCTCTGATCTCACAATCAGCAGCAGGGGTGCAGACTATGACCTTGTACAAATATGTATTAGCTGCTCTCGAACTGAAGGGAAATTGATAAAAGTCTGAAGCAGACATAACTGGGCAATAGTTCTGCATTTTATAAAAGAAACTTGTTTTATAATTAGCTCATAGTGGAGCAAAAAACCTTTCAAACTCCCAAGCCATCAGTAGGATTATACAAAAATAGGGTACTTTATCTCTTAATCAGTGTGGCTAAGGGTCTGATTTCCAAGTTTTGGCAAATTCCTGAAGCACCAAGAATTACCGAATGGATAGAGTTTTAAATATTTATAGGATGGAATAACTATATCACATAGATGAGGATAAAATGGAAAAATTTAGGAAGATATGGTGCAGCTGGTTAAAATTTAAAACCTCTAAAAATATACATAGAACTGGTCGGAGTTGAGAGGAAAACTAGAAGTTAGGAGAGAGCCTAATGGAGAATTTGACAGAGAGTAGTGTAAGATATAGATACATAATTATGAGAGAAGATATAGATTAGGAAGGAGGATGTGGATGGGAAAATGGGTTGGGGGGAGGGTGGGTGGAGTTAAATGCTGGGGTAAATGGAAATACGTGTATTTGAAATATTTTTGCAATTAAGTTGCTGTTTTTTTTTGTATTGGAAAACCAAATAAAAGTTTAACTAAACAAAAAAACTCCCAAGGAGTCCATTATTTTGTGTGGTTGTAGTTAAATAGGGATCTGTGTCATCGTGATTGTGGTCATAAACAAAAATGAATTGTTTACACCAAAAATACATACTTGGTGGCTATATGTCACTCCATCAGTTTAATTTTGCAGTGAATCCCACTGTAGTTTATACGGGACGAGGGCATATCATTTTGTTAAATTCCATTTTTAGGTCTATAGGTCTATAAGCAAACTACTGCTTAAAAAGCATACAAAGCAGCCATTGCCATGGGAGAAATGTGTCAATGCAAAAATATTTTTAAAAAATAGAGTACAGCATTAGCAGCAGTTAGAAATTGGCTAGTAGTTTACTAGTTTACTGTATCTGGCCCTGCTCTTGGTGATGCAAAACTTTCCTGCTCATGGCCAATTTCTGTCAAACTCTCATTAAGAGTTAAGAGACCCCAGATGATAAAGCGGTGTAAAATTGTATATTTTTAATGAGTGAGAATTTGCCAAAATGTACTAGAAAAAAAAGAGTATAGACTGGTGTTTTGTTTCAAGAATGAAGAGATGACAGATGACACAGCAGTGAAAACTGTCCAGCAACCAAACAATTCTAAGTAGCGAGGCTATGCCTAAATTTACAGAAGATAAAGGGCATAGGCAGTTGTTTTACTACAAGAGTTGAGATACTGTAGAGGCTACAGCATTGTAAAATGGGCCAACAACAGAACAAGTATAATATGTCTAACATGTGTATGCCTAACTTTTTTTTTTATCTATGGGGATAGGGAGTACAATTAATCTGATTGATGTAATGAGAGGTAGTTTAAGTACACATTGTCCTTGTACCTTTTTTTTTCAATCTGTGGCGGTCTGCTGAGAACAAAAGAAGAGCCAAGACGAGATGGTCAGTAAAAAGAAAATGCTGGACCTTGAGCACCCCAAACCTAAAAAAAGAAACCTGTTAACATAAAAATTAAAAAATTCAAAAGAAATGAAAATCTAAAAATACCATATACTGTATGTAAAAAAGCCATTTACTTAAATGGAAACCTTGCAAGGAAAAAAAATGGGATAGCAGCAAAAAGTAACCGCTGACCGCAAATCTCGAATACATGGTATTGGTGAACCCAAACCACGTCTCTGTTCATGGAGAACTCAAGCTCTACCAGAGGGTGGTTGTACTTGTATGAATGGCTGACTGTCCACTTTCTCTAGGCACCTTTGGAAGAGAAGCAGTAGAGCAATGTCATGTTCAGCACTACAAAACAGCAAGCAGAGCCTGCATATGAAATGTGCAAATGTGGCTGATCCATGTGCACATAGGATTACAAACTAATCTTAGAGAATGGTTTTTAAAATATTAACACTCATTCCCTGCTATTATTTACATTAAGGTGAACATATCTGCATTCATATTTTGTAAAAACTCATAAAGTCTACAAATTCCCCAAATTTCCTTGCAATGAATATCCCATATAATAAATGATGTAAATGAATGATTATTTTATAGCCTCTTTCATAATTCTTACTACTATAAAGTGCTGGAATCTGAAACCACATTATTTCTTTCAGTTAAAGTCCAATTCAAGCCTATAACCTTCCATTTTTTTAAATTTAGGTTAGGCAAGGAAGGTTAAAACCTCTGTCAAGGTTTCATTGCTGTATCTGTCCCTGTTTGGGAGAATGTTCCTCCCTTAAATGGAACAGCAAGTTTGGGACAATCTCCCAATCTCCCAGCTTCCTGTCTATTGGAAAGGTAGGTGGTAGGACAAGAAGTTGGAGAAAACTCCACAATGGGAACACAGACAACAGCAAATGCATGCAAGGAAGGCTTAGAACTTCTGCCATGAACTTCTTGCTGCATACCCTACAGGTAGATTTTACCTGGCACTTTGTTCAGTGCCCTCCCTTTCCTGTACCAGACCAAATTACATGCTTTTCAACATTGTTGTTGGTGGTGGTGGGGGCAAAGCCCTTGCAAGCACCTTGTCCGGGTGATGAAGGTCAAGGGTCCCGTACTGACATCTGACACCTCAGTAAGTATGTGTAGGTAATGGTTGGGGACCAACTGTGGAACATGGAATAAGAGGGAGCCCAAAATCTTCTGCCCCTTCCCAGGGGCGTGAGTGCAGGGGTGCTTTAGTACTACTTACCCATTCACACTAATAGGAAAGACGTAAATGAACACATCAACACCAAAAAAAGTCTTTCAATAACAATAATAAAAAAATACAATAAAATGAATTGTCCCCACTGTAAATAAATGTTAAACATGATTCCCAGGGTATGCACGTTGCATTCCTGTAGCTAAATGACAGATCCCTGGCAGTAAGATAAATACAGCATCAGTGATCTCTGGCTACGTCATTCACCAAATATGGCCAATGACATGCAGAGCTGTGTTTATATTAAAGCAGTCATATGTTTTGATTGGCAAATGGCTGCATTAGTTTGGTGGGTACGTGCACTTTGAATAGTCTGGGTTCACCTTGAACCCACATTTGCCCAAACCCAAAACTCATTCCAAGTATTGTGGCACATTTGAGTAATGCTTGGACATACATTTAAGTTGAACTCCAGAAAACTTGACATTTCTTCCTTGCACTGGAGCTATGTCTTTACTGCAAGGACAAACTGCTCATTTAGGTCTACAGGGCATGGAAAAGTAAATTTACTTACCTGATCCGTCCATCCTACAGGATCCTCTGCGCTGCTTTACCAGTCCTTGCAATATCTTTGCCCCTATGGTCCTGCATCCCAAGGTCCTGAAGTTGTCAAGACCAATGCAGGGTTCATAATCTGGCATTGAACGTGGGAATGCAGATGGACGGTTCATTGCTGAAGCATGGGGGAGTGCTCTCTACAGGGCAAATGGAAGATCGGGTGAGTAAAATTACTTTTACCATCTCATAAATGAGCAGTTGACTTTTGCAGTGCAGGCACAGCTCCACATCAAAAAAGAATTTTCAGGTTTTCCAGAGTTCAGCTTTAAAGCCACAGAAAGGCAGCTAACACTTTCAAAAGGAAATATCAGCAATGCCTTCAAGTTTTTCTCAAGACAAGTTTCCTTTAAATCTGTTCAGTTCTATGAGTTCTATGAGCAGTGGATGAGAAAGAATCTGGATCAGTCCCACCAGCACTGAATTGAGACATGTATCTGCTTCATCTATATCTACCTACTGAGTATAGAAATCTTTGACTTTTTCCATTCGCACTTGTCACAGATTCCTGACTAGAGAATACATTTGGGGCACAAAGTGGAATTTTCAAATATTTACCAGTGAGCCCAGGCTTTTCTTAGCTCTGCTGCCTTGGAGACTATTTTTTAAACCTGCACCTAAGCTTTGGGCCTCACATATTTCACTATATTTACCCAGGTGTAAGCAGGCTGGTTCACCTCTAATCACAGTTGATTTATAAGCTTTTATGTCCAGGAACAAACAAATAAAGTTCTTGCTGCTTAGTTACTGAAGGAACAGTTTTCCCTTAGCATGTGTTCACATCAAATACCCAACCAGGACCCCAAGCAATTTCTAATATTTTAAAGTTCCTTTACACCTGATTGGGTATTTCAACTAAACACAGACCACTGTAAAAATGACCAATCAGTAACTCAGCTGCTTTGTGCAGATCTGTCAATAGAAGAAATGTATAAAAATTTGCACGTCATAAGGTGGCAATAGATGACTTGTTTTTTTATTATGTTCATGTCTTGCTTTTCAGAATGCATCCATATCAACATGCAAATGTTGACATTCTGAAAGTCAGACACACCTTACACACGTCCCACATGGCAATAACCCAGGCTCTCAACCAGTCATTCAGTCTCCAGCATTGCATTGTTGCCTGTGGTGGGGACATTCATATGTTCTAACTTTCAACTTAGTAGGTACATATGTATGTGGGCGGGGCCTTCTTGCCTAAACACACGCTCATCATGCCTGGGACCAGGGGGGGCCGCGTTCACGTGACATCAACATTATGGCAGTACACTGCCTTAGAGATGAGCTGTGCACTGGTGTAGTTGATGTGACCTGTAGAGTTCCTCTGTAAAGCCTTCCATCCCATGTCACTACATACCTTCCTCATAGTATCTCACAGTTAGGAGGGACACTGCTGAGCCTGTGCCCTCTCAACCTGTCCAGCGTACGTCTGTCACCTCACTTTCAGTGACAGAATGGGGTCCTGCAAAACACCAGCGTGGACCTCATGCCTGCTCTCAGTTAACTCCTTCAGCTCTCCCGTACCACATGGCTAGGCTATGGGTCTCCATAATGTGGATTTGGTCCCGATGCCTTTGGGGAACTGACCGATGGTGAGGAAGCCAGATTACTGATCCTGTCACCAAGCCAGGTGCCACGTTTCATAACAGGCTGTTGTACATTCTCCACCAGTCTTTGGTTACCCATAGCAACATTTCTTTTCCTCCATACCTCCTGAGTTAACCCCTTTGTATTGGGCTTTCTTCATACCCCTTATGTGCTTTACTGGCCCTGTTCTTTCATATGCCAGAAATCACCATGCACCCCTTTGAATGACTTCAGACTAGGCTTTGGAACAGTTTAACAACTTTACTGTAACTCTTCGCATTGGAACAGATAACAAACACAGCCTAGTCCAGACCCTAATCTAACGAAAGGAGGTGGCTGCCCAGGCTTATCTTTGCATGAGTTGGTCCATGACTGGTGATCTCCAATGACTGGTAGTGTCCACCGGAACCTCGGTATCTTATGGGATTACATGCTGGCTCTCGAACACCGGGGCCCCATGTACCTGGTGTGTTTTTTCTTAAACTCTTTCTTGGGGCTCCCCCCTCTCTCCCTTGAACTGGACATTCCCCCCTATTTATTTATAACATTGGGCCATGCCTGCTTAGTGTGTGTTGGCATTGCTGCTTGTATCCTCCTCCAGGGAAGCATGTGTGACAACATAAGAGCACAATTGGGAGGCAGTTGTCACCCTATACCAGGAAGTGCCTTAACAGAGACTTCATGGAAGGATCACCATATAATATTTTACTGAAAGCTATAAATATAAAAAGATTGAAAACCCTTTCTGAAGTTACATTACCATGGCAAAGTATATTTGTGGTTTTGGCTATTGAGTTACATATATATTTAACAAACTTTTCATTCAGCAGGTGATATGTGAATGGCTGCTATGGGTTATAGTACGCCATGCTCTTTCATGTTAAAGTGGAAGTAAACTCATTGATTTAAATGATTCTCAAACCATCAAATGGCTATTGTCATAACTGATCACATGTGCAACACCATGGTAGTTACAGATCAAACAGAGGCTAAGATACTATTGCTCTCTTGGCTGTAAAGGATAGGAGGGTTAGTTTTGCTTTACAGTGGAACTACAGTTGCAAGAAAAAGTATGTGAACCCCTTGGGATTACGTGGAGTTTTGCATGAATTGGGCATAAAATGTGCTCTGAATGTCATTTAAGTCACAACAATAGAAGAACACAGTCTGCTGAACATAATACTACACAAACATTAGATGTTGCCATGGTTAAACATTCACAGTGCAGGGAGGAAAAAGTATGTGAACCTTTGGACTTAATAACTGGTTGACCCTCCTTTGGCAGCAATAACCTCAACCAAACGTGTCCTGTAGTTGCAGATCAGACCTGCACAACGATCTGGAGTAATTTTGGACCACTCCTCTTCACAAAACTTTTTCAGTGTAGCAATATTCTTGGGATGTCTGGTGTGAATCGCTCTCTTAAGGTCATGCCACAGCATTTCAATCGGGTTGAGGTCAGGACTCTGACTGGGCCACTCCAGAAGGCATATTCTGTGCTGTTGCAGCCATTGTTTTGTTGAATTACTTGTATGCTTTGGGTCATTGTCCTGTTGCATCACCCATCCTCTGCGGAGCTTCAGTTGGCGGACAGATGGTCGTACGTTTTCCTGCAAAATGTCTTGATAAACTCTGGAATTCATTTTCCCATCAATGACAACAATCCGTCCAGGCCCTGAGGCAGCAAAGCAGCCCCAAACCATGATGCTCCCTCCGCCATGTTTTACAGTGGGGATGAGGTTTTGATGTTGGTGTGCTGTGCCTTTTTTTTCCACACTTAGTTTTGTGTGTTCTTCCCAAACAACTCAATCTTGGTTTCATCTGTTCATAGTATATTTTGCCAGTAGTGCTGTGGAACATCCAGGTGCTCTTTTGCAAACTTCAAACATGCTGCAATATTCTTTTTGGACAGCAATGGCTTCCTCCGTGGTGTCCTCCCATGTACTCCATTCTTGTTTAATGTTTACCTTATTGTCTATGTGTCAACAAAAATGTTAGCATGTGCCAGAGATTTCTGTAGGTCTTTAGCTGATACTCTGGGATTCTTCTTTACCTCATGCAGCATTTTGTGCTGTGCTCTTGCAGTCATTTTTACAGGACGACCACGCCTAGGGAGAGTAGCAACAGTGCTAAACTTTCTCCATTTGTAGACAGTCTGCTTACCGTGGACACATGAACATCAAAGCTTTTGGAGATACTTTTGTAACCCTTTCCAGCTTCATGCAAGTCAACAATTCTTGATCGTAGGTCTTCTGAGAGTTCTTTTCTGCGAGGCATGGTTCACATCAGACAGTGCTTCTTGAAACCAGTAAACCCAAAACAGGTGTGTGTTTTTAAGGGCAGGACAGCTGTCAGCAACACATCCAATATCATCACACTGATTGGAGTCAAGGTTGGCTCACTCCTGGCTCCAATTAGCTCTGGGAGAAGTCATTAAGCTAGGGCCTCACATACCTTTTCCTCCCTGCACTGTAAATGTTTACATGTTATGTGCAATTAAACCATGGCAACATCTAATGTTTGTGTAGTATTATGTTCAGCAGACTGTGTTCTTCTATTGTTGTGACTTAGATGACGTTCAGAGCACATTTTATGCCCAATTCATGCAAAACTCCATGTAATCCCAAGGGGTTCACATACTTTTTCTTGCAACTGTAAATCCTCCTATCCTTTTAAGCCAAGGAAGCTGCCCTCTTATCCTCTGTTTGGTCTGCAACTGCCATGGTGCTGCACATGTGATCAGTTATGACACCAGCCGTTTGATGGTTTGGCAGTTTGGTTGAGAGCACAAGCAATAGTGACAATTAGCATTCCCAGCATGCCGGTAATGTAACTATTTTTTTATTTATTTTAAATCGATGGGTTGAGTTCTGGTTTTAAACCCAACTCCAGTTTGGAGTATGACCATCTGCAGAATTCCTTCCCCCACCCCAGTCCCTGTACCACCATCCTCACCACCACAACCACAGTCTAAAAAATTCCAATACTGATACCATTTTTCTGATGCCTTCTGGTCGGATACTTAACACGTAGAGGCCCCTTTCCATTTCTCATTTCCTCCAATCCTTACAAGAGAAACATCAGGAAGGACAGGAGAAGAGCACTGGAGCCTGAAGAGTAATTTCTGGAGGTGGGTGTAAAAATCTGTTAAAGTGTATCTGTAGCCAAGAAAATAAATGTTTATAGGCCATTTCTTGTACTAGACAAATGGTTTTATTGATTTTATATGGGAAACACTACATTTGGTCTATAGATAAGCATAAGACACTAAGCATCATAGTAATTTCCTTTTGTACTTAGTGCCGTCTAATGGCCAAATGCAGTATTTTCTGTTTTAAATCAGTGAAACAGCTCAGCTCTAATAACATTCGTCTTTTTGCCCCATCCACACAGAACAAATGTACATGCACTGGGTGAATTGCTATGCAATATTTTAAATAAATACACCCCATGCTGATAATTGGTCCATTTCAAGCAAAACAGATTGATTTCATTGAAATTATTCAAACTGGTTTGGATGCAAAATCCAATCATACGAATGTAGATAGATCGATATGATTGTTACTTATATGGCACATTGAACAATCTTTTCATGTGATTAATGTTATTTAAAATATTGTTAATTTTATTAACTTTTTTTTGAGGGGGGTGTAATGATTAAAAAAAAAATAAAGCCACATTTGAAAGCAATGTTTAGTAAAAACAAACAGCATTTGCAAATTTTTAGAAATATTTCCTTTTTATTTGCATGTAACATATTAATGCTGTGAATCAAATATGTATTTGCACATGGAAATATCTTTTGTAAAAAAAAACAAAATAAATTGTAAGAATGACAGTTGATTTTTACCAAAAATAAAGTCATGTACATCATTATATAGATACCTTTTTGCTAAAGTTTTTTTTTGTAGATTACAGAAAGTCACAATAGATTGGAAAGGGTCAATCACTTCCTATTTCAAATTTGTGTTTGATCAATTTTGAGAGTATGATCTGATCATATTAAACATTTTAATGAGCACATTGGTTCCTGATCATATCAACACAATTGTATAATATTATTGTTCCGTGTAATACCACCAATACATAGATGTATTTAAACGCTGTGTCAGCACAGAGGCAGGTATCAGGTGAAGTTGATATTCCTGCTGGTTTCTATCACTCACTGGGCTTCACATAAGTCTTCAGGATTCTAGTGCTATGATCTCTCTGTCTGCTGGAATGAATTCTCATCTATCACCCTAGAAATCTCTCTCCTCCTGCTTCATCATATGTAGTGCTACCCCCATAGGGGCTGCTGGTATTTAACTGGTTCATTCACACTCGGCACATGTGTCAAAATTCGGCCCATTAGGCCAGTTCATGTGGCCCTTGCACCTCTCTTGTACCTCCTTCATCTCAGCTCCCCACCTTGTCTCAGCAGTCAGCAGCAAAGAGGAGGACAGAACTGCTCCTTTGGATCCTATGCCTCTCTGTGCATTTGCAGCACCATCTCATATCGCCTCCCCAGGTTTTAGCATTCAGCAGGCTCCAACAGCTGACCCCAGCCCTCCTCTAATCCTGCTGCAGAAGCAGCACAAGATGAGGGTGCAGTGTGATGTACGGGAGGTAGGGGGACTGTTGACTTCTGATAGTGGGGGGGCTCTTAACATCTGATGCAAGTGGGGGTGGGGTGCTCTGGACATCTATTTATAATTATTATGAGTATAAAACAATTCTATGCCAGTTGAAAAGGAGGCTTACACACCACTAGTATCATCCACAAGAAAGTTTATTGGTGACTGCTCAGACAAAAGACCATGTCAGAACTATGGTGTTTCTTGTGGATGATACCAGTGGTGTGCGACCCTACTTTTACTATGGGAGTGTGAGTGGGCTCTGTCCCGGTCTGCATCTGCCCTTCACGGCTTAAGTCTTACGCTATTACTAAAACCAGTAATAATTGAATGCAGAGGCAATTGTTTAATACAGTAAAGAGTAGATACAGTTATATAGTCTTACAGATACAACTGGCCCTTTGAGGACAACCATAAAGCTAATGTAGCTTGTGATGAAATTGAGCTTGACACCCCTGGTCTAGGGGATGTCTTTTGGTATTTTACTGCTTGAATAACTTTAACAGCAGAGGGGAACTTGAGCATGGGATACTTCAAAATGCTCGACAGTTAGTAATTAGAGGACAATCTTCTCTAAGAGTAGTAGCTAGCGTTGGACAGTCTAAGGCCCCACAGCTGAAGACCAGGCAAGTGCTTGAGTTGACTTCTGGTGACAATGTACCAATGTACTACTGCCAGTGTACGGGCAGTACAGTGGCTAAATGGCTAGCACTTCTGCCTGGCAGTACTAGGGTAGTTGGTTCAAATCCCAACCACAGCACCACCTGCCTGGAGTTTGCATATTCTCCCTGTGTTTGCGTGAGTTTCCTCCAGGTACTCCAGTTTCCTCCCACACTCCAAAGACATGCTGGTAGGTTGATTGGATCCTGCCTAAATTGGCCCTAGTATGTGTATGAATGCAAGTTAGGGACCTTAGATTGTATGCCCCTTGAGGGTTAGAGACTGATGTGAATGTGCAACTTCCATACAAGTCACAGGCAACAGTTTTAAGGCCACTGCTCACAAGTCAGCTGCCACCCTCCAGCTTCTTGAGTGGGACGGCACCACACAGAATCAGATTTCCTGTCGTGTGGTTCTAAAATCAGCCCAAAGTTTAGTTATCTTATTGCTGAGTCCCCAAGAGCAGCTGTTCAGTCTGCCTGCAGCCTGCGGGCATTAGCCATCTGTTTCTGAAACCTTTCAGGGGAGAAGGAACCCTGCTCTAGTGTCTCAGACTATTTATCTCTATTCCAGCACCCTACTGGACACTCCATTCCAGGGATTGGCTGGAACCAGATAAATATTCAGGCTGGTTGATTTGAATCTCCTTTTCTCTTTTGAATCTTCTCAGGAAGCTTCTTCAAGAGCCAGTGGAAACAATTAAACTCCCGCCTGTGAGACCCTGAACAAAGCAGAACAAACAGTTACTGCTTCCCTGATTGCAGAGTGAGCAAAGAACCAAATTTACCTAGCATCCTACGGTAGGCGTGTGCAACACATATATAAAAATAAATGGGCCACACAGCAATGAGAGGTAGAGCTGGGGACTCTGGTGCACAGACTGCCAGTTCCCCCATGACGTATCTGGACAAAAAAATATCAGTTTTAGGAGCACAGACCTTTCAGTATATTGCTTTTTGTAAGTAATTAGTCTTTAATTTTTCTTAGACATTTGTCTGCACTTGCATTTTTCATTGGCATATTGAGTGTGAATAATTACATAGCAAGCTAAATCCCAATCATAAACATTAATGCCAAACTTCCTAGGTGACAGCAATTTTATGAACAGCAAAACAACTGATATATTTATAACTTTGCAGTTCCATGTGGAAACAGTATTGTAACCCGTTATTAGAGTGTCTGAGAGATAAACCAGATGCTTCATCAACACAGTGTGGCAGTTTGTGAGGTTACATCTTGGCCATATATCCAGTATAATGAAGTGCTCGAAGCGTAGATTTTACATATTTCATTAATTCTTAGCCATTGAATCAGTGAACCTGCTGGATTTTTACAGTTATACCTACAAGTCTACTTTATTTCAGCTAAGGCTCTTTCTATGCTTTTTGCTTTATTGCCAGGGTGCTACATTTTGCCATGGTATCCCCCTATCAGCATATACTTCTGATGAAACCAGCCAGAGTATAATAACTGCAGGCTCCAAATGATTTCTGCCAATTACAATACTGCTGCTGTCAATCACAGCCACTGGGCCAATGAGGAGAGAGCGCTGCTCTGTGTGTGAATGGACACACACTGGAGCGAGCCTGCCTGAGTGCCCCTATAGCAAGTTACAGGAGAGAGCGGCCAGCAGCACTAGTGGGGGATCCGTGAAGAGGAGGATTGGGGCTGCTCTGTGCAAATCCACTGCACAGAGCAGGTTACATAGTTACATAGTCTTGCTAAAAAAAGACAAAGGTCCATCCAGTTCAACCATAGAAAAAAAAAAAGCTATAATCCTATACCCACAGTTGATCCAGAGGAAGGCAAAAAAACCCAGCAAAGCATGATACAATTTGCACCTGCTGGGAAAAAATTCCTTCCTGATCCCCCAAGAGAACTATAAATGTTAGTATCCAGTTATATTCTGTGTATCTAAGAAATAATCCAGGCCTTTTTTGAAGCAATCCACTGAGCTGGCCAGAACCAACTCTTGAGGAAGTCTATTCCACATTTTCAACCTTTCCGTGTTTGGAGATTACATTTCTTTTCCTCCAGACGTAAAGAGTGCCCCCTTGTCCTCTGTGATGACCTCAGGGTGAATAGCTCTACATCGAGTTCACTATATGAACCACTGATGTATTTATACATGTTGATCATATCCCCCCTTAATCTCCTCTTCTCAAGAGAGAACAAATTTAGTTCCTCTAACCTTTCCTCATAGCTGAGCTCCTCCATGCCTCTTATCAGTTTAGTTGCCCTTCTCTGTACTTTCTCCAGTTCCCCAATGTTCTTTTTGTGAATTGGTGCCCAAAACTGAACTGCATATTCCAGATGAGGTATTACTAATGATTTGTACAGGGGTAATATGATATCTCGCTCTCTGGAGTCTATACCTCTTTTAATACAAGAGAGGATTTTGCTCGCTTTAGAAGCCACAGCTTGGCATTGCATCCCATTATTAAGCTTGTGATCTACCAGAACTCCCAGATCCTTCTCCACCATTGATTCCCCCAGTTGTACCCCCCTAGTATGTATGATGCATGCATATTATTAGCCCCCAAGTGCATAACCTTACATTTATCAACATTAAATCTCATTTGCCACATAGTTGCCAAATTAAACAGTGCATTGAGGTCAGCTTGTAAACTGAAGACATCCTGTAAGGACGTTATTCCACTGCACAGCTTGGTGTCATCTGCAAAGACTGCAATGGGATTCTTAATCTCAGACCCTATATCATTTATAAATATATTAAAAAGTAAGGGTCCCAACACTGAACCTTGGGGTACACCACTGATGACTCTAGACCAGCAATGGGCAAACTACGGCCCGCGGGCCGTATACGGACCGGCGGACCTTTTAATCCGGCCGGCGGAGCATGATACTGTCAGGATGGCTGTCAGGATGTGTGTAGGTGGGGCAGCGTGACGAACGTGAGGGGAGCTAGGCTCCTCTCACAGTCCGCCCTGAAGACCAGTGTAGCATGAAAATCTGTCTCCTATGAGGATCTGTCCCCCTCGACATATCTGCGCATGTGCCGGAGATCGCCGATCGGCTGCTAATGCCTGAAACTGGCACATGCGCAGATACGTCGAGGGGGACAGATCCTCATAGGAGACAGATTTTCATGCTACACCGGAACGGCGTGGGAACACGGCAAGAGGAACGCGCGGAGCAAAGGTAAGTGAATTGACACAGGGGGGACTTGGGGACTTAATATGGGGGATGAATTAATATGGGGAATGAATTACTATAGGGGGGATGAATTACTATATGGGGGATGAATTACTATGGGGGATGAATTACTATGGGGGATGAATTACTATATGGGGGATGAATTACTATGGGGGATGAATTACTATGGGGGATGAATTACTATATGGGGGATGAATTACTATATGGGGGATGAATTACTATGGGGGATGAATTACTATATGGGGGATGAATTACTATGGGGGATGAATTACTATATGGGGGATGAATTACTATATGGGGGATGAATTACTATGGGGGATGAATTACTATATGGGGGATGAATTACTATGGGGGATGAATTACTATATGGGGGATTAATTACTATGCTTACTATGGGGGAATATTACTATACTTACTATGGATGACACATACACATCATTCATCTACTCTTGGTCCGGCCCCCGGGTCCAATATATGAACCCATTGCGGCCCTCAAGTCAAAAAGTTTGCCCACCCCTGCCCTAGACCATTCAGAGTATGAATCATTAACCACTACTCTCTGAATACGATCTTTTAGCCAGTTTTCTACCCATTTACATACAGATTTTTCCAAGCCCATAGACTTTACCTTACAAAGTATGATATGTATGTTTTTTTTTTTAAACTTGCCTTTAATATCACTTTAAGGTGAAAGTAGGGGTAGGGCCCCTTTGTACTTATCTTATTTTAGGTTAAAGTGTCATCATATTTCTGTAGATGGCTGTGTATTTATCTTTTACGGGGTCCTGTGGAACTAACCTGTCACTCTGGGGTGTATAAATAGTAATAATGTGTCTATGGATGTACATAGCCCGCTTGTGTGCCCCTATAGCACATTGCTACCTATGAGGGCACACGGAGAAAAGGAGGAATTGGCCGCTGTGTGCATTATCCTTTGAGTAGGTAAGAACACACTTCTTTTTTATTTTAGGGGAAAAAAAAGTTTATATTACCATTTTAACAATCTTGTGCAGAAAAAAATAATAAAATCACCACAATTTAGTTTTAGCGTTACCTTCCTCAATAAATACACCTCTGATAGGCTCCATTCACACTTTGCGATTTGGAAGCCAATCAATTCCAAATGGCATAGCAATTACTGCACAATGCCTGTCGCACATTTGAGTGCCATTATCCTTCAGTGGCACCACAATCATGATTGTTGCATTACAGGATCGCACTCAAATCATGGCAAACCTCACTTTTAAAAATCACATTAAGCTTGTCGCCCCCGAAAAGCAGCAGGAGCTTCTTTTCGGGCAACAAACATGCATAAGTCAGCCCATTCAAGTAAATGGCCTGGCCCTTTGCAGCAAGCAGAATTGAGTGAAAATCACATTGTCAAACTCACATAGTGGGAATGAGCATAATGTAAATGGAGCCTAAGTCCACTCTGATTATGTAACACTGTATCCTTCCCTTCTCCTTTAGAAAAGATTTCCTCCGCTGTGATATATGTACACACCATGTTTAATGATCTTAATTGCAATAAGTCTAAAAAGCTTCTTTTCAGTAGTAAACTCTTCCTATGTGTCTTTAAAAAGTGTCTCCCTTATATCTAATTCAGCCCCAGAAAAAGAGAAAAAGTACTTGAAATAATGTAATAATGTTTAAAACATTTATTATAAAACTTTAAAATCAATGCACTTACATTTAATTGTGCTCATTTCAC
This sequence comes from Staurois parvus, assembly GCF_062004578.1. NCBI lineage: Eukaryota > Metazoa > Chordata > Amphibia > Anura > Ranidae > Staurois > Staurois parvus. The sequence continues at coordinate 5,262,199 of NW_028317912.1, forward strand.
ACTTTAAATATACATTTAAATATCCATTGGAAATCACTGTTCCATTAACCCAGCTCACCAGCAATCACAGTATTGTCAGTTTCTTTCCATCCCATCTCCTAGCTGCTTGTAAACTAGTCACACTAACAAAGACAGAACAACTGTAATCCTATCTGCATTCATATATCCACATACATTCTGATTTCCCCATGTGTGGCCTTTTTTACATCACTAAATCTGTGAGAGATTCCGACTCAGATGACAGATTGCTATTTTCTAAAAAAAAAAAAAAAACCCATTAAACATTAAGACATTACAATATGGATTATAACATCAATATTCTGGAAGCAATGATTCACTTTAACATCAAGCAGTATACAACACTGATCATTTGATCAAATAAAGGCCAAGCAACTCAAAAAGCAGAAGTGACCCTTAGAACTGTGAGTCAAGCCTTATTATGGTAAGGAGGCCATGGAACATAATAAGATAAATCCTAAACAATTGATGTGTTCCAGAAAAAAAAATTGTTTGTTTTCTATTTTCATCTTCTACCCATTTTCTCAATTTAATATTTATTTTTACATTCATTGCATTTGCTGCAAGATCAAGGGCAATTTCAGCCAAACAGTTAAAAAAAACAGTTGGAACCTTTTTTGTTTATGACCTGTTTTATCTGCCTGCCAATGTATTTGTACGGTTATTCCAGTAAGGACAGTACCTGCACGGAGTTTGCATGTTCTCCCTGTGCTTGCGTAGGTTTCTTCCATACTCCAAAGACATGCTAGTTGGTTAATGGCTCCTGTCTAAATTGGCCCTAGTATGTCTGTGTGCAGGTATGTATATACGCAAGATGGGGAACCTTAGATTGTAAGCTCCAGGGACTGATGTGAATATACAAAACACTGTGTAAATTGTCAGTGCTATATAAATACTTGTAATAAATAAATAAATTAATAACAAACACACCATTGTAGTGTACCACCATCTGCTGTACTGTATTGTTCTGAAGCATTGGGAAAGGGACACCATATATCAGATCCCACAGTTCCACAGGCATTGCCTTTTCTAATTTCTGGCCATTATATTTAGCAGTGAACATCCCTACAGTTATTACATCCATGCTGAGTTCTCTCTGAAATGAACTGGAGGGCTCTGCTAACTCCAGTCAACTTTTGGTCATCCCTATCCACATCCAGTTGTGGTCACTGCAACTTCTTTTTGGGGCTAGATGCACACCTTCTAACTGTGTTGCTGCACCCTCTGCTGGCTGAAATGTAATATGCAGCCCCATGGGAGTGTTGCCCCCTCCCCCATGATCAATTTTGCTGGGTATGACCAATGTAACTGCATTGTGAAGATATAAATAATATATGAATACTGTTAACCTTTAGGTTGGATAGTTTTGCTATGGTTCCACTTTATTTTTCATGGCCTGACTGTGGTGAATTGCAGGGCAGAATACCAGGTCAAGCTTCTGTAACCACTGTACAGGTAGTAAAGAGGATATCCAGAGATGTGGCATCTGCACAATCCTAAATGTATTCATCTGTGAAAATCCTTTGCAAGCAGCAAGCTGATTGCAATCATGTTGTCTAGCATCTATATAAATAAAATAGCAGTTTTTTCTGCTATAGTCACTTTCAGTCTGAGGTTGTCCACTGGAGTACTTCTTCTCTGCCACAAACAAACCTTAGTGAAAGTATGGAGAACCCCCCTGCCTAACCTGGTCAAGACTAAAACAGAGTGACTCAAGAAATGGTTCATGCTAGGCTTGAAGCCGTACTATAAGATAGGATCACTAAATACTCTAAGACCTGGTAACCATCTGCGGACCATTACCTCCCTCCATATTTTGAAAGCACACTGTTGCTACCAAGCTGACTCCATCAAGCTTATTGGTACTACACTGGTTATATGCACCATTCCCTTGGGACCCCTTACCACATCCCTGAACTCCCCCCCAGCCCCTCTTTCTCCCCCTACCCCTTTATCATTTCCTCTGCTTAACTGTAGGTGGTATGGGTTGCCATTGTAGCCATTTAATAATCCTTTGAATATTCACACACGGCTGACCGTTTACTTAAGCTTATACCATTCAACTCCTGGGCAGATCCTCTCTGATATTTTGTTTATGTCAATACCTATGTTGACCAAGACTGAATGATTCCTTACCCATTTTGACCACACGTGTTAATCTGTTATCATTCTGACTTTTTAAGCTGAGTGGTTGTTTTATACTCCCTGAGTGGTTGTTTTATACTCCTGTAACCCATTAGGCTAACAGCCACTGCAATTTGACTAAAATCCAATAAACATTTTGAACAAGGATTAAAGATAGCCAGCCTCATTCATCCCCTTTTCTTTTGAATTGCGCAGCTTTCACACATCGTTACATGAGTGCTGCTTAGTCCAGGAAGAATGATGCAGAAGAAGGAACCATAATATCACTGAACCATGTGATAACGGCAAAAAAAAGGTTGGCAGGTATAGGGTGTTTTCTAAAAATTAAATATGAGGAGGGCTTCAAAGAGGGATGAAATAGGGAAGGAAAATCTAGAGTTCTGCTTTAACTATTTGATTGTATCTTTAATGAGGTGGATGGAAAAGATACTTTTTGTATTTGGTGAAACATTTTACAGTCACTGTGGCTTGAGTAAAAAATTACTCAGGCCCTCAGAACCTCTTTTCTATGTTTTAATTCCTTAGTCTGTTATTGTGTTATTTGAGTTAATTCTATTTATATTTAACCCCAAGTGCGAAGACCATCAAAAGGCAAAGCCAGTATGTGACTGTAGCGCTTCCCCCTTAAGAGCCGCTGAGTAATTTTGGGTTTCTTGTATGTTCTGAGCTTGATTTGAAAGCATGACCCCTGCTGACATCACCACAAGACCTAGACCAGGAGAATCCCCTGGCCCTGGAATACAAAGTAATCACACAGTGTAAAGGCTAAGTTCACCTATGTTAATCTTTTGGGGGTTTTTTTCAATTCCAGATGCCCTGTGTTCTAATATAGCTTTAAATGAACGATCTATGAAAGATGAAAGTTAAGGTACAAAAAAAAATCAATGCTTGTGTATTTAGTGAGAACAGTGATCACTGACTGATTGCATTTCATTAAAAAAAAGTGCACCTGGAAGTGGGTGCTAGGTAGGAGGGTAGATGATGCAGGGCGTGTGCTAATGAGGTCAGCTTGTCAACTCCTTCCTGTGTCATGACCCAAAGTCTGTCCAGGAAGTAAGGGAAAAGTAACAGAGAAGTTTTTTTACACAGCCATGTGGACACTGGAAGTAAGGGTGTTTAGAACTGAAAGCTTTTTTTATTTCTGCAAAAGAAGTACATAAATGCTATATTGGTACATAGAGGAGATGGAATTTAGAAAAAAAAGGTGAACAAAGCTTTAAGGTGAACCAATATTTTGATTGTATTGAGATCCAAGAAATGATGAAAACACAAAAGAAAATACAGTAATTGTGTACAGTTGCTAGAAACTCTGCAAGGCTCCGCCAAATAATCAAACACAGTGCTCCTTTAAAACAAACTCAAAATGTCCTGCAGGACCCGAGTTTAAACACCAATCCCCACACTGAGATATCTTTCCCCAAAATTAGCTGTAGTATGGTTTTCAAAAATTTGGGCTAACTCATGTTTGGATTCTCAGTTGTCTGGGAACAGGGTTTAACTAGAAGATGAATATCCAGATGTTAATGTCCCCTTAGATAACACCCCAGAAAAAGAATATAACTATTCTGCGTGCTTTTTGGGGCCCTAGTCGGTGCACATTAAGGTTGAGGTCCAAGAACAAGATTTGTTGAGGAAGGAAACTTAGTAGTGGGAAAAGTCTTCTCCTAACTGCTGGTGGCAAAGTTAATGAGAGAGTCCTTTAGTGGGAGTGGGTGAAGGCAAGGATCAATATAGATGAAGGAGGGGCAGGAGTGAACTCCAAGAAAAAATTTGTATTCCAATAGATGGGAAATTGACTTGATGAAGCAAGCTCCTTTATGGCTATAATATGTTGGAGATGAGACATTAACGGTGCTGCTATCCTACAAGAAACATGTACTGCAGGAGCAGTCCTGTGTTCAGAGCAATAGCAAAGAGGAACAAAAGCTGTAGACCTCAATACTGAATTGGGCTAAGAAGTCTGTGTTGTAGGTGGTAAACTGTTATGCAAAATGTGCTGCACTGATATTCCAGTTTGTTGAGTATGGGGCTGCGTGGCCACAGACCGGTCAGGGTACCCATGCTGACCAGTGTCCACAGCCAAAAGTACCTACAGTGGGCACAAGAGCATCAGAACTAGACCACAGAGCAATGGAAGAAGGTGGCCTGTTCTGATAAATTATGCTTTCTTTTACATCGTGTGGATGGCTGGTTGTGTGTACATTGCTTACCAAGAGATAGCACAAGAATGCAGCATGGGAAGAAGGCAAGCCGGTGGAAGCAGAGTGATTCTTTGGCCACCTCCTAAACATTGTTGCTGGCTAAGTACACCGCTTCATGGAAACGGTATTTCCTGAAGGCAGTGGCCTTTTTCAGCAGGATAATGCGCCCTTAGCACACTGCATGGTTCAAGAATGATTTGTGGAACACATCAATGAGTTTGTGTTGCTGACTTGGTCTCCAAATTCTCCAGATCTCAGTCCAATTGAGCATTTGTGGGATGTGCTGGAAAAACAGTCCAATCTGTGGAGGCCCCACCTCATAACTTAGAGGATCTGCTACCAATGGCTTGGTGCTAGATACCACAACATACCTTTAGAGGTCTAGTGGAGTCCATGCCTCAACAGGTCAGGGCAGTTTTGGCAGAAAAAGGAGGATCTACTAAATATTAGCTGGGTGGTCATAAGGTTATGGCTAATCGGTGCACATATATAGTGTGTGTGTATATATATATATATGTATATATCGAGAGAGAGAGAAACATGGTGTCTTTTTAAGCTATGATGAGTGGGATAATACTTTGCATCTCAAGCTGCTAACATCCTGCTATGTGCTCTCTGTCACAGTGGGTGGCACCATTATTTCATTGGCTGAGTTTATGCAATAAACCATTTTGTAGATACTTATGTCTTACTTTATCCTTAAGTATGCTTTAGTATGTTTTAGTATCCTTTAGTATGCTTAGTATGCCAACTCTGGAATTTTCTTAGATTTTTTTTAATGCTCATAGCATCTCTGTTATATAATTTTGTTTAAAATTGACATGAAACATTCCATTTTTCAGTGTGGATGCATAATCCAAAACAATACAAGTCTCGGAAAGGATGACATGTTCTTGAGTGTTCGCTTACATTTACATACATTGTAGGATATACTGTATCATTGTGTAGACCAAACACTGTAATAAAAGATTGCACAGTAATCTCTTGATTATATCAGCTGTAATGTATTTCAAATCCCTGGTGATAGATTAGAGAGATTGTTCTCATCAAATGTCAGTTAAATCATGACTAACATTATATTGTAAATATAGTTCTGTTGTCATATGTAAAATCATTCAACCTCAGTTGACTTTGCCTAGAGAACAGGCTGTTCAAACAAAATGACAGTAACAAGCTATTAGCTCTCCTTCTCCTAGCCTAAAACCAGCAAAGTTGTTAAACTGGCCAGTAACTTTACATTGCCGAAGTAATTCAATACTTCTGAAACATTTTTTAAGTTTGGGTTTAAGTAAAAAAAAAAATGATACTCACCTAGGTGGATGCCGCATCGGTCTGCACCTGTCCTCTGCCGGCTCTCAGGCTCCCCATGCCAGTCACCGGCTCTCTGCTCTGCCCCTCCAGCAATCACTGGAACTCTGAACTGTAGAGGGGGTGGGAGCAGCTGGCTCAGAATCTCAGGGGCTCATTGAGAGGCTGAACTAGCTGCCTGTACAGGCATCTGGGTGGATCCCGACCATATTGTAGGGATCTTTTCAGAGCCTGGACTGGCTCTGTGATGTCAGCCAACAGAGTGGTTTAGCTCACTGTCGGCTAAATCTGAGTCACAGAAATGCAGAATGAACTGCACTCTTGTGATCCATAGCAGAAATACGGCAAAAAAAGCTATGGCTAAACTTCTCCTTTAAAGACCATGCTATAAAAATCAGGGTTAGATCATTCAAGTGGCAAAAGTTAGGAAAAATAAACTGTCAGCGCTTATTAGGTCTAAAACTGTCTATGCACATCGTAACTTTAATGCAATTTGAACCACTTTCCATTCACCAGGAATCATAAATTTGGTTACAAGTAATCACCAGAAACTACCCCCCATATGTGCAATCAAACACCAGAATTTGGTTGAAAAATTAACAGATCAATACAGTTTATTGAAAGATCAATTCAAAACCTGAAAAACACTAAAGCAATGTCATCAAGAGGGATCAGATTATTCTACCAGATTTGGTCATGGCAATTTTGATCCCATCTCTCTGTGATTGATCAAAACCACCATTTAATCTCTTTGGTCACTTTGAGATTTCAACAAATATTTGGATGGGAAGTTTGCTCGATCCATTAAACTGCTATGCATACAGCCAGCCTTTTGCGTGTCATAAATGTCAGAATCCAACTGTTTGGTCTTAATTTCAGTCTGATTTTCAGATGAAATTGAAAAAGACCGGATGTAGCAGAAAATTTGATTGCTCAACAGGGTTTCTGTTTTCAGTTGATTTCTATTTGATTGCTTTCATTTTTTCAATCTGTTAAATTTATTTTAATCTTCAAAATTGGCTGAGGTTTGCCAGTTTATCAGTGACATTAATAGTAGGTTGCCTTCATTCTTCAAATCATTTGTTTGAGAATACCTGCAAATTGCTGTGCATGTTAAGAACTATGCTGGCCACACACATGTCATTGTTCATGCAATTTTTTTCACTTCCAACCAGATTGCAATTGCAAAACAATGGTTCAGGGCAATTACTAATCCCATCATTTCATGCTACCAAAATATTGATAATAGGCTGTATTGTGTGTTTGGTAGTATGTTGGATTCAAAAGCTGATTGGAAATTTCTGAAGTGTCCTGAAAATTATATTGCTGGTAGTCATCATAGGGGCACCATAAAAACATTCAAAAAGTGCAGTTCTTGTTGCGTACCATTCCTGTATACTCTTTCTGTCACACAATTATTTATACTGTTAAATTTCTGTTTTATATTTTTTATTCAATAAAGATTCTGTCTTTTTGGTAAAAAAAAAAGTGCAGTCCTTCCTGTCAGCAAAAAAAGTTGCTTTTTTATTGTTGTCTGGTTCCCTGTTGCACATTTCTTCTCGTGTCCTGTTTGGTAAAAGGTTTGGTAAAAGAAAAGTGAAGGGAATACTCTCTAATGGAACCCCAGATAGCAGTAAAACCTTATAGGGTGTTTGTAGCTCCTTTGTCACCATCTCCCATGCTCGCCTCCTGGACATTCTCTTGAGCTTCTCCCATCCATTTGGAATTCCTTACCCCAACCTGTCTATCTCCTAATTTATCCATTTTACGATGATTCCTGAAAACCCTTCTCTTTAAAGAAGCCTATCCTGCTTCTAACTAATACCCTGTGTTTTTACATTCTCCATCAGCTCATCCCCCACAGTTATTACCATTTCCTCATTCTATCCAAAATAAAGCTGGCCATACACATTTCAGTCAATTCTAGACATAATTTATTTTACCAGAAAAATTCTATACTATCTATTCTATCTTTAAGCCACTGAGAATCCCAAAAAGAGTTTCAAGTAGGCGCCACCAGATGCTAGGCACACGTTCCAATTAGGTCAATTATTCAAAGTAAAAAAAAAAAATAATGACTTCTGTAGTTTATTGAAAGGTTAAATAGAATTGAAATTAGAAAATGGCAGCAATTTCAAAGAAACCAGCTGGATTTCTCAACCATGTTCAAATTTGTTCTATGTTGAAATTTTGATTCCGTCTTCTTGCAAAACATGAGGCCACCATTTTATGTGTTCTATTGCTGGTTGATTTCAACAAAAAATGGAACTGAAAGATTGATTGCTATGTCAAATTTCCAACTGCATGGCCAGCTTTGCACTAGTTATGCTTAATGCTTCTAGTGAATAAAATAATATTATTTATACCTATGTTGCAGGTTTGAACATAACTATATATAACGACAACCATGCATCACTGTCTACAGATACCACTCTTATCAATGTCTGAATGAGGAAGTATCTGCACTCAGAGCCAGCAGCCTAAAATATCCTACCACTAACCTGGAGGAAAAATTCCCCTGCCCAAAACTCTGTCTTTGCCTGGCAGCACTGCATTCTTCAGTTCTATCGTGTGTCATCTCATGGAGGGTGACTGTGCTTATCTGCATGCTAAATACAAGCCTTGTGCCTACACGACAGTGCACCTCAGCAGACATACATTTCTAACAGCTACAGCTTTAAGCCCACTAAAATTTATTGCCATACTCTATTACATTCTGCCCTCACAGTGGAGGTGAAAGTGAGCAATCTTGTACAACCTAACCAATATCAGAATATTTGGGATAAATATAGATTTCTTCAGTCATAGACATTCTCCTGCTTCCATGACCTAACCTTTTACTCCCTGGTTCCATATCAGCCACGTGTGCTGTTATAGTGGAAGCTGCACTGCTGACAATTTTCTAAAATATTTCATGGTATCTTCAAATTATAACCACTTCTTAGTTTATTATTTTTTTCTGCGAAAAATATAATGTTTGTGTTCAGATAAAATAATCCAGCAGTTTGTTGTTCTGTGACTAAGTGGAGGTGAAAGTAAAGATCCCAGATAATGTCAGAGGAAAGCCTTTCTTCTTTGAGGTCATTGCCATGTAGCTATAAGTCATTTGCTGCGCTAGTACTGAAGGACCCGAGGAAAAGATAAAAGTTAGAAATGGGCATCACTACAGTTTTGTCCTCTTTCATCAGCCTTGTTTTCTAACAAACTGTTACCACTTTTGGCAAGTCCCCCCAGACGACGTGCATGCGCACGAAATGCGTAGGAGGAGCCAGCAACGCCGTGACGTCACACAGCATCGTGGAGCTCTGGCGGCATCTTAAGCACTGGATGGTTAGTCCATGTTGTTACTCATTTTTTTATACAATTGTATCTGCTAAAGAATCTTCGTTTTCCCCAATAAATCCTTATACCTACTACACTATGGAGATGTCTCTGCTTTGACTCCCCCGGGGAGTTTTAACCCACAGCTATCCACTTGACCACCGGAGAAGGAGCCTTTACACCCCCTATAGAGCAGTCCCTAGGCTATCACCTGAGGGGAACTCTGGACCACCCTGATGTCCTATTAAAAGCATCCATGACCTCTGAAGGGATCACACAGGATTCCAGACACTACCCAGACTGGCAGATGACATCAGGAGAAAATATTATATATAAACGCTCATTAAATTGTGCGTTCTGGTGAGTGCGCATTCTTTCCGCACTTTATTTCACAAGCACCTTACCAATAGGAGGATACAGTTACATGAAAGCACCTGGAGTCACTTCAAGTCACCTTATGAACTGTTTACCTAATGATCCATATTCATATTGTGTTTACTTCTAGCGCTGCACTTTTGATTTACAATGTCAGAGGAAAGCCTTTCTTCTTTGAGGTCATTGCCACGTAGTTATAAGTCATTTGCTGCGCCAGTACTGAAGGACCCGGGAAAAGATAAAAGTTAGAAATGGGCATCACTACAGTTTTGTCCTCTTTCATCAGCCTTGTTTTTTAACAAACTGTTACCACTTTATTAGAACATTTGTAGTAATAAACATTTCTGGTTACTTGTAGATCAGCTGAGCGAAGAAGTCACAAATTTATTTTGTGTCAACAGCGAACATTGTGTTCATAAGACATACAAATATTGTACTTAGTAATACAATTTAGATTAATTTGGGTGTAATGTCATAATAAACCTAAGTTAAGCAATAGGCCTGCTGTACTGAAGGTTTTTTTTATGTCTATGAATATTCTATTTGTAGCACCCTGTTACCCCTAGGCAGTAATAGGAGAGGACCACCAGCTGGCTTGGTAGACTTGCATTTTACCTCAGGGTGAAAGTCATTACTCTCTGTGTGGTAGAAGAAACAGGGAGCCAGTTATTTTATGAAGGTATTACAGATTTTAATATAGGAATATAAACTCATAGAGATAGGGGTTAGAGCACAGGATACCCAAAGCAAACAGAAATGCAGACTCTTGATACTACTTACAGTCAATACAGAAACCGGAACCAGCACTGTAATCTTCAGACTGTGCAGCAGCTTTAAAGTATTCTAAAGTCTAAATGTTTGTACTTTAATGCATTCTCTTCATTAAGGCAAAAAATGCCCCACTACCTATTCTACCCACCCCCTTCCCTAAACTCTTACCTGACTCCTGTCACTGTCCCAGCTACCGCACCTGTCCCTGTCAATTCTTGCCATAGGCATCTGCTGCTTTGAGCTTTACTACATAAAAGTCACTCTAATGTGATATAATTTTAATCAGTAGACTTTGTTGATTATATTGTAGGGTAAATTTATGAGGGTGTGCAAGTTACACAAATGGTGAATTGGGAAAGTTACAGAAAAAAAAATATATATAATACTTTAGGGTAGACCACAAAACCTAAAAGATGCAACTCGTGGTACCATTGTCACGGGGAGCCTCTCACTTCTGATTGCAAAAATAAATGACATGGTGGTTTTCAGCCATTGACAGCCAGAATGTGCTCCATTCTGGGCCCTGCCATGTTCCCACAAAGTGACTAAGGTATACTTTTATGATTTCCTTGTATATGGGAGAGGTAGCTGAACACATTGTTGGATACAGTTTTTACCATGCCATCACTTCATGTGCAAAACCCCTCACTAAATTTACACTCTTGTTGAAAATTATGTATTAAAATTTTCTTTCCGAATTTTGCTCTTGCCAAAAACCTTATGGTGTCTACTGTTCTAAATAGAGCCATGTTGGGGTAGTTTCTGGAGCCCTGCTACTCCTGAAGCACTCCTGAGCCACTAAAATTGGACATACCAGTTTTCTGGCATCGAGAGCAGAATGTCCTCCCTTGTTTCCGTGTCCTGCCCTGCCATGTTCATACCATGTGACTAAGACATATTTCTCTGATGTTCTCATGTATAGGAGTGGTAGTATAAAGCATTTTATAGCAGTATTACCTACTTATATACATAAGAGACTGAAAAAAACAACTAAAAGCAATTTCAATTTTTTTTTGCTTTAGTTTAAAGTAACCCTAATTTTAAATGGATTAAACATGTTTAAAACATTCGCTAACACTTCAGACTGTTTGCTGTTCAAAATGGTGCAATTTTGGGAGTCTTTTAATATATTTGCAATGGTAGGAGGGTCTTTGTTGTCATGTCATAGTGTGAAAAAAACTTTCATAAATAAAATCTAATATATACACCATTGTTTCTACATCATATATTTCCCCCATAATTTGAAAAAAAGAAGGAAATGTGGTATTGTTTAATTCCAGACAAATGAAATCACCAGAATTTTTTTTTTTTTATCATTTTCACCATTTGTTCTCCCATTTCTTAAAAAAAATAAAGTATATAATTCAAACTGTGGTATCAAAAGAAAGCAATATCTGTCCCCAAAAAAACAATGTCAAGACTGACCAGGTTCACAGCAAAATAAAGAAGATATTGTAAGACAATCGGTCCCATGTCCAAAACCTACAAAAAGCCCTCAGAGTCAAGGGGGTTTATGATATTTTGGTATGTATCCATTAGGTTCAGAGCCTGAAGAACATATTTGATTACTAGGCAGGGTAAAATAAAATTAATATGATTTTACTGTGAGAACACATAGATAGTGTATAGACAATGAACTCAATTTGAAGTATGTTTATAGAAGGCCTGCTTTATGTTATATGTAGAGATTTTCTATATCTTGTTTCTAGCATCATGTCTTTTCAGGAAATGTTTCCTTAATTACAATGGACAGAAATTAAATTTCCATATGACTACATAGTTTGTTCTGAATGATTTAATTATAGTAGTCTTAGAAATTAAACATCACTAATTTCTGCTTCTCATCCTTAAAGCCAGCCATAGAAAGATCAAATACTGACTGGGTCAGAAAAAACCAGCTGAGATTCGAACCATGTATGGTCAGGCTGAATGTACACAAGTTGATCAGTCGATCAACTTGGGTACAACCAGCTTGCCGAATTTAAATGTTATTATTGCCAGCAGTTGTTTTAGCCACTAGCAATAGTCACTGTGTTCTCCCAGCAGGGTCGGCTCTCCCCGCCCCCCCTTCTGGAAGAACGCAAAGGGATTCCCTTGTCAACACTGCATGTATTGATGAGGGAATTGAGCATATGGACGTCAATCTTGTTCTGAAATAAACATTATGTATCTCTTGAGAAGATTCATATGTCTTTTTGATAATTGAGCTTCTTATATCCTTTCTTCTGATAGTGGCAGGTGTAACAATGTTTCAGCTGTCCTTATTTGGAATATCTGTCTGCACTTTATATCATTTTAAATATCTGCTTCCTGTATCAGTGAGACTAATTTCTATTCCTGTTTGGTATTCTTTGGTTTCATCTCCATCTGGTACTAATTAATCAATTAATGTTTTTAATTAAGATTATAGCTCCCCCTATATCGGGGGGGGGCTGTTTTTGTTATATATACTTGTATTTTATTTGCCTTACGTATGCTTTGAAGAAGGATTTGACTGAAACGCGTCAGTTTTATGGATCATATTATGTCCGCGATGTACTAATAAAGACTATTGAAGAAGTGATCGTGTTGCCAGCTATGTCTTTATACATTCTTCAGTGAGCGCTTCAGCCTGAGCAATGGTCCCCCTCATTCTACCAATACAGCAGTGGAGCTTTGGTGAGTTGTTTGGTTTGTATACTAGTTGTTCCAAAAAAGCCAGGTCATATTGGGCAGGGCATTGATGAGCAAGCATAGGTTACCTTTGGGTGTCAGCCTGAACTGAAGTCAGAGAAGTTAAGCCCTTAGTAATAAAACCAGGATAAGGGGCGCACAAAAAAGGCTTTTCTGACTACCTACAGAGATAAGATGGTAGTTATTTGATTCAGCTTCAGTATCATGTCTTTGGATGCAATCAGTCACTGTGAGTCAGGCTCTGCACAGAAAAATTAGAAAGACAATCTCCTTTTCCTAAATGTTATTGTTCCTCACGTGTAAGCCAGAATTGGCAGCATCCTCTATCCTGCTTAGCTTTTTTTTCTCCCTCTCTTCTGCCTCTAAATATAATGGTAAGCTTGGGAGAACTAGGCTTGGAAGTCTGTGGGACACTCTGGGAGTTTGATTGAACTGTCATTGAGGTTTGAAAAAACTGTGGCTGGCTGTAGGCAGATTTAAAGGTTGCAGAAAGAACAGCAATTAGTGAGACTTGTGTATAGTTGTGTTTCTAAGCCATATGGACTCGCCATGATATTGAAAATAGAGTAAGCAGTGACCATGTGATGAGGACCTTCCTCCCATTTCCCTGCAGGTGTAAAGAAACGATAGACACCAACTTAAACAAAGAATTGCAACAACTATACTTTTTTGTGTGGAAGACAGCAATTCTGACAGTCAAAATCAATTTGTTTTAACTGTCTAGCCTCTAGGGCATTGTTACATACATAGGAAAATAAAACAGATATGCACCCATTACATTAACTAGTGTTTCACAAATGTGTTCTTAAGTACCACCAGCAGTTCATGTTTGTTAGATATCCACACAGTTTTCTGACGCATATGCTACCTACAAAACACAATCTTTGAGGACAAGTTTGGGCCTAAAGAGAAATGGCGCAACATTTTGTGGACTGATGAAAGTAAGATTGTTCTTTTTGGGTCTAGTGGCCGGAGACAGTTTGTCAGACGACCCCCAAACACTGAATTCAAGCCACAGTACACAGTGAAGACAGTGAAGCATGGTTGTGCAAGCATCATGATATGGGGATGTTTCTCATACTACGGTGTTGGGCCTATTTATCGCATACCAGGGATCATGGATCAGTTTGAATACATCAGAATACTTGAAGAGGTCATGCTGCCTTATGCTGAAGAGGAAATGCCCTTGAAATGGGTGTTCCTACAAGACAACGACCCCAAACACACCAGTAAACGTGCAACATCTTGGTTCCAGACCAACAAGATTGACGTTATGGAGTGGCCAGCCCAATCCCCGGATCTTAATCCAATAGAAAACTTGTGGGGTGACATCAAAAATGCAGTTTCTGAGGCAAAACCAAGAAATAGAGAAGAACTGTGCAATGTAGTCCAATCATCCTGGGCTGGAATACCTGTTCACAGGTGCCAGAAGTTGGTTGACTCCATGCAACACAGATGTACAGCAGTTCTCAGAAACAGTGCTTATACAACTAAATATTAATTAAGTGATTCAAAGGAAAGCAAAATCCTCAAACATTTTTCAGTTTCTATAGTGAATGTTTGAGTTTGTAAAGAAGAATACAAACACTGCTATTTTTTTGAACAGTCTAATATTCACTTTTCTTCAATTTTTTTAGAGGAACAACACAAATTTGATATATTTTTCTTCATGTTTTGATTTGGAATAGAATGTGTAGTGTTCCCAATGCATTTGTGTGAATTGAAATAAAAGCTATTAGAAGGATTTTGAGCTTTATTCACTTTTTTCAACACACTGCTATTATTTTGAACACAACTGTATGTGTATGACAGTAACTCATAAAGGTGAGCAATACCATATTTACGGTAACATACCTGTGTTACATTCACCTAAACTTATGAGTCCTCTTTCCTGTTATATGTATTTCTTCAGCTCTGATAACAAAAGAGTTGGGATAAGCAGCTTCACCTTATGATTACCATTGCTGTATTTAGATGCTACCTTCCTGAAGACGGTATATTACAGCTACCTCATTGAGAGGTTTTGCTCTTATTGCTAATTATGTTTCCTGTTGGATTTTTTACTGAATTGTGTATGATAGAGAATGAAACAGGGAGTCAAAACTTTTTGTGGGGGATAGAAACACCCTTATGTCCAAGGTGGGCTGGAATAGAGCTAGGAATTATGGCAGGAAAATCTCACTTCTAGAATCTCCAAGCTGCTACACTGCTACATGATTATAAGCAACATTCAAATGTGCTCAGACTTGCAATATGCTTGACTTCACTGAACATAAATAAATTGTAGCACTGCCAGTACTAACCTTCTACAATCATTGATCTTTACCTGACAATGAGGTCCCAGGGGCATTATTCTGAGGGATTGATTCTTTTCTTGGGATGGAAGAAAGATGGATGCCAGTCTCTTTAAAGTTAAACTTCAACAGGTTTATTGCACCAGTGCATAGAGAACAGGAAGGAGGGAGGACAGAGAACAGGATGTGGTTACTTCTTTAGAGAACAGTGTTTGATCTTTTGTAAATCAAAACTCTTTGAGTCTTTCTCTCCCTGGTCTATGTTGTATGGCCACTAAATTTAGAATGTGGCTCTTTGGCAATTGAGGTTCAAGTGGTAAATCAATCACTCTGTGGTCTTTTTAAACCTTTCTAAACTCTCTGGGTCTTTCTCACACTGGGCTATATTGACTGTCCGCTAAGCTTAGAATGTGTCTCTTTGGCAATTTAGGTTCAAGTGGTAAATCAATATTTATGTCTCAAGGCAGGATTACATAGAGTGGTTCCTGTCTATGCTTTCCATTCAACCAGTCATTCATCACCTCTTTTGTAGAGATCAGTTTGAAGCTTGCTTCCCCTAGGCTAGAACAGTGTGTTCCTTCCTACAAAACCCTTAGGGTTTCCACCCAGGAGCAGAAACTCCTGCAGCACTCGAATCCAAGGAGTTCTTGGAGAATCCTGAGCGAAAGGCAGTTTTCACAGCAGGCAGAAGTCCTGGAGAGAAGATCATGTGCCAAATATTTATTACCTTTCTAGTCAGTTCACCAGGCTCCCAAGCCTGCTGATTGTCTAAGTCACTAAACATCCAAAACACAGAATGTCACCTCTCTAGCACACACTGCAACAGCAATCTGAAACAGTGGCTAAGAAAGTACATGCCATGCTAATGCAGGTCATAGACAGGTCGTTTATCGGGTGAATTTTTGTCTGCATGAAAAATCGGCCGATATTCACGCCGTTAGTGAGGCCAGCCTGTTGGCCGTTCTTCGCGGATCTTCTCATTTATTTTTATCGGTCATGCTGGAAAATCGGTTTTTCGTGGATATTGGTGGCAGCATCGGCAACGTGGCCGACCGATTTTTCGTTTATCGGCCGAAAGTTCAGCCGATAAACGGCCCGTCTAAGGCCTGCTTTAGAGAACACTAACTGGAACACACACAGGCTGACTACAATCCAATGTTTTCTACAGTATTACAAAAGGTCAAAAAAAGATAATTTAAATAAATACTGCATTCCTCCAAAATGGATGCTTTTTCACACAAACATTTTTTATTTTTTGGAAAATTCTTTTTATTTAAATTTAAAAGGTATTAACCACTTGTCGTCCGGCCGCTGTATATAAACGGCCGGATGGTGGCAGTCCAGGGGCAGGTTGCCGTTCATAAATGGCGACCGCCACTTTGGACTGTGCACGCTCCCTGGGAGCTTGCAGCACCACGATCCAGTGCCCGCTGCTCCGGACACAGTGGAACACCGATCATCGTACGGGACTTCTGTGTGAGGTCCCTATCATGTGATCACATGCAGAGTAGTAAGCAAGAGGTCACTTCTGACATCATTACTTACTACATGTAAAATCTGTGAATGATCACAGAGGTCACATGGTACAAGGCTATTCACAACAGCCTTGTACCATGTGACAAGCTGTGACCAATCACAGCTCACACAGTAGTTCTCAATGGCTGCAAGAATGCAGCCAGAGAGAAGGAGAAATGATTGATTTTCCAGCCTTTATGGGTGTAAAAGCAATCAGTGTAAGAAAAAAAAAATCTTCATCACTCCCTACAAGCAGTACGGTGTCACCATGGTGACATTGTACTGCTAGGGTGACAGTATGTAAAAAAAAACACATAAATAATAATATAAAAAAAATTAAATAAAAATGTAAAAAACGTTTTTAAAAAATTATAATTTTTGGTTATAAACTAATTTGGGTTATTTTTTTTTACTAAAAAGATATCTGAATAAATTTTGGCCAAGATTTTTTGATGAAATGTTATTTATTTGCTAAAGTTTATAAGAAAAAAACTTTTCCAAATTTTTGGACATTTTCATTTATATAGCAAAAAAAATAAAAATCCCAGTGGTGAATAAATACCACTAAAATAAAGCTTTATCTGTCTCAAAAAAATGCTAAAAAATTCATATGGGTACAGTGTTGCATGACCGCACAATTGTCATTCAAAGTGTGATAGCGCTGAAAGCTGAAAATTGGCCTGGACAAGAAGGGGGCAAAAGTGTCCGGACTTGAAGAGGTAAAAGTATACAAAACAGAGCCTATAGGGCATACCCAGGCTTGGCACCACACTTGACAAGGTTAAAAACTTATAACAAAAAAAAAACAACAATAACAAGTCAACTGTACGCTCAATCTCATGTAAAGTTCAAGACATTTCTTGATACCAAAAAACTCTGGAAAAAAAACTTGCCTTCTAGGAAGCTAACAGAAATTGCAACACCAGGGCTCTTATACCAATGTTAATACCATAACCACTGAGATCTCCATGAGAACAAAAGAGATAACAGTTACATTTCAAGCTAAATGGAGGAATCTTGCTCCTCATTCATGTCTGGCGAGTCTACCCAAATATCCCAAACCTTATGGAATTTATGAGGACATCTCCTTGAGAGATAGGTGGCCTTATACACCTCCAGAAATTAGAGGTGGAGGCAATCAGAGACTTCCACTGCAACACGATGGCCTTTCTAGCATAAAACAATAAAATTCCTAATGGGGTTCTGGAAGCCCTACTGTGACAGAGAGTCGACTAGCCCCAACAGACATAAATCCACTGATAACGGTACTGGAATGGTGGTAACCAAGAAGATACAGGCCACCACTGATCTCCAGAAAAATTGAATATGTGGGCACTGCCAAAAATATATGAATGAAATCAGCTGAGGGCGCCCCACATTTCCAGCAGTCAGCCGGAACTGAGGAATATATTCTATGGAGACGTATAGGGGTGAGATAAATACGGTGTAAAATTTTCAACTGTATCAGCCTGTCTTTAATGGAGACCAGATGTTGAAAGGAACATTCCCATACATCTTCCCAATCCTCACCATCCAAGTCTGGAAAATCTACTAGCCACTTAGTTTTAAGTGCCTCAAGACCCTTATGGACCGATGGAAGCATTTCTTTGTATATATTGGATAGAGGTCTGCCAAAAGTGTCATCTCTGAGCAAATTCTCCAAATCAGATTCACAAAAAACAACAGGTGTTACTGGAAATTGAGTAAGAAAAACATGTCTAAGTTGTAATTATCTAAACAAATAAGTATTAGGGAGATCATATTGTTGTTTCAGGTTGTCAATTGTGCTTAACTCCCCTCCCAAACAGATTTGGTCAATGTACTTAATGCCCTTCACTGCCCAGATATGAGGGTCAGGGATCATAGCAAATTCAGGCAATCTAGGGCTACACCACAGAGGGGTTTGTTGAGAGAAAAATCCCGGGGGAACCCATTGATCCATATAAGCTATGGACCATGCCCGTAAAACTGTTTTCATTGCCCTGGTCAATGGAAGAGAAGCCGATGGGTCTGGGTAGACAAGATTCCCCAACGCTTCATAAGAGCCCAAGCAGGAAGCTTCCAATACTACTGCTGCATTAGAGTCATCTGCAATCATCCAATTATGTGCATGTGTAAGCATAGCCGCTAGATAATATTTAAATAAAAACAGGGCAGCAAGACTTCCTTGTTGCCAGGGTCTCTGTAATGTCAACAGACGGAATCTTGGCCAGGCAACAATTTCATTTTAAAGAGATTAATCTGACCCATTAAAGTAATCGTATGACTATCCCAGGACCTCAATTTAATTTTTATGTTGTTTAACAGGAGGACCATATACAATACACAATAATCAGAAGGGGAAGAAGAGATCGTAATACCTAAATATTTCATCTGATTGGCTCATACCAAAGGTATATTAGGGTCAGCCTGTTTACTGGCATCAGGGTCAATAGGCAGGATTTGTGATTTTCGCCAATGAACCTGTAACCCTGAGTAGGAAGAGAACTCTGAAGGGAGGGTCCTGGGTCATTAAGGAATAAAATGAAGTCATCAGCATACATCACCAATTTTTCATCCAGAACTCCAACACGGATACCCGCCACGGATACCGCTGGGGAACATCTGAGCGAGGCGCG
Organism: Staurois parvus; assembly: GCF_062004578.1. Taxonomy (NCBI): domain Eukaryota; kingdom Metazoa; phylum Chordata; class Amphibia; order Anura; family Ranidae; genus Staurois; species Staurois parvus. Next base: position 5,281,438 of record NW_028317912.1, read on the forward strand.
CTGCCGCCCTACCTGTCCCGCCGATCACAGCCGTGGATGTCAGTCTCCGGGTCACAGCCGGTCGTTACTAGCTATGTCCCGGCGATCGGCGGCAATCGCTGACAGAGAGCACAGCTGCAGAAGCTGTGCTTTCTGTCAGTTCCCTGACAGCTCCAGGACAAGCTGATCGGGACAGAAGAGTTTCTCTCTCCCAATCAGCGGTGTCCTGTGCAGTACACACCCCCGCCCCCTAGTAAAACACTCCCCTCACACAGTTAACCCTTTCCCTGAAAAATAAACTTAACCCCTTCCTCCCCAGTGCCATTAGTACAGTGTCAGTGTTTTTTTTTTTGCACTGATCACTGTATTGGTGTCACTGGGGATGTCAGTGACCCCAAGTCAGTACCCCCCAATGTCAGAATGTCCGCCGCAGTCCCGCCATAAGTCGCTGATCGCCGCCATAAGTCACTGATCACCGCCATAAGTCGCTGATCGCCGCCATTATTAGTATTGAAAAAAACCTAAAAATCCCAGTATCTTTCCCGCCATTTGTAAACGCTATAAATTTCACGTAAACCAATTAATTTACACGTATTGGGTTTTTTTTTAGCAAAGACGTGTCGCAGAATGCATTTTGGCAGAAATTTATGACTAAATTTGATTTTTAAATTTTTTTTTACTGGACATGTTTTATAGCAAAAAGTCCAAAATATTGTTTTTTTTCCTCAATATTGTCAGCCTTTTTTTTATAGCGCATAAAATAAAAACCGCACAGGCGATCAAAAACCACCAAAAGAAAGCTCAATTTGTGGGGGAAAAAAGGCTGTAAATTTCATTTATGTACTGTATTGCATGACCGTGCAATTGTCCGTTAAACTAGCGCAGCGCTGTATAGCAAAAAAATGGCGTAAATTGCAGTATTTATACCATAGTTTGTAGACGCTATAACTTACACACAAAGCAATCAATATACACTTATTGGGATTTTTTTTACCAAAAACGTAGCAGAATACATTTTGGTCTAAATTTATAACCAACTTTGAGTTTACTATATATTTTTTATAGCTGAAAGTAAAAAATATTGTTTTTCTTCATAATTTTGGGCCTTTTTTTGTTTATAGCGTGAAAAATAGAAAGCGCACAGGTGATCAAATACCACCGAAAGAAAGCTCTATTTTGTTTGGGTGCAACATTGCATGACCGCACAATTATCAGTTGAATTAGTGTAGCGCCGAGTAGCAAAAAGAGGCCTGGTCATTAAGGGGGTAAATCCTCTGGAGGTCAAGTGGTTAAATCATAATTGAGCAAGGAAATAGGCCTAAGAAACACATTGAGACTGGTCCTCGCCGGGTTTAGGCAATATAATGATATGAGCCTGATACATCAAAGGGGGCAGTGTCAATTGTGATCTACACTCTGAGTAAAGTCGAAGAAGCCTAGGTGTCAGAGTAGCAGCATACATCCCATATCATTCCCCTAGTATACCGCCCAGACCAGGAGTCTTGTTGCCCGGGAAATATCGTATAGCTAACTCAATTCCTCCAACCGTGAAGTCTTTGTCAAGCTCCGCAGCCCCCTCCTGCGAAAGTCGAGGGAGAGCCAGAGCAGACAAATAATCATAAAGTTCTGATCCAAACACACTAGAACTGGCACCATAAAGACCACCATAAAAATCAGTGAATTCCCGTAAGATGCGGTCAGGGTCAGAATTCACAGTGCCATCTGCACAGGTAATAGTGGAAATAACCGTATGAGCCCTAGAATCTGCTGCCAGATTAGGTAGCAATTTGCCATTCTTGTCCCGAGACTCAAAAACCCTGCCTGCAAGGGACCTGAGATCAAAATGTGTAGCAGAGGTTAGGTGAAGGAACAAGTTGCGTCTCGCCTGAGCAAGTAAATTAAAATTATTTGAGATCGGGGAGGCAGAAACATTTTCTGCTGCCACCAATGATTCACTGTCCTCCAACTTTTGTAACTTTGAAGACAGATCCTGTCTAACCATCCTGATGGCCGAGATATATTTCCCTCGGACATGCACTTTAAATGCATCCCATACCATAGGAGCTGGAGCAGAGTCATTATTTAGTTCCCTATAAAGGGACTTTGTAGGGGAAATCACCTCCCCAACCTTTGGGTCCTGTATCCACTGGTGTGCTAGACGCCAGCAGCCAGAATGGTGGGCAGTAGATAGGGTAACTCTGAGCTCTATAAGGGCATGATCCGACAGACCCGCAGGTAGGTAGGAGACTCCTCGCACCGATGACAAGGCTTGAGTATTTCCAAAACTAAGGTCTAAACGGGAGGCAGATTTATGCATGGATGAGAAACAGGAATAGGTTCTAGTAAAGGGGTGTTTCCATCTCCAGATTTCAGTAAACTGAAAAGCCTGAGCCCAATGAAGTAAGTCAAGGCTATATGCTCTGAGAGGGTTAGAGGAATCTAAGTGCGTGTCACGAGTCAAGTTGAAATCACTTGCAATATACAATTGGGAAAACTGGAGAGGAGCGAGTTTGTCATATATGGTATACAGGACCTGCTGGTTAACCACCTGCAGACCGCAAATAGCCGAATGACGGCTACACTGCGGCCGGCCAGTTCTGGGAGAGCGTCATATGATGTCCTCCCAAAACGCACTCTCCTGCGTGCCCCTGGGGGCGCGCACCCGGCGATCTCTGTGATCACTGTGTCCTACGGACACAGCTGATTACGTGGTGTGGTAAAAGGAAAATCACAGCGGCCTTTTACCATGTGATGAGCCATGTCCAATGACACGCTGATCACCAGGAAATGCAATTGCCAGTTCTCGGCTGCACTTTCCTCACGCTGACAGAGCGTGAGGAAAGTACTGACGAGAACCGGCAGTTGTCAGAGCAGGGATCTGCACTGATCATCAGGGCACTGATGATCAGTGCCCTGAAGATCGGTACCCAGCAGTGCCACCCACCAGTTCTATCCACCTGTGCCCAGCAGTGCCCACCTGTGCCCATCAGTGCTGCCCACCTGTACCCAGCAGTGCACCCACCTGTGCCCAGCAGTTCACCCACCTGTGCCACCCAGCAGTGCCACTTACCTGTGCTCAGAAGTGCCATCTACCTGTGCCCAGCAGTGACACCCACCTGTGCCCACCAGTGCCACCCACATGTGCCCACCAGTGCCCATCAGTGCAGCCCAGCAGTGCTGCCAGTCAGTGCCAAGAGTCAGTGCCCAGTGGTTGTGCCAGTCAATGCCCAGCAGTTGTGCCAGTCAATGCCTAGCAGTGCCACCAGTCATTGCCCAGCTGTGATGCTACCTATCAGTGCTGTCTATCAGTGCCACCTATCAGTGCCGCCTATCCTTGACACCTCATTAGTGCTGCCTATCGGTGCCGCCTATCCGTGCCACCTCATTAGTGCTGCCTATAAGTTCCCATCAGTGCTGCCTATCAGTGCCGCCTATTAGTGCCCATCAGTGCTGCCTCATCAACGCACATCAGTGAAGGAGAAAAATTACCTGTTTGAAAAATTTTATAATAGAAACAAAGAAACTTTTTTGTCAACTTTTTTGCAGTTTGTTGTTTATAGCGCAAAAAGTAAAGTGCCCAGTGGCAATTAAATACCACCAAAAGAAAAGACATCAAATCAATATCTTCCTATTGATATCATTTATCTATATCTCACTTCCCCTACCCTCCCCTCCCCCCCCCCCCCCCTACTCCTTCAATCACCCTCCCACTCTGCATTTCTCTTCTAACCCAAAGATTTTTTTTTTCTCTCTAAAAACCATTTCTAAAATCCATTTTTATTTTGAGGGGTATAAATCATCATCATATATTTCTCTTTTTCTCTATACTCTTCCCATTTTTTCCACTTTATATAATACTTCTCCATCTTATCTATATGCATATAATACAATCTTTCCATCCCACAAATCTGATTCATTCTGACCATCCAATCTTCCTCTGTCGGCACCTCCCTTTTTTTCCAGAACCTAGGTATAAGACTCTTACCTGCGCTCAAGAAATGCCATATTCCTGAATCCTTATATAATCTCACTGGAAGCTCTGTGACATGGAGAAGACATACAGTAGCTCTGGATCCAGTCTAATATTGATCTCAGTAATTTTCCTTACTAAGTAAACAATTTTCCTCCAAAACACCTGTATCTTTAAACACTCCCACCATATTTGATATGCCGTACCCACTTCTCCACACCCTCTCCAACACAGTGGTGAAATTTCCCCATTCAATTTGTGCTCCACATTCGGTGTTATGTGCCATCTTACTAAACACTTAAGAGTTCAACTCCACTTCCCACATGCTAATATTTTTGTGAATTAATCTAAACATTTTCATCTGCTACGCCTTGTCTATTTCCCTTCCCATATCTTTTTCCCATTTCTCTACATATATTAGTTTTGTGCCGGTGTCTAATTCTGTTAGTATTCTACATATTTTTGCAACTCCGTGTCTCCCATCTCCCCGTGTTTCTAATAATCTTTCAAATTCACTCCTTTCTAGTTCTCACAGGTTTTGTGAGACTCCCAAAGAAATATATGTCAATAGTAGGATATTGATTTGATGTCTTCTCTATAGAAGAATGTGATTGTGATTTGTATTTGGTTGAAAATTAATAAATATTTATAATAGAAAAAAAAATACCACCAAAAGAAAGCTCTGTTTGTGAGAAAAAAATTATACAAATTTCATATGGGTACAATGTTACATGACCACACAACTGTCATTCAAAATGCGACAGCGCTGAAAGCTGAAAATTGGCCTGGTAAAGAAGGGGGTATAAGTGCCCAGTAGGCACGTGGTTAAAGGGCGGGGGAACATACACATTGACGACAGCTAACATAACAGCTCTAATTTCCAGCAACAATATAATAAATCTGCCCAGAGGGTCAGTTATTAGGTGCACTATCTTATATGCTAAGGATTTATTGAGGAGAATGGCAAGTCCTCGAGCATAACAGGAATAAGTGTAGTGAAAGTAATGTTGGGTCCAAGATCTGTGTAAGGCTACTATTTTTTCCCCATAAGATGGGTTTCTTGCAGGAGCAAGATATGAGGCTTATGATGACTCAAATATTTAAACATGAGTGCTCTTTTAAATTTATCATTGAGACCCCTAGCATTCCACGATATTAATTTGAACTCCATATAGTAAAAAGAATAGGGGAAATCACAACCGGATAATCCCAAGGTGGAAACCAGAATACCTCATATAGCCCCGGAAAGTGCCAAAACCCAAATGTCATAAAGAAGGAGATAGGTGTTGTTTCGTATAGAGCAGCACGTAACCATAATAGAAATTGTGCATACAGTTGAAAAACAACAATTAACCCCCTACTGACCATAATACCCCAACAGACAACTTAGGTCAGTTTAATTCCCTAAACTGGAACCATAACTTCTTCAGTGACGAAGTCCAAACTGGTGGTAGAAGGAGGATTCACCAACATACAATCACTGAAGATAGTCGGGGAGATAGCTAGATTACTTCGTAAATAAGCAGAAAAGCATCTCAGTGTGGAGTACTCCCGAACAACAGGTGACCTCAAGAGAAAGGTAGTGTAAGCTGGTAAAAGAGGAGAACAAGCAGTATTATTATTATTATTATACAGTATTTATATAGCGCTAAAAGGTTTGCTCAGCGCTGTACATTGTAGTGGGGGACAGAACATGAGACAATACAGTAACAAAACAAAACACGAGGGGGTCAAGGGGCCTGCTCTTTCGAGCTTACAATCTAGGATGACAATTAACGTTGTACACCAGCATGACAGAAAAGCAGGTTTCCCCAGGCACAGAGAAAATAAAAAGGTAGCATCAACATCAACCCCTGCAGGCCCAGATATACGGTCCTCCACCATATCTGCAAGTGAAGATGGCCACGGTCCTCCCATAGGGCATCAAGAGAATGTGAAGGATGTGGAGAAGGAGTCAGTATTCCAAAGACAGCATCCCAGGAGAGATGATATGACATGACAGGAACAAACATGAAGGAAACATGGATAGGTCTTATCACAGCATATCCATCCAGGAGTCCACCTCTGCTGGGGTATCAAAAAATGTCATTGTCTCCTCATGTTGCTCTCATAGACAACTCGGATAAATCAAGTTATATTTGATGTTGCTATCTTGTAAATGACGGCGAACTTCGTTAAAGGTCTTACGCTTCTTTTGTAGCTCTTATTAGAAATCTGGAAACAACATGATGTGGACATTGCCAAACTGTAGGAAGGGATGCTTCCTAACCTCCGCAAGGATAAGGTCTCGATCTCAATGTTTAAGAAGCAAACTAAAAAGGGACAAGGGGGGCTCCCACGTATGAGCCCTTTCAGCTACATATGTGGGAGATACTTCAGTAAGATGTAGGAGATCCTTGAAAAGAGTTTCTGCAAAGACGCTGGTCTTTTCCCCTTAGCACCCTCAGGTAGGCCCAGGACCCTTATGTTGTTGCACCAAAGACGATTCTCAGCATCGTCAGATTTTGCAGACAGGAGCTTAACAGTATGTTGCAGTTTAGATAGCATATCCTCATGTTGACTAGTGCGATCCTCCACAGTTGACACCCTGGCTTCAGATTCAGAAAGGCGGCATCTGATCTTGTCTAGGTTGGATCGTATAAGATTACTTTCTTCCCCTAGTTGGTCAATCCTGACCATTAGCAATGTCTTACTACGCTCTATAGTCGCCAGGATCAGGAACGTGTCGTCAGCGGGCAGGTGATCAGACTGAGGGATCGGAGACTCCGATGCTCTGCTCTCTCCCATCTCTGATAGAAGAGCCTAGATCTTTTTGGCCAAAATGGTGTCGACACATGGAGAGGGAGCCGCTGCCGCCTCCATTCCCTGCACTTTGCTTGGCTGAGCCGCAGAGGAGCGATGTTTGGAGTGCATGGTTCTGTGCCCAGCTCCAGCGGTACCCCAGGAAAACGTGGGGGGAACCTTAGGTGATCAGAGGATCAGCAATTAGTTCAGCATATCAGGAGCTCCACTCTGGCACGTCCGCTCAGGTCCACCTCCGGCCACGCCCCTCACACAAACATTTTTAACAGAAACTTCTCATAGGTGAAACACAGAGGCTGCTGACACTGACCATCTTGCTCCAGTACCTCTCCACTTACAGACCTGGAACATGTGAAGCAAGCAAAGTACGTGTAAACACATCATATTAATACTGTTCAGGTCTATGATTTAGAAAGTATTGAAACAATTAGAGTAGCATTTTTTAGTATGCAATGGCATACATGCTTCAGTCACAGATCCCTTTTAAAGTGTGCGTGCAATAGAAGCAACTCAGCTGACCTGTGCGTGCAATGTCTGAACACAAACACTTGCTTGAGGAATGCAAAGGAAGAACTTTGAAAATTCAGGTGTCAAAATCAGACCGCAGTGTGTGCTTTACAATAAAAAAAGTACACAGGTATTTAAACGTCCCAAGTTTCCCAGCACAGCCCTGATTATTATCATATCCAGTATCTAAATCCAGTTAGCCATGCCTCTGTTTTAAAGGAAAGATTCAATCTTGTGATTTGCTATTAAGAAATAAATTAACTTGTGAGCCACTGGAGTCAACAATTTAATCAATTATTGTATTAGGTCGCAGGCTCCCTTGCTCTCCCTCATATAATGTGTGCTAAATGGAAGATAATAAAAAAATAATTAGTTGCCACGCTCTAACACTAATATTCCAATTAAATTAACTTATACTGTAAAAGTTAAGTATACTAACTCAATAATGTGTTGTATGAAAATATTGGTGTCAACTTATAAATTACATCACCATAAAAGGTCAAATTGTGATCACACAGTGAAAGACCAAAAATAGAAATTACATTTATAAATATGAAAATAAAAGTCCAATTGTGATATTAGATCAATATCAATGAGAAAGAAAAAAAAAATATTAAAATTTTTTTTTTAAATAAATATGCCCAATGTGCAATTGTGCAAAAAACATGTGAAAAGAAGTTCAGCAGAGAATAAGATATCAATATACTCTCCTTCCAAGCAGCCTGTAGTTGTATAAGTGGGATTCTGCAGCTTCTCTATGAGCCTGTGTGGGTGTAGGGATCTCTCCCTCCTTGAACTGCTCCTCACTCCAATTCTCTATGTATCCTCGTGTGAACCATAAAAGAAAGGAAAGGATATATGGTGCCTTATCCAAGATGTAAAAAGCCTTTATTGTGCTTCCATATTGCACTCACAATAATCAAGTTAAAATGCGCTTATCATGCAAATAACCGCTGAGTGCGGTGAGGATCAGCCTCGTGCATGTGTTGACACACTCCGTCAGTACTCGCCGTATCGATGAACAGATGCGTGGTGACGTCACTGCCCCTCCCCAACGCGTTGCACCACAGAGAACACGTAGCTTCATCTGGGGGATGTAGTCAGACGAAGGGAAAGAGGAAAAGAGATTTAGAATTTTGCTATGGTAGTCTGTGATTTTTAGCTATACCCTGACATCAGGTGATCGGTGGAGGGCACAAATCACTTCAGTTACACATCCTAGAAGAAGTTAGAGTGTTTTAGAGGTGGGAAATCTCCTGTGGTCTGTGAACTGATGCTCTTTCACAAACACTGTAGTCAGTGGCGTATTTACCACACAGCAAACAAGGCACTTGCCTAGGGCAGCACCTCCCCCCAGAAGAAGGGATGAAAGAAGGGACATGCATTCCATAGGAACCAGGTGGGATCCGAGAGAGGCTGCAGGCTGCTTGGTAGTGTATGTAGAGCCTCACTCTCGTTCCCAGGGATGTCTGGAGCTCTGAAGATGAGTGTCTTTCTCTCTATTGCTGGGGGGGGTAGTGGAAGTCTCTCCCAGGTGGTGGGCAGGGGTGTTGTTGGTCAATATCAGACTCTCTCTGCGGGAGGAGGAAGGGGGGGTGGTGTTGGTCAGTGTCCGTGGGGGCAGATGATTTTTGTGGTGCCTAGGGCAACACAAAACTTAAATACACCCCTGACTTTAGTACAAAGTCAGATCATACAGTATAGCACAGAATCCTGTGATGGGAGGCTAAACTCTCTGAAGCCCTATGAGAAGCTTTCTAAATCAGGCAGTGTTGGATGATGTAAATTTTAGGAGTGGACTGATTTTTTCACATCTGAATTTTTTCCTGGATAGCATTTGCAGTGCACCACCACAGTGGCTAAATGGTTAGCACTTCCACCTGGCAGTACTAGGGTCATTGGTTCAAATCCCAATCATGACACCACCTGCCTGGAGTTTGCATGTTCTCCCTGTTCTTGCGTGGGTTTCCTCTGGGTACTCCGGTTTCCTCCTACACTCCAAAGACATGGTGAATTGGCTCCTGTCTAAATTGGCCCTAGTATGTGTATGTATAAATGTAAACCTTAGATTGTACGCCCCTTGAGGGTTAGGGACTGATGTGAATGTACAATATATAAATAAAGCGCTGCATAAAATTGACAGCACTATATAAGTACCTGAAATAAATTACTTTTTGCCAGGAGCTGCTCTTTAAACACAGTGGGTTTGATTGTTAGTCATCTAATATAACGTTCTGTATCACTGTTACAGGAAGAAGCTGTTGTTTTCCGGTTGAGGTGGTTGGGCTCCGTGTTTTCCTGTGATCCATAATTTATCACTTAGTAATACATATCAATGAGCAAGCTATGACTGGCTTTATTTACAGATTATAATGGCAGCTCAGCTAATGCATCCTGTACACTGTCTCCCGCAAACACCAGCACATTGGATAATTAACTTTGAAATTACCTTGATCAGGAAAAACAAATATGCATCCATGTGTTTTTATGTTCAAGATTTCCTGATTTCCTCTTTTCATAGCAGGAATTGTGACAATTACTGTACTGCTTTTGTCAAGTAATTACTGTAAGTTCTAATAAAACGCAAACGAGCAGATGAATAGTAAATTTCATTCTTGAAAAATAATACAAAAATAGCATAAGTGGCATTTCTTGTTTACTGGGAAAAGAAGCAAGAAATCACATGACCTACATTCCATGTGACATTTGAAAGATTGCAAAAAGCATTACATTTCTTGTTTTTTAGGACAATCATATCGGAAAGTTACAGTTTGTGTGATTTACAAAACCTGTGTTTTTTTGTAACACTGATTTCCTATCTTTAGCTTTATCACACATTTGGAGCTTGGATCATATACCATCATCTTCCTAGATAGGTTGCTAGGATGTTAGGTAAATTGTGTTCTTTTTGGCTCCTCTATAATCATTGGGGCAGCTTTTGATTTCTTTTGGCTGTTTTGGATTTCACAAACTGCATGTTTGATTGCTCTCAATTGCCTTGTTGGGCAAGGCAAATGAGCAGCATGATTATTTATTGTGCTGCAGCCATCTCTGGGAAGATGGACCCAGTAGGTGGCTGAAGGGCAATAAAAAGCATGAGCAATAGAACAGCATGGTCTTCCTGTTGAAGGGATTCCACCCATCTGGGCACGGGTGGCTATCCCCCTTCCTGCAGCAGTTCTACTGATTCTTCAGCTGCAGTTCATTGAGGTCCCGGCTATAGTATAGCTGCGGGGGCCTATTTCTAAATGTCTAAACTGGACACTCTTCAGTGAGGGAAACGTTACTGCTCACAATGCCACTAGACAGCTATGCACTCTTAGCTTTCACCTGGGACTCTTCAGGGAGTTCTCCAGACTGGATCCTTAGCTTCAAACAGCTTGCTATGGGGGAACCCAAGTAGGCGTGCTCCCGAGCTGCAGCTCTGCGTATCCATTACACACATTTTTGCTCTGCCCCGCCCCTTCCCTTTCCTTATTGGCTCACTGGCTGTGATTGACCTCAGCAGGAGCCAATGGGTCCCACTGCTGCTTCAGCCAATCAGGAGTGAGAGTCTCCGGAGACCGGAGGCACTCGTGGACATCGTTGGATCAAGAGGAGGCTCAAGTAAGTGTTGGAGGGGGGGCTGCTGTTGGGGGGGGGGGTTATCAAAACATAAACCTTTTTATGCAGGCCATAAGAAAACATATAACATTTATTTGCCAATATGATGGCATTAACTTTGACATTACCCTCCCCAAACAAGAAAGGCAAAAATGTTAAATATATAAAAAAACGAAAAAAAAATGTTCTGAACCTTTTTATATAGTACTATATTCTAGCAGCTAACGCAATATGTAAAACTGTGAAATTGGTCATACAACTACATGGTACAGCAGGCACATATTATGAAAAATGATATGTTAGGTTGACATGTTGTCAATTTAACGTAAAATAAATAAATACATCATGATTGCTATTTTGGGGTAAGTATGAGGTTGGGTATGAGGTTGACCCACTGCTGGTTAAAGGCCTTGGGGACTGGGAATCATGGAGTTTGAATGGTGTGCTAGGAAAAGGAATTGGCTGATAAACCCTTTGAGTGAGTGGGGTGCCAAGTGTGGAGGGCATTGTGATAGAGTAGGATATGGAATTGGGGGATGTGATGGAACAGGGACATTTCTGTAGTCAGCGGAGTATGGGCGGAAGCAAGGTGGAAAGTAAGGATGTTTTCTGGGTGGCGGAGGGGTTGGATGGGGGTAATAGGGTCTGGATGGTGGTGGTGGCCCAAACACATTAGGTGGTGAGGTGGTCCCTGGCTCATCCATGAAGGAGTTCACCAGGTCCATGACTGACATCTTCATGTTGCGTTTTTTGTCTCTGAGTGGATCTTTTGGAACATGCTGCCAAGAGCATTCCAAATGCATGGTCCTCACTCTGGTGCTCCTCTAATTTTTCATGGCATTTGTTGACCACCTCCACAAATTTTTCAATACTTTTGCCACTCCTCCCTCTTGCAGGTCTGTATGGCCAACGACTAACAACCTGGCTCCTCTGAGGTTGCAAACTGAACAGGCATGCTAACATGTCATGTGGATCTTCTCCATCAGCAGTCTCCTGTGACTCCTCCCCTCATCATGGCTCCCTTTCCAACTAGCTTGTGTTCTGAAATACAAAGAAATTATTGTTTAGGCACACCATTCATGCATTTCCATAGTTACAAAATTAAATTATGACAGATGGTAGATTACTCTCTCTCTTTCCAGGAATGGTTTTAAAAAGTCCAAGTCCCTTGCATGGGCATATGGTACTATGCTTGTTGCTTCTGATCCGGTCCTTTCCTCCCTCAGCTTGCTTCCTAAGATAGCTGGTGAAGCAGTCACTTAGGCTCCATCTGGTTTGCAACACTTTCACTGCAAAAGATAAAAAAACATACAAAGTAACATTTGTTTTTCCTTTCAGGTACCTGACAACGGGTTATTCCTTTGCTAACCTGCATTATGGTGGGGAAAACAAACATCAAGCTACATTAAAGAGGACACCAGCGGAGTCATATGTGATGTGATGAAGAATGTGGTCATGAAGAAACTAGCATAGGCAGATTGGACCAATATAGCCCAAGTTTTTTGGGAGCGCTACTATTTCACAAATTGTGTTGGAGCTATTGACTGGAATTACATGCGGATCATCAATCTCCTAGCTAGTGGCAGCAAATACTTTAATTACAATTTTTTTTCTTTTGTTCTATTAGCAGTGGCTGATGCAAATTATTGGTTTACCTACATAGATATTTTGTCATATGGGAGTAGCTCAAACTCCATTATTGTTGCGCATTCTTCAAATGCTACGTGAAAATAAATGGGAGCTTTCTGAGAACTACCTGTTACCTGGAACTAGTGAACCTCCTCTACCCTTCATTTTTGTCAGTGAGGAGGTGTCCGCGCTGAATGAACACCTGATGAGGCCTTACTCATACCGCAATCTGCTAATAAGTGGCATTTGCTCCAGTTTTTCTTTAAAACTAGAGAATGCTATATCTGCTGTTAAAGCAGCATGTGTTCTACAAATCTTTATACGTCAGCGTGATGGCTATCTTTTCAAGGATTCATTCATGCATGACATGGAAAGTGCACATGGGACTGCTAATAGGGGCTCCAGCAATGCTGCCAGAATTTGGGAAACTTTCACATCCTACTTCTTTCTTCCACTGGTGAGGTTGCATGGCAGCTTGATTCTATTTCATAATTTATGAAATAAGTACACTATCTGCTCTGGGTGTGTCCATTAACTAACTCGTTGTACAGCCCTACTTACATCACTGTCTGTTTTTTTTTTTTAAATGTTAAAAAAAGGATGTAAAAAAAAGAGATCTATACCTTACAGCATTTTATACTTTGTTCTGTAATAAAATAAATATTGAGATTCTGACATATGAAGTGGTTGTGTGATATACTGTATATATTCAGTGTCTCTATATTTTTACAGATTTGGTTGTTATAAAAAAGCTGATATGAATGTTGTGGTGGTTTATGTAAGGATATATTTTACTTATAAAGGGCGTGTCCCTTTCCCTTAGATGAAATATTACAGTGCCTCCAGCCGTTAAAATACAGCAAATATTTAGTAAACCAATAATTTGGACACCTTGATAATTTGATCACCACTTATTATTATACCTTGAATTCTTTTAGCCAATATGATTTCGTACCATACACACAAAATTTGCCTTATAATAGATAAATATAAAAATTTATTTATGTACAAAAATTATATATATATTAACACAAAACGCAAAAGACTGGTGATAAATGAACATTGGTACACACAATCAAAGATATATCCTACCAATGTAATACACAATAATAAGGTTTCTAACTAATTACATCAATATCACAATTTCTAAATGATCTGATTAAAAATTAAATTTATTAATAACTAATAATTTCGAGTATCTCAAAGGTTATATTCTCACAAGCCGTGGCCATAGGATTGCAAGAAGCTATTCCTTGATAAATTATACTCTGATTATTAATATTTAATAAATTATGAAATATGGAAAAAATTATAATATGGCACCAAACAATTTTTAACAGTAAAACAGGATCTCTCTACATATATATATATCTACCCAATATTGTTGTGATACACTAAGGTAATTCTATGATTCCACACAACAGAGAAAATAGGTAATGCAAAGCCAAATAAACAGTCTCACCGCACCCAGCATTCAGACTAGGAAACTCTCCTGTGGATTTAGCTGGCAATGGAACGCCTTCAGAATGATGACCACAGGATAAAATGAGATAGAGTTCAATAGTGTGGGAGGATGTAGGAAGTTAGAAGGACAGAGGTTTAGCAATTTAGTAAAGTTTGGAAGTTTAAAAGGATGGAAGAGGGGTTATAGAGAGGTCTCTTCAGATGTCTTCAGAATCATGTCTTTCTTCAGTCAGGCTTTCTTTCTTTTGATCAGTTTTCTTTTGATGAGTTTTTTTTTTTTTTAAAGGTGCATGGGCTTTTATATCCACTAATCCATTGTTCTAAGATACCTTCCCACCAGGCTTCCTGATTGGCTAGTTGAGAAATGTGTGTACATAAGCTATTTCTCACCTGCCCGCCAGATGGCAGTCATGTATCATAGAACAATTTGAGTATTTGAGATGACTCATACCTCGGGTGGAATTTTAAGGTAATTACAGGGATTAAATATACGTCTTTCCAGATATATGAGTGATCATACCTATAATATTCTAAATAGGGACCATGGAATATTGGTGTATATTCAGTTATTCCTTCTTGAAATACCATCCTGTCTGTTTCCTGATAAGACATATAACTACTGCTAGTTTACATCTTACTTTCCATCATCTCAATACTCAAGTTAGTGATATATAGTTCCCATTGCTGAATATCTGGTGGTGTGTGAAACCTATTCTTTATAACATCTCTAGATACTATGTTTTTGTAGTTAGATACATTCAATTTTTAGTCTTAAATGTCCTGAATTTAACTTCTTTGTTTTAGAACCAACATTTTCTATGTGTAGGGAAAAACTCTCTGTTTGCCTGGCTCTTGTATTGGAGTCACAGTAAACAACTCTTAATACTTTCACCCTTGGTGGACAATAGTATATTGTGATAGTTTCAGAGGTCTGTTGGTTTATCACCCTCTGCAAGGTTTGGGTAAACTTCCAACCAGTTGAGTTCCCGTCTCATTATTGTTAAAATGTTTGAAAGTCGAAGTCCTATCTGGCTATCTGTTTGACTTTTTGTATATACATTCTTCTCAACCTCAATATACAAAGAGTACTTGTTGACAGTCCAAACAGTCTTATTGTCTTGGAAAAGTCTCACTTCCCCCATTCTATCCATTTCTTAACTAGGATCCTTGGAGGGTTCAACCAAGACAAAATTAACTCTTAGCATCCGGCTATACTGATCTGCTTGTCATATAATGTTATGTCTTGATAAAGTCATGTTTTTGAGACATAATTCAAAAGGTCCACAACAATGTAATTCCTTATTATAAGGAGACATTATTTTGTTTTTTTATCAAAGTAACATTTTACAACAAATATGAAAAAAAAGTTAAAAGGATTTAAATTGAGTTGCATATTTCTTGATATTAACATTACTTAGCAACAAAGTAAGACCATAAATAAATTCTCCCACTCATGATGATCACAACAATACAACATATATCTGAAGTATACTAGTTGTTGTCGGTACCCTTAGTAACAACAAACAGTAGGGCCCTTTTTCCTTTTTTTTTTTTTTTTGGTGATATCCTAACTAAAACAATAGTCATTTCAAACGAGAAAAAAAAAAAAAAAAAAAAAAAACTACTCAAAATATACTTAGTTCAAACCATGATCTATTTTTTTTTAGCCTTCACATGTAGATAGGGGAGACATGGTTTACAGTGCAGACAACCAAAAAAAAAATTTAAGAAAACAATTAAAAAAACAAAACAAAAGCAAAATAAAATGTACTTTTTTCAGAGTGATCTGTTGTGAATAAAGTGTCCCATTCCATATGGCAAATTCTGCAGATCTCTAGCCATGCACGGTCCCTCTTAACTTGATCCTTATAATTAGCAGCTCTGTTATACAGCTGTGGAAGGTCCCGAAACAGCCTGATCAGCAACTCATTGTCCAGGACTTCTCTGGGTGCTCTGGATGACATTTTGTATTCCCTTGCGCAGGTGACAAGTGCTAGGAGGAAACTGATGTGCACAGCCAAAGAGTGGGAGGAGCTAGCAGAGCAGGGATTGGCAGGGGTAATTTTCCTGTAATGTCGGCACAATAATCACAACTATTTAGATGAGGATCTGACTTGGACATGACTTCTGTCAAAGTCTATGGGCAGAAGCAGGGGCGGACTGACAACTCATGGGGCCCCCGGGCAATGGGGGATCATGGGGCCCCTGTGTCCTCACCCACACTCAAACCGCACCCAAAAAAGCCTATGAAAGGTACCAGGGGCATCTCATGGGGCCCCTTTTGACCCAAGGCCCTCAGGCAGTGCCCGAGTTTCCAAATGGTCAGTCCGCCCCTGGGTAGAAGTAGCATCCAAGTCACCTCAAAATAGTGTAGGAACCTTTTCTGAAGTTGTCAATTGGAATGGCTCCTATAGAGAAGCATTGCATTTCACATGTCCCTCCACTTTGGGTCTTACAAGTAGGATCCAAAGTCACAGGAGTGGACAGCCCAGAGTTGCTGTGTAAATTCAATAGATGTATGAGTTGCTGTTGTCAAAAACTGTCTGAGAAAATAAACACTGTTCCGATGCAAGATAGAGAGATACAAAGTAACATTGTTACTGTCAGGGATCCCCTCGATCCCCGCCGCGTTGGTCCCGGCGCAGGCGCAGTATGCCGCCCGGCGCAGGGACTCGAGCACTGGTTCCGGGCCGGCCGCGGCGTTCGAGTTCGCGCATGCGCAGTAGAAGCCGCGGCCGCCCGCTGGGCACCAATGGCAGCGCAGGGCGGGATATTTAAACGACCCTGAGCTGTCATTCAGTGCCTTCTGGTCTTTCCTGCATTCTGAATCCTGTGAACCTGTACCCTGTAAATTATTGACCCGGATTGTACCTGACCTTGCTGTTTTCTCCTGTTCTGACCCTTGCTTTGCCTGACCTCTCTCCTGAATGCCCCCTATTGGATTTGACCTGCTGTTGCTGACCTGGCGTGTGACCCGACCATTCTATGCCCGCTGCCTTGTACCTTGCCGCCCTCTCTGTTACCGACCCGGCCCGTCTGACCCTGCTCATCCATCCATCCATCCCGTGCAGTGGGGTCTTCTGACCTCCTCACATCAGACTCTTCCCCGTGGGAGCCCCTTGCGCATACTACTACCACTGACGGACGCACCCGGTAGTCACGACCTGGTCTCAGGGAGCTCCAAGTCCATCCCCACCATCAGGGGCCCTGGTGAACAAGCACCCTGGGACTTAGACTCCGTGCGCTGGGGACGCCTATTCAGTGGAGTGCTAGTAGTACCGCCGGGCGGTCCCTTACAGTACCAGAAGGCCATGACTGAGTCTAGAGGAGGTCCCTCGCCGCTGGAGGAGATCTGTAGGCACCTATCCAATTTGACACAGGCCGTATCGGCCCTGCAGGATAGATGTCAGCAGATTGAAACTCAATTCCAGGCCTGCACTATATCCGTTCCTGCCCCACAGGCCGCGGTCCCCACACCTCCAGCTGTAGCAGTCCCTGTGCTGGTGTCTGGGGCATCCGCACCACTCCCGGCGGCCGACCCCCGAGTACCCTTACCAGAACGTTTCCACGGGGACCGCACTCGGTTCAGATCATTCCGCGAGTCCTGCCTCCTCTATTTTGAGCTACAACCCCGAACCTTCGTGACTGAATCCGTGAAGGTGGGGTTCGTCATATCCCTCCTGCAGGGTGAACCCCAAGACTGGGCCCATCGATTACGGGGAAAAAATGACCCTCACCTTGGTTCGGTTGACAGTTTTTTTGATGCTATGGCCATCCTTTATGATGACCCGCAGCGGGCAGCTTCTGCTGAAGCTACTCTGTACACACTCCGGCAAGGCCGCCGAGCGGCGGAGGAGTACGCATCTGAATTTAGGCGGTGGATGGGGGATACTCGCTGGAACGAGTTCGCACTCCTGCATCAGTTCCGTGTTGGCCTATCAGACGGCCTGAAAGACGAGCTCGCCCGGGTGGAGGTACCTGAGACTTTAGAGGACCTAATAGCACTGACCATTAAAATTGACCGTAGACTGCGGGAACGCAGGTTTGAGAGGTCCGGCCAGGGTCACGGAAATCCCTGGGGATCATTTCAGGGTCCCAGTCAAACACCTAGGCCAGTCATCCAAAACCGGCCACCTGGAGACAACCCCGAACCCATGCAGCTCGGCCTGGCACGGCCTAAACTATCCCCAGAGGAACATCTGCGCAGACGATCCCAGAACCTGTGCCTCTATTGTGGAGAAGCTGGTCATATGGCGCGTTCCTGCCCGCAGAAACTGAGTAAGTGCACCTCTTCTTCCTTATCCCTTGGCAATGTTGGTCCATCCCAATACTTAGTGGTGCCCCTTTCCTTTCAGCTTCCAGAAAGGACCGTGGAAGTATCGGCCATAATTGACTCTGGGGCATGCAGCTGCTTCGTGGATATTAATTTTGCTCACCAGCAGGGTATTCCCCTTCACTTGAAACAGAAGGGGTTCAATATTTATTTGGCCGACGGTTCCCGAATAAAATCGGGGGTAGTGAACCAGGAAACCCCCTCCATCACCACTGTCATTGCCGGCCAGCACCAGGAACTCCTCCGCCTGGATGCTATAGCTTCACCCCTCTTCCCAGTCATTCTGGGGCTCCCATGGTTACGGGCCCATAACCCCCAGATTGACTGGGAGACCGGAGTAATCACGTTCCCTTCCCCATACTGTCGAATATACTGCCGCACTTCGGGCCCGGGGACCCCCCAAATCCTCCTGTGCTCTGAGGGGGAAGCTGAATTAAAACAAGTAATCCCTGCGGCCTACCATGGGTTTCTAGATGTGTTCAGCAAACGGGGAGCTGATACTCTACCCCCCCACCGCCCTTATGACTGCCCCATTGACCTGTTACCCGGCTCAGAAATTCCTTTTGGGCGAATCTTCCCCCTTTCAGAGCCCGAATTGGGGGCCCTAAAGGAATATATCGAGGACAGCCTCCAGAAGGGGTTCATCCGCCACTCCACTTCACCGGCGGGGGCGGGAATCTTCTTTGTTGAAAAGAAGGACAAAACCTTAAGGCCATGTATCGATTACAGGGAATTGAACAGGGTCACGATAAAAAACCGTTACCCACTACCGTTGGTACCTGAGCTGTTCCAAAGTTTAAAGTCAGCAGTAGTTTTTACCAAGCTGGATCTGAGGGGGGCGTACAACTTGATTCGCATAAGGGAGGGGGACGAGTGGAAGACGGCCTTCCGCACCCGCTTCGGTCATTTTGAATATCTGGTCATGCCGTTCGGGTTGTGTAATGCTCCGGCCACGTTTCAACATTTTGTAAATGATATTTTTAGGGACTTTCTGGATGTCTTTGTGATCGTTTATTTAGACGACATTCTGATTTTTTCCCCGTCTCTGGGGGAACACAGAATACATGTAGCAAAAGTATTGGGGCGGTTGCGGCAGCATGGGTTGTACGCCAAGGCAGAAAAATGTTGTTTTGAACAATCCAGCATTGCCTTCTTGGGCCTGATTATCTCCACCGCGGGGGTCGCGATGGATCCCCAGAAGGTCGCTGCAATACTGGATTGGCCTGAACCCACAGACAGGAAAGGCGTCCAGCGATTCATCGGCTTTGCAAATTTTTACCGGAAGTTCATCAAGAACTTCTCGGGTCTGGTCTCCCCCATTACTCAGCTAACCAAGCTGGGAACCCGATTCAGATGGACACCAGAAGCGCAGGGAGCTTTCGAAGCCTTAAAGAAACTGTTCACTTCGGCACCCATTTTGGGTCACCCAGACGCCGCTCTGCCCTACATCTTGGAGGTAGATGCATCGGAGAATGCGGTAGGCTCCATCCTCTCCCAACGAAAAGGCACCAAGGAACTGCTCCACCCGGTAGCGTTCTTCTCACGGAAGCTGACCCCAGCGGAGAGGAACTATGATATCGGTGACCGTGAGCTACTAGCGATCAAAACGGCGTTAGAGGAATGGAGGTACCTGCTGGAAGGTGCGGTGCACCCCATCTTAATATTTACTGACCATAAGAACTTAGAGTATCTGAGAACTGCCAAGCGTCTACGCCCGCGACAGGCGAGATGGGCACTATTTTTTTCAAGATTCAACTTCCATATTACGTACCGGCCGGGATCAAAGAACACTAAGCCGGATGCGTTATCACGGATGTACGAAGACGCCAAAGAGACCCCAGTACCTGACACCATCCTGTCCTCGGGTAACTTCTTGGTCCTTCAGTCGGACCTTCGTTCCAGGCTAATGGAGGCATCCACAAACTTCTCTACCCCAGGCGGAGGGCCGCTCCAGAACAAGGGGGGACTCCTATGGAGGGAAGATCGAATTGTGGTGCCGGAAGAAGCTCGAACCCTGGTCTTGGGGCATTGCCACGACCACCCAATGGCGGGGCACTTTGGCCCAGAAAAGACCCTGGAACTTCTCCGACGCTCATTCTGGTGGCCAGACATGGCTAAAGATTGTAAGGGCTATGTCAGGTCCTGTGTCACCTGCCAGAAGAACAAGCCCTCAAGAAACAAGGTTTGGGGTCTGCTGCGACCCTTACCTATTCCTGAACGGCCTTGGCAAAAGATCTCACTGGACTTTATAGTCGAGCTTCCGCCATCCCGAGACCACACGGCAATCCTGGTAGTCGTGGACCGCTTGTCCAAGATGGCCCACTTCATCCCGTTGAAGAAGACCCCCTCGGCGGCCGAGACCGCGCGAGTCTTCATTCGTGAGGTAGTCAGGTTGCATGGGGTCCCCGAAGACATTGTCTCGGACCGAGGGGTCCAGTTCACGTCCAGATTCTGGAGAGCACTGTGCAAAGCCCTGGACATCAAATTATCTCTCTCTTCTGCGTTCCACCCTCAAACTAACGGTCAAACCGAAAGGACCAATCAGACCTTAGAGCAATATTTAAGATGCTATACCTCGTTTACTCAAGATGACTGGCTGCCACTTCTTCCTTTAGCAGAATTTGCGTATAACAACGCCCGCCACTCAGCAACAGGGCAGTCCCCGTTCTTCGCCAACTATGGCTTTCACCCAGTCTTCCTCCCGGATTTGGTGTCGGAATGCCCAGTACCAGCAACACAAGATGTGGTAACGTTCTTCGCTGCGAACAATAAGAAGCTTCAAGTGGCCATCAGTCGGGCCCAGGAAAACTACAGGAAAGCATTCAACAGGAAACGGAGAGGAGATCTGGTATTGCGGCCTGGGGAGAAGGTTTGGCTGGCGACGTCCAATCTTAAGATGCTTTGCCCGTCAAAGAAATTGGGACCCAAATTCATAGGCCCCTTCTGCATTAAACGGATGGTTAACGAAGTAGCCTATGAACTCGCCCTCCCTGACACGCTCAAGATCCACCCGGTCTTTCATGTATCCCTTCTGAAGCCTGTGGTCCCAGACGCCTTCCCTGACCGGGAATCTAGACCCCCGGAAGCGGTAACGGTCGAAGGAGAAGAAGAATTTGAGGTTGAAACTATCCTGAAGTGTCGAAGGAGGGGAGGCCAGACCCAATTCCTTATCAAATGGAAGGGCTATGGTCCTGAGGACAATTCTTGGGAACCAGCCCATAATGTCCATGCACCCAGACTTGTCCGGAGGTTCTTTCGCGATCACCCGTGGTGGAGAGATCGGGTGGGCATCCGGAGGTTGCCCGTAGGGGGGGGGCAATGTCAGGGATCCCCTCGATCCCCGCCGCGTTGGTCCCGGCGCAGGCGCAGTATGCCGCCCGGCGCAGGGACTCGAGCACTGGTTCCGGGCCGGCCGCGGCGTTCGAGTTCGCGCATGCGCAGTAGAAGCCGCGGCCGCCCGCTGGGCACCAATGGCAGCGCAGGGCGGGATATTTAAACGACCCTGAGCTGTCATTCAGTGCCTTCTGGTCTTTCCTGCATTCTGAATCCTGTGAACCTGTACCCTGTAAATTATTGACCCGGATTGTACCTGACCTTGCTGTTTTCTCCTGTTCTGACCCTTGCTTTGCCTGACCTCTCTCCTGAATGCCCCCTATTGGATTTGACCTGCTGTTGCTGACCTGGCGTGTGACCCGACCATTCTATGCCCGCTGCCTTGTACCTTGCCGCCCTCTCTGTTACCGACCCGGCCCGTCTGACCCTGCTCATCCATCCATCCATCCCGTGCAGTGGGGTCTTCTGACCTCCTCACATCAGACTCTTCCCCGTGGGAGCCCCTTGCGCATACTACTACCACTGACGGACGCACCCGGTAGTCACGACCTGGTCTCAGGGAGCTCCAAGTCCATCCCCACCATCAGGGGCCCTGGTGAACAAGCACCCTGGGACTTAGACTCCGTGCGCTGGGGACGCCTATTCAGTGGAGTGCTAGTAGTACCGCCGGGCGGTCCCTTACAGTTACTTTTGTATTTTCCCTGTTTTAATTAAGGGCAGATCAAATGGATCAGCTTCTGCATATGCCAGTTAACCACATGCCCTCCAGAGAATTTAACCCCCTTCCTGAGCAGGCCATTGTTCACGATACGGCACTGCGTTACTTTAACTGACAATTGCGTGGTCATGCAATACTGCACCCAAATGAAATTTATATACTTTTTTTCCCACAAATGGAGCTTTCTTTTGGTGGTATTTGATCATTTGTGCTTTTTTTTATTTTTTGCACTATAAAGAAAAAAAGACCAACAATTTTTAGAAAAAAACAATATTTTTGGCTTTTTGCTATTAAACATGTCAAATAAAAAAATAAATAAAATGTTTGTCATAAATTTAGACCAAAATGTATTCTGCTACATGTCTTTGCTAAAAAAAAATCCCAATACGTGTCAATTATTTGGTTGACATAAACAGCGACTTATGGTGGGGCTGCGGGACTACGGTGGGCATTCTGACACTGTGGGGAGGGGGGACTGACTAACTGTCACTGACATCCCCAGCGACACTAATACAGTGATCAGTGCTAATAAAAAGCACTGACACTGTACTAATGACACTGGGCAGGAAAGGGTTAACATCTGGGGCGATCAAAGGGTTAACTTTGTGCTATGTGAGCTTTACTGTGTCAGCACATTGCTTTGTATGGCTTTGCTATGCAGAGCAAGACAAAGCAATGTGCAGAAACTGACAGGAGAAAGATCTATATTGTTTACATAAAGGTCTCTCCCCATCAGTAATACTTGGCGATCGGCGAGGGAATCACCACCCGGGACCCGGTGATCAACAGCTGAGGCCGCCAATGCAAAATCACGTATATATACATGTAAGAAACTGGAAAAGAGTGAGCGCCTGGTTGAACAATAGCTGCTAGCATTCAGGATGAACCTCTGTATCCTCAAAACAGCAAGACAAAGCAATGTGCAGGAACTGACAGGAGAGAGATCTGTATTGTTTACATATAGGTCTCTTCCTCGTCAGTGATACTCGGCGATCGGCGAGGGAATCACCACCCGGGACCAGCTGATCAAATGCAAAATTACGTATATATACATGTAAGAAACTGGAAAAGTGCGAGCGCCTGATTGAATAATAGCTGCTATCATTCAGGATGAACCTCTGTATCCTCAAAACAGCTTGCTAAATAAATAATACAGCGCTGAAAATTCTTATAGTGACTGATGCATCAAATGTGAGCGCTAAAATTGCTCTAAAGTGATAAATGTAATGGTTAAGTGGACCGTCATAAATTGACGCATAAATTAGTGGCTTATACAATCATCGTGACTTCAGTGTTTAACCTCCCTGGCGGTATTCCCGAGTGTAGCTCGGGGTAACATTTCAGTACCAAAAGCGGTAACCCCGAGCTACACTCGGGAATACCATGCGGCGCTGCTCCGGCATGTGTTCTTCACTTACCTTACCCTGCGCTCCCACGATGTGTCCCCTGCAGCATCCCCGGCCATCTCCTCCGGCTGATGCCTGCATCCGGCTTCTGTGTCCTGTCCCTGTGACGTCGGGACGTACGGGCGGCGCCGCCGCCGGCGGCGGGAAATTTAAAAATTTTAAAAAATGTCATTTTTTTTTTTTTTCATTTTACACAGTAAAACATTGCTGTTTCAACCTATTTCACATACATATTGTCCCTAGTGCTTTGTCCTGTGCCCTGCCTGCATTTTGTCTGTTCTTTCTGCCTGGAAACTGAGAAATGTCCATGGCGTCCAAAAAGTGTCCCTTTAGGTCAAAAGCGGTTTAGATCAGCTAGAGAACAGCGATAGTAAATCAGAACCACTTACAGAATTGAGTGATAATTAGAGATGAGCGAATTTCTCAAAAATTCGATTCGGCTGATTCGGCGAATTCCAGTGTGAAATTCGATTCGATGCGAATTTCTTCGCTACGAAGATGACTTATAAAAAGGGTTTCTAGGCTTCAGAGAGCCTTTAAATTAGTGCAGAACACTGTACCTTTAATTTAAATGCCCTTGGAGATGAGGAAAGAGAAGGAGAAGGAGAAGGAGAAGGATGAGAAGAAGGAGAAGGAGAAGGATGAGAAGAAGGAGAAGGAGAAGGATGAGAAGAAAGAGAAGGAGAAGGATGAGAAGAAGGAGAAGGAGAAGGATGAGAAG
The DNA here is from genome assembly GCF_062004578.1 of Staurois parvus. Taxonomy (NCBI): domain Eukaryota; kingdom Metazoa; phylum Chordata; class Amphibia; order Anura; family Ranidae; genus Staurois; species Staurois parvus. Next base: position 5,305,903 of record NW_028317912.1, read on the forward strand.
AAGGAGAAGGAGAAGGATGAGGAGAAGGAGAAGGATGAGAAGAAGGAGAAGGATGAGAAGAAGGAGAAGGAGAAGGATGAGAAGAAGGAGAAGGATGAGAAGAAGGAGAAGGAGAAGGATGAGAAGATGGAGAAGGAGAAGGATGAGAAGAAGGAGAAGGAGAAGGATGAGAAGAAGGAGAAGGAGAAGGATGAGAAGAAGGAGAAGGAGAAGGATGAGAAGAAGGAGAAGGATGAGAAGAAGGAGAAGGAGAAGGATGAGAAGAAGGAGAAGGAGAAGGATGAGAAGAAGGAGAAGGAGAAGGATGAGAAGAAGGAGAAGGATGAGAAGAAGGAGAAGGAGAAGGATGAGAAGAAGGAGAAGGATGAGAAGAAGAAGGAGAAGGATGAGAAGAAGGATGAGAAGAAGGATGAGAAGAAGGATGAGAAGAAGGAGAAGGATGAGAAGAAGGACAGTTCTGTGACAGTTTCTGTCTATTTCTGACAGTTCTGGGACATTCACTCCATACAGCTGTTTCAACCGCTGTATGGAGGGAATGTCATGGAACTGTCAGAGTCCCAGAACTGTCATTAATAGTCTATTTCTGACAGTTCCATGACATTCCCTCCATACAGCGGTTGAAACAGCTGTATGGAGTGATTGTCCCAGAACTGTCAGAAATAGTCTATTTCTGACAGTTCTGGGACATTCACTCCATACAGCTGTTTCAACCGCTGTATGGAGGGAATGTCATGGAACTGTCAGAGTCCCAGAACTGTCATTAATAGTCTATTTCTGACAGTTCCATGACATTCCCTCCATACAGCGGTTGAAACAGCTGTATGGAGTGAATGTCCCAGAACTGTCAGAAATAGACTATTTATGACAGTTCTGGGACATTCACTCCATACAGCGGTTGAAACATTGTATCTATTTTTTTCCATAAATGACATTCTGCAGATACACTTAGAGGAGCGCTGCAGATACACTTTTTGCCGGCTTGGAATTATTCTTATTTTCATCCTACTTCTTCTTTTTCTTCTTATGAGGATGAGGATGAAGAAGAAGAAGTAGGATGAAAATAAGATTAATTCCAAGCCGGCAAAAAGTGTATCTGCAGCGCTCCTCTAAGTGTATTTGCAGAATGTCATTTATGGAAAAAAATAGATACAATGTTTCAACCGCTGTATGGAAGGACAGTCCCAGAACTGTCAGAAATAGTCTATTTCTGACAGTTCTGGGACAATCACTCCATACAGCTGTTTCAACCGCTGTATGGAGGGAATGTCATGGAACTGTCAGAAATAGACTATTAATGACAGTTCTGGGACTGTCCTTCCATACAGCGGTTGAAACATTGTATGTATTTGTTTCCATAAATGGATCCATTTATGGAAACAAATACATACAATGTTTCAACCGCTGTATGGAAGGACAGTCCCAGAACTGTCATAAATAGTCTATTTCTGACAGTTCTGGGACATTCACTCCATACAGCTGTTTCAACCGCTGTATGGAGGGAATGTCATAGAACTGTCAGAAATAGACTATTAATGACAGTTCTGGGACTGTCCTTCCATACAGCGGTTGAAACATTGTATCTATTTGTTTCCATAAATGGATCCATTTATGGAAACAAATAGATACAATGTTTCAACCGCTGTATGGAAGGACAGTCCCAGAACTGTCATTAATAGTCTATTTCTGAAACAGCTGTATGGAGTGAATGTCCCAGAACTGTCAGAAATAGACTATTTCTGACAGTTCTGGGACTGTCCTTCCATACAGCGGTTGAAACATTGTATCTATTTTTTTCCATAAATGACATTCTGCAAATACACTTAGAGGAGCGCTGCAGATACACTTTTTGCCGGCTTGGAATTAATCTTATTTTCATCCTACTTCTTCTTCTTCATCCTCATCCTCATAAGAAGAAAAAGAAGAAGTAGGATGAAAATAAGAATAATTCCAAGCCGGCAAAAAGTGTATCTGCAGCGCTCCTCTAAGTGTATCTGCAGAATGTCATTTATGGAAAAAAATAGATACAATGTTTCAACCGCTGTATGGAGTGAATGTCCCAGAACTGTCAGAAATAGTCTATTTCTGACAGTTCTGGGACATTCACTCCATACAGCTGTTTCAACCGCTGTATGGAGGGAATGTCATAGAACTGTCAGAAATAGACTATTAATGACAGTTCTGGGACTGTCCTTCCATACAGCGGTTGAAACATTGTATCTATTTGTTTCCATAAATGGATCCATTTATGGAAACAAATAGATACAATGTTTCAACCGCTGTATGGAAGGACAGTCCCAGAACTGTCATTAATAGTCTATTTCTGACAGTTCTATGACATTCCCTCCATACAGCGGTTGAAACAGCTGTATAGAGTGAATGTCCCAGAACTGTCAGAAATAGACTATTTATGACAGTTCTGGGACTGTCCTTCCATACAGCGGTTGAAACATTGTATCTATTTTTTTCCATAAATGACATTCTGCAAATACACTTAGAGGAGCGCTGCAGATACACTTTTTGCCGGCTTGGAATTAATCTTATTTTCATCCTACTTCTTCTTCTTCATCCTCATCCTCATAAGAAGAAAAAGAAGAAGTAGGATGAAAATAAGAATAATTCCAAGCCGGCAAAAAGTGTATCTGCAGCGCTCCTCTAAGTGTATCTGCAGAATGTCATTTATGGAAAAAAATAGATACAATGTTTCAACCGCTGTATGGAGTGAATGTCCCAGAACTGTCAGAAATAGTCTATTTCTGACAGTTCTGGGACATTCACTCCATACAGCTGTTTCAACCGCTGTATGGAGGGAATGTCATAGAACTGTCAGAAATAGACTATTAATGACAGTTCTGGGACTGTCCTTCCATACAGCGGTTGAAACATTGTATCTATTTGTTTCCATAAATGGATCCATTTATGGAAACAAATAGATACAATGTTTCAACCGCTGTATGGAAGGACAGTCCCAGAACTGTCATTAATAGTCTATTTCTGACAGTTCTATGACATTCCCTCCATACAGCGGTTGAAACAGCTGTATGGAGTGAATGTCCCAGAACTGTCAGAAATAGACTATTTCTGACAGTTCTGGGACATTCCCTCCATACAGCGGTTTCCGGCAAAAAGTGTATGTGCAGAGTTCCTCTATTCTGCAGATACACTTAGAGGAGCTCTGCAGATACACTTAGAGGAGCTCTGCACATACACTTTTTGCCGGCTTGGAATTATTCTTATTTTCATCCTACTTCTTCTTCTTCTTCTTCTTCTTCTTCTTCATCCTCATCCTCATCCTCTTCTTCTTCTTCTGAGGATGAGGATGAGGATGAAGAAGAAGAAGAAGAAGAAGAAGTAGGATGAAAATAAGATTAATTCCAAGCCGGCAAAAAGTGTATGTGCAGAGCTCCTCTAAGTGTATCTGCAGAATAGAGGAACTCTGCACATACACTTTTTGCCGGCTTGCAATTATTCTTATTTTCATCCTACTTCTTCTTCTTCTTCTTCTTCTTCTTCTTCTTCTTCATCCTCTTCTTCTGAGGATGAGGATAAAGAAGAAGAAGAAGAAGAAGTAGGATGAAAATAAGATTAATTCCAAACAGGCAAAAAGTGTATGTGCAGAGCTCCTCTAAGTGTATCTGCAGAATAGAGGAACTCTGCACATACACTTTTTGCCGGCTTGGAATTATTCTTATTTTCATCCTACTGCTTCTTCTTCTTCTTCATCCTCATCCTCAGAAGAAGAGGATGAGGATGAGGATGAAGAAGAAGAAGAAGAAGTAGGATGAAAAGAAGAATAATTCCAAGCCGGCAAAAAGTGTATGTGCAGAGTTCCTCTATTTCTGACAGTTCTCTCACAGCTTCTTCACATGAACAGTGGTTGAAACATCTGTATCCTAAATATAAACTAATAGATACAATGTTTCAACCGCTAAACATGTGTTCCTTCTGTCAGAGAACTGTCAGAAATAGCGGAGCTCACTGCAGGGACACTTTTGCCGGCTGATCGGGAAATGTTCGATTCGCGCACCCGAAGTAGGCAAAATTTCGGTTTCGCCGCGAATCGAATATTTCCTGAAATTCGACTCGAATTCCGGTTCGCCTGGTTCGATTCGCTCATCTCTAGTGATAATGATTCGTGGGGGAAATTCGTCATCAGAAACTGAAAACGATTTTGCGACTGAGCTCAGCAATGTGCGAACTTGGCGCTCTATTTCACATTTCAGTGTTTTTGGTTTGATTATATTATTGAATTAAATATTTTATTATTTTTATATTATTTTTATGATTATTTATTAAATTATAATTTATGATTTTGTGTTTCAAATTTTATCATACCCGGGATGTTTACTAGACTCTTTTTCGGACAGATTTCAGTGAGTTTTTCCTAAAAATTACAGCCTACAATAAAAAAAATACATATTTCCATGCAAAAAAATGGTACCGCTTTCAGCACCAAAAATCTGAAATAATCATACCGCCAGGGAGGTTAATAAATGTAATTATGGCGTAAAATCAATAAAATATGGAAAGGCATAAAATAGTCCAAATTATTCCGTGAGATCCGTGCACGTGACTTCCGTGATAAGAATCAATAGTGTGATTGCACTCACCAGAAGCGCATTATTATTCTGCATGTATATATATTATCCTCTGTGGTCATCTGGGTTCAGGCAAGGAATAAGAACAGACACCATACAAGGCATAACTCCAGACCTCACTCACAGGACCCTCTCAGTATCCAGAAACAGCTCCTCAATACTTTATCAACATCGGATAATAATAGCTCAAAAAAGGATGTTTCACCTTAAAAGGCTCGTTATAAACAAGCCAGAAACAATAAAGTGCTGATAGTGTAGTATTTTATTGGTATGCAAAAAGGATCAATCCATAAAACAGCTGTCAGCACACACTTACAGGGACAAAAGATGGCCGTCGGCCTTCCATGCGGCATCTGCAGTGTGACCTCAATAAAGCAGGGCTCCTCCCTAAAAGGATAGGGGAAAAAATATTTTTTTATTATGGTTTGCTTAAAAAGTAAAATAATGTTTTCAAGTCATATTACAAAAATAAAGGAGCATGTACTGCTTTACAGGTAATCTTTTTATTTGAAAATTTAAGTGACAGAGTTGTGCATACTTTATATTTTACTGCATTTAACACTTTATCACAGACAAAAGTGATAACAGAAGGTTTACTAATGCATCTTGTGCACAATCACCCACAAACACCAGCCCATTTCATAAATACCACTAAAATATCTTTTTCATGAAAACAAATATGCATCCATGTATAATATTTTATGTCATTGAAGGAAGGTAATGGTAAGTTTGGTTAGAAAGCAAATAATCAAAGAAAAGATGAAGTGAGTAAATGTCAATACAAAAAAATGAAATTGCCAAAAACATTTTTGAACAAATCTTGTGTATAATCTGCTATAGGTTTTGCATTCTCCATCTAAGAGGCTTAGTATGTCTGCAAGGTTTCTGAATGCTGTATCTCTCAAATGTTATTAAATATACAGTTCTATTTAACAATCACATTCTGAAAGGGTTCATTATTTATTTGAATATGAATTTAATGGCTGATAAGGATAGAAAAGTTAGGAATCTTATTAAAGGGTCAACATATCTTTGATATAGTTTCATGTAAACTGAAGACTAACTATAATGTGTTTTCACAATAAAGTTTACTGTTTGATTTGACTTTTTTCATTTTTACTTGCTTACCGTGTCATATTAACATGTTCATATTTCATAAACACATTCTTAGGGTCACCAAATAACGAGAGGATCAATTACTTGTTATTCATAATAATGTATGAACGATGGAAGAACCGCAAGCATTAACTGCGGAGAAGGTTACTTCATCCAGTAGTTCTTTCTGTAGCTAATCGGGAAAGGGATTCTTTGGACTCCTTACTAGCTTACTTGGGGAGCCAAAACTACAAAGTGAGTTACTTCTTTATTAGCACAGTGATGTCAAAAGGATATGAGAATAATTTCTTATAATTTCCTGTCCATTATGTCAGTGGATAAAAGTGGAGTTCAGCAGGATATGTGGAGCACACCTGTTATGAGATGGAGCTATGGCTCCATGTAAAGGGTGACCTAATGCTTTACTGTTAAGAGTTTTGCCGAACTCCATTCACACCTCAACTGAGCAGGTTGTCCATTTGTCAGGGTGTTTTATTTGATAAAAATTGATATTAATGCAGCTTTGACATTAACTAAAATATGTCTTCTCCAAAAGCAAATTTCAACGGAATTTGTATTAATGCAAATGAAGATTGCAAAGTCAACCAACAACAAAGAGCATACGATCATTAGCACATTGACCAGTAGAACCTCTGGGGTTCTTTTAATGCTCAAACCTGGCCAGTTTTGCAACATGGTTCCTGGGGAAAGATCGTATGGACATCCTATGTAATCATCTGCTCAAAAAAGGAATAAACCTTTGTGATCTCTGGTGCAATATGTCTTCAACAATAGATCAAGGATGCAATTTACTGGGATCAAACCGATGGTGCTTCTCAAGACTGGACAAGAAGCCCTGGTGTGAGAGAATGATTTCATGTCAGCCTAGAGAGGACCCCCTTCTTCCTTGTATATCTCCCTTCATCTCCCTGTTACTTCATCCACTTTCCCATTTCCCTATTAACTTTAAGGTATGTATATCGATTTGTAATTAAACTCAACCCTTGTTTTAATGCTCCATTCACACTTGTGCAACTTTTCTTGCAACTATGGATGCATAAAGTCACACGACAAGTCACAGCCCATGTATTTCAATGAAAGACATTCAAATCTATGCGACATAAAGGTTCCTGCACTACTTTAATGTGACTTTCATGTGAGTTGAGTGTCATAGACTGCAATGTAAACTCTCAAAAGTCATATGAAAGTCAAACTTTAATGTTATCAATGCACAGTTGTGAAACAGTCAAAACCAAAGTGAACAGCCAAAGTCGCGTCCAAGTTGCAGCCACCCAAAGTTGCATCAAAGTCGCAATGGAAATCGCACGCCTTTGGATTCACACAAGTGTGAATGGAGCCTAACAGTTAGTCATCCTTCACTGGAATCAAGGCACGCCAAACAGAGTATATCTTTCACAGGCCGAACTAATATTTGGTGAACATCTGCTTGCTTTGGTTTGGCCTGATCTTGAGGGATTCCACTCATAGTTATAACTAATCGCTACAAAGTGATAAGACTTCAGTAAAGAAGCTTTTTAATAATTGCTTTGAATGAATGCCCTTTGCACTACCCTAATGATTAGAGAGTGGGAGAATGTATACATGATTTTCAGTTTTGTGATCAAAGAAGCCAGCAAACACTTTACAGTATCATTCATGTCAGTTCCAATATGCAACTCTTCTACAAATAGCCCACGGCTGGAGTAGTGCAGCTGATGAGACACCTGAGCAGACATTTAAAGCCAGGCAGCAATTTATTAATGTTCTGGAATCCTGATGACATGAAGCCAAATCTGTTCAGCCATCTGTATTACATCTGGAGCAAAAAGCCTACCCCGAAGAAGGTGTATGAAGTGCCACTCTTGCCGACAGTTGATACATATGCGAAGACTAGGGATGATTGATTACAGTGAAGTTATGCAGAAGAAGAAACTTTTAATTTAGTTCATTTAGCTGCTTAGGTGAAATTTTCTTGAAAAAAAAGACCTGCTTTTTGACCTTCATTTAAAGCACGTCTGTATTTTATTTAGGTGTAATTAGAATTATTTGGTTTATTTAATTTTTTGTTATTTGTATTTGTGTTTTTTTCACTTTTTATTATGTATCTGATCATTATTATTAAAGAGTTAGTAAACCCACAACAGTAAAATAAGTCCTGTATATGCAGTAAAGCATGCTTGTTATACTCACTGTGGAACCTAAGGAGTTAATCCTCTGCATTGTGTAAAAAATCTGTTTGATCCTTTCTTCTATGCTCCTCCCCTTTTTCAAGTGACCACCTCTTATCTCCAGACTGAACCATAGGCATACACATGCTCAGTTTGGTGTGTATTGCTAAAGAGGGATTTGTTGTTTCTTGGGAGACTGCATGTGATTAGCATAGGGCCAATCAGCACTGTCCAGACAGAGGTCAGGGGATTTCCATCCTCCTAGAGCAGAAAGAAAACTCCTCCTACAAGCTTTAGCTAGTGCTGGGCTGGACACTGATAGAAGTCACAAGACAGCTCTAACTTCTGATGAGAAAAGGTATTTAGCAGTTTATATTTACTAAAATAATTGCACTTCCATGTTCTGTGTACTGTTGGAGACCAGATGTAGTGAATGCAGGGTCCTGGGTTTAGTAACACTTTAATGTACTGTCACTTTGACATTTTTATGTTACTTACGTTTTTGTGAAAAAGGAAATAATAATTAAGTTGAAAAAAAGGCTAATAAGAGGTCTTTTTGGGCACATGAACAGGTTCAGAATGGGTGAAAGGAGCTTCTGTAACTATCAGGAGCCATTTAAAGACCATTAAAAAAAACCCACCTTAATTTGAACTTCACTATTGACTCATGCGTTTTGCCAGAATAGTGAAATATTGTCAATATCTACATATTTTTCCATAGGAAAATGAAAGCTCTCAATTTAGCTCAAACCTGGGCAGGATATGAGGTCTACCACAATTATTTTAAAAAGTAATTTACCATATTAATAGCTTATTTTTATAGATAGTAGAGCAAATGCTCTAATTCATAGCATCAACCAATCAGAATTTACCTTTCACTGATCTAACTTCAGCAGATAGGAATCTGACTTGGTTTCTGCACTTTACTTCTTACTGTTTAGACTGATTTATCCAACAATCCTCCTGCTGTCAGTCCAGCCTCATAACATTATTAACCAAAACCATCAACGTCAAAGGACATAAAAATATGTATAATTCTGAGAACTCCTTGGAACATAATACTCATACCACTGTATTGTAAATTTGTAAACAGTTCACTTAATAACACATTTAAGAAAATGTATGAGAGATAAGAGCTTTCTCTGAGAACTTACAAGGCTAGTAGGGACTAATAAATCTAACCTTTAATGGGATATAAACATAGTTATTTTTTGTTGTGCACAGTCACTGTATAAGACTCTCATGACTCTTGCCATAGGCCACACTGACAATATATGCTATCACAGAGTTTGTGATTGTATGTGTTTCATATTTCTTACATCTGACCTACTCTTGCCCTCTGAATCAAATATTTCCCTGCTGATAGGGTACAAGCCTGCAGATGATTTATTGGAAAGTGTGTAATTGCACATTTTCAAGAAGTGTAGCAGTTGAAGATGGCCAACTTTCTTCTACTGACCCAAAACTGTGGATACAGAAGCTGGTCTTAAAAAAAAGGTGCTAAAGAAAACATTTCATCAGCTCTCTTGATTTATATTTAAACCTGGAAAGTTAAATGACTATTGAGAATGAAATGGTTGCCATCCTTTAGAAACACTTTCCCTACATCAGTTTTGTCCACTTTAGCAGAGAGAACTTGAGTTCCACCAAGGATAGTTACAGTACCTGCATCGAATTTGTGTTTTCCCTTAATGCTCTGGTTTCCTCAGATTTGTGGACAAATGACCATCACAAGTATATGATTTTGCTGGAAATCCCATTCCAAAACCATGGAATTCCATATAGAGTTACCCCACCTTCCTTTTTGTATAACTATGTCTGTGGAAAATGGTGCAAATTGAGCCTGAAGGGCATTTGTGAGGTCAGGTATTGATGTGGGAAGAGAAGACCTGGCTCATGATTGTCATTCCAATTCATCCCAAAGGTTTCTGCATCACTGAGGTCAGGGCTCTGTACAGGATATTTAAGATCTTCCACATTAAACTCATGAAGTCATGTCTTTATGGAGCTGGCTTTGTGTACATGGGCACAGTCATTCTGGAGCAGAAAGGGGACTTGTACCGCTACAAGGTTGAAAGCACACAATTGTCTATAATGCCTATAGCATTACCAGTACCCTCCCCCAGAAACACTTGAGCGCAATAATATATATACCTATAATAACATAGTAGGTGTGATCATCAGGTGTGCGCAAATGTTTGCAATCAGAACTATAAACCAGTAATGTTGTCTGACTCTCCAGAACCAAATTAATTACAGACTACTGTGTGGGAATCACAACTGATAAAACAATATGAGAGCTGTGCATCAATCTCTCTATGGACAGAACCCACTAGGTCCTAAAACATAACTCTTATTCATGCACAGCTAAAAATAATGTATGTTGGCATAAATGTAAAAATCATGAACCTACAGGTGGAAGTAGGGGATAAAACATCTAGTATTCAAAATGGGTTTTCCATGAAGAGAAACAATCCTATAGATATATCCAAAAACTGGACATACTAATGAGTGCCTCCCACACCAGACTATTTTTTAATTTTACCTTGCATCCCCTGATAATATAACACATGAAAAAGTGAGCATCCTAACCCCAAAACTCAACACGTTTCACCCATAAAAGGGCTTCGTCAGGAATAAAAAAGTGCCATTTTAAATAAAAAGTGTGTTTCTTCAAAACTATGCCATTTACATGTTCCAGGGCATGTTGCCTAATCATTTTCCCAACACAAAACAGTGGGTAAGGACAACTGGCAACGTATAGAAGCCCACTGGAACAACAGTTGTAAAGAGGGCTTCTCAGCCAGTCCCCCAGACGTTGTGATTTCTGACCAAACACAAAGGGTAGGTCCTACGATGATAACGTAATCACGCACAAGACCATTGATTGACAGCTGGGTCTGTTCAGAGAAGCCTGTAGGAATGCCATAGAAATACTGATACCCTTGTGAAGCCCTTGCTATACTACTTTTATGTGAGTGCATAAAAGAAGTTTATAATAAATGCTTGATAAATATAGTTTTACACTACAAGAGTGCTCTTGTAATTCTATTTTTTACCAACCAAGCCTTTATATTTTATGTATGCCCTGGCAGAGGAAATCATACGATGTGAGAGAGATCTTAAGATCTTGAGTGCAGTTTGACCATTTGTGACACAGTGGTCTTTTTGTCTGCAAAAAAGCTACCTTTTTCCTCTTGCTTGGGCACACTTTCCTTTGGATTTGGAGTGACAGCATATTTGTTACCTTCCAACACATGGTGATCTTTATCTCAGCCTATGAAGATTCCCTTTCATTTTGTGTTCACTATACTGTCTTTGTGGACTTTTGTATTCCATTTTTTTTTTGGACTCACTGAATTGTTTGGAAGATCGCTTCCTTATTTCACTTTGCAGTTTTACCCCCTAATATTTATCTGAGCCCCATTGCAATCCAGCAATGTGTACAAGAGCCTCAGCTCTCTGGGAGCCATTGGCTCCCTCTGCTGTCAATAACAGCCAGTGAGAAAATGAGGAGAGAGAGGGTGTGGGGCCGAGCAGCAGCTCAGGAGTGAGCATGCTTGGGTGCACTTGGCATGAGGAAGGGGCCAGGAGTGCTGGCGGGGAACTTGAGAAGAGAAGGATCACTGCTGCTCTGTGCAAAACCACTGCACAGAGCAGGTAAGTATGGCATGTTTTTTTTTTTATTGCCTTTAATATCACTTCAATGGCAACTTTTTGAATTTCACTTGTGAAGTACATGCCAATGTTGTGAAGTATCGCAAATGTTTGGCCATATAGTGTATCTTGGCAGCTTATTGCTTATGTATCAGTATACTTGTTGTAGGGACATTAGAATTGGATCCTCTTGGGGAAGAGAAGGATCACTGCTGCTCTGTGCAAAACCACTGCACAGAGCAGGTAAGTATGGCATGTTTTTTTTTTTATTGCCTTTAATATCACTTCAATGGCAACTTTTTGAATTTCACTTGTGAAGTACATGCCAATGTTGTGAAGTATCGCAAATGTTTGGCCATATAGTGTATCTTGGCAGCTTATTGTTCATGTATCAGTATACTTGTTGTAGGGACATTAGAATTGGATCCTCTTGGGGCAGAACATTTTCCATGTGCTCTTTGAAGTACTGCATAATATGTTAGAGCTATATAACTACTGGAAATTATAGCAAAATAAATATTTTTGCCTCTAGGTGTCCATATTTCAGACAGGTATTCTGAAAACAAAAAAATTAGCTCCTTTGTGAGATATTTGCAGTGTCTATACAAACCAGTATTTTGCAGTGTGGAAAGTACACCCATTTACATTGCATTATATTCCAACACACAGTATTAGCCATGAGCTACATGTAATCACCCCTCTCTGTGCCTCTTCAACTTCAGCTGTCTTCAGCTGTCTCCTCTCTGGCTCTTCTGTCATCACGTTCAGTCAACCCTGTCCATGCATTGTTTGGTAAGGCTCTTAATTTCCGCAGTTGGGATGGAGGAGACATCCGGTTATGCAAGTTTTCTTATGAGAAAGCCAACATAATTTGCAGGTTAACAGCTGGTCAGATTTAGAGTAATATGAGTGGAGCACCTCTCAGTGTTAACATTTACATTTTTTTTAAGCTTTAGTTTGCATCTCTTCTAGTGAAACTTTACCTTTAATATAGTCACATGACCACGCCCAGTGTCGTAATTTAAAACACTGCAACACACGCATTTAGCATTCTCTGCAAGCATCTCATAAAAAAATGATACCCCAAGACTAGTAAACCTATACAAATCGGCAGGTATTCCATATCCCATGCCATAGGCTGCCTACAATTTGACTTCAAGTTGTGTCTTGTCTTTATAAATGGCATCTACATCCACACTAATGATGAAATGCAGTGCATAAAGTGGAACTACACTGCATCTGGGCACCACAAATCAAAAACACTATTTGATTAATTTTTATTATTCAAAGCAAATTCCACCATCCAGCCATGTCTCCAAGCTTTATTTTGCTGAAAACTCACTTTGAGAAACACCCCCTAGCATTTCTGGCCATGGCCATCTTACCTAAGGGCATATGATTCATACAGCAATTACCTCCTGGAATCCATATGCCCTTAGCTGAAGCATACAGGCAAGGGGGTGAGCATAGCTGAGAAAACTCTTTCTCCCCTACTGAAGACTCCTGGGTTGTATGACATCATTTGCCTAGGCATGGAAACCAGGGGAAAAAAAGGTTAAAAAAAATATACTTTTCTATCTATTTACTAATGCTAGCAGAATAAGAATTAAAAACAGTCACTGTTGAGAGTGAAATTCTGCTTTGTTTCTTTTTTTTTTCTTTTTTAAAGTGACTTTGTCATGAGAAAAGTATAGGAGCTGCCATTGCTGACTTCTTTCAAAATGCTAGTTGTCCAGCAGTCATACTGAAACACTTTTTTCAATGTTGCCTGAAAAAATATAGAAATAAGGAATTCTGATAATTATTAACATCACATTTTTTCCAAGTCTGTGACTCAAAAGTATTAAAGGATATATAGCCAAACAAATGGAATTTTAAAACAGAACCGGTAATGCGAAGGCCCATGCTTTTCTCATGACATAGTTAGTTTAAAATTATTTCACTATAAAAACCTTTTATGAGATTAGATAAATGTTTCAGATTGTTATGTTTTTTAGTTTTAAATTGTGACAAGTATTTTATAATGTGTAATGTTCTGTAGTGGGACGTTCCACTGAGGCGGTGATATTCTAGGGTTAAATACAGAACATACAAAAGCATAAGGTTTATTTTATGGTTCATTATGTAAAATTTTTTTTCACTTGATAAGACAGAAGAGTTTTTGGTTTGATTACTTTCTGGATAATTTATCACGTGGCAATGAATTTTTACCCTGCTCTACTTTCCAACATGCATGCCATAATCCTTTGGGCATGTACCTAATTCATTATTGTGACAGTTTACTTAAAAAGGGTTAATGTTTCGTATCATTTCACTTCCATGGTATAGGATCAGAGATCACCATACAGTGCTTCACCCTTTTTTTGGTTCTTAGATTAGCCATTCCCATAAGAATCTTCTGTATTAACTACTGCTCAAGGACCCTTGCATTTCTTCTTTTCACTAGGCCAGCAACATGTCTCCATGATATTAAGGAGTTTCATGACACAACTCTGAAAATGTATTCCCAAATCAGGATAGAAAGCCTTCTGCTACAGTGAATATAAAAGGTCCACACACCCCTGGTAAAATGTCAGGTTTCTGTGATGTAAAAAAATGAGACAAAGATAAATCATTTCAGAACCTTTTCCACCTTTAATGTGACCTATAAACTGTACAAATCAATTGAAAAACAAATTGAAATCTTTTATAAAAAACTAAAATAATGTGGTTGCATAAGTGTGTACACCCTCTTATAACTGGGGATGTAGCTGTGTTTAGAATTAAGTAATCACATTCAAAATCATGTTAAATAGGAGTCAGTACACATCTTCCATTATTTAAAGTGCCTCTAATTAACCCCAAATAAAGTTCAGATATTCTAGTAGGTCTTTCCTGACATTTTCTTAGTCACATCCTACAGCAAAAGCCACGGTCTGTAGAGAGCTTCCAAAGCATCAGAGGGATTTCATTGTTAAACTGTATCAGTCAGGAGAAGAATACAAATTAATTTCTAAGGCATTAGATATACCATGGAACACAGTGAAGACATGAAGTGATGAAAATATGGCGCAACAATTACATTACCAAGAACTGGACATCCTTCCAAAATTGATGAAAAGATGAGAAGAAAACTGGTCTGGCAGGCTGCAACAATCTCCCGTATTCTTCATATGTCTGAGCTGTGGGGTACAGTGGCAAGATGGAAGCCTTTTCTTATGAAGAAAATCATCCTACACTTTCCGAGAAAACTGATAAGCATAAGCTCAGTCTATATGGTCAACTGACTGAAAGAGCCAAAAGGATATTGCGCAGTATTGTGACCTGGAAGAAAACAACTGCTGCAAAAGTGTCTTCATGGGATTGAGATTGAGCTCTGCAGTCACTTTTGTAGCACTTGCTTTCTTATTCCAGGTCACAATATAAAATATAACCAATAAGTTTTTTTTCTGTCTTCAGTGCAGACCATTATGTGGTCTGTATTTTTGAACAATTTAATAGTTCTAAAACAGTTTTGTGTAACCAGTTTCCATTTTTCTGTGTCCCCATGGATGTGAAGTCAGCTAACACTGAACACAATAAATCAATTTTTCTTCTAGAAGTCATATTATTCACAACTTCTGAAATATAGTAACTGAAAGTTTTGTATTGTGAATTCACTTATCTCTAGCTATACATTCTTTGAAAGAAATATAGAAAAATAATATGCTTGTAATTTATAATATGGTATATATTATTCCATATATATTCAATTATTATCTTTTGATCATACCTACCCATGTAGGTAAGTGTTAGATTCTTATGGACAGAACAGAGAGGGAAATTGAAGTTGATTGGCTCATGCTGGTGCTGGACCTATGACAGATGTTTGATCTGTCACCAGGGGCGGACTGACAGCTCATGGGGCCCCCGGGCAATAGGGGATCATGGGGGCCCTGTGTCCTTGCCCATACTCAAAGCACACTCAAAAAAGCCTATAAAAGCTACCAGGGGCATTTTCTACTGACCCTGGGCCCTCAGGCAGTGCCCGAGTGCTCGAATGGTCAGTCTGCCCCTGTCTGTCACTGTTTAAGGCCTTCTGCACACCTGGCATTTAGCCCAGTGCATGAGATCCCTGTGTTTATGTGTGGCTGGAAGGCATAGGTGCACCTCCCTGCCCTACTGCTTGCAGCCTGTAAAACTCTATGAAAAGCTGGAAGCTGCTGCAACTGGACAGTGCACCATAATGAGATTTAGGGCAGCATTAACCCAAGGAGGAATGCCTAGAATGCAGACTGCTTATATTCCTGACATACGTTTCTGGGCACACTCTACTCTAAACCATAGAACCAGTGCAACATCCAGCCCTGTCCAGCCTAAGCAGCTTTCAGTCTTAAAAAGTCCTACAGGCTGTCAGCAGATGGAATGTGTCTTCTACTTGCACCAAAATGCTAGGATCTCATGCAGTGGAGTTAAATGGGCCAGTATGCATGAGGCCTAAAGATACAGATATTACCTGTTTCGACCGTGAAAAGGTTCCTCAAAAGGTGTGAGACACATTGGAGACTGGTGATTGTTGCCCCACAAAAGGGAATCTGTCTAGATAGTCAATGTTCCCTCCCCGGGAGACAGATTGCTGCTGGAGCAGTGGATGTGTTTAGACAGGCACGCAAAAACCAAGTGTCCAGGCTTGTCTGACCTTAGAGGCAGACCGATGCCTGAAGAAAGGTTTAGGATCCCTGTACACGAGCCTACCCTGACCGCCGTCCGCAGGAAAATGCAAATCGCGGCAAACTGTGGCAACTGCGGTACCGTGATTTTGCAGCATTTTGTGTTTTCAAAACGTTCCTATCCTGAACGCAATTCTTACATGTTCAATAGAGAGAGGTTTAACCTTACCTCAGCTCCTAAACTCTGCTAAAAGCCTATGTGTACATGGACACTGACTTTTATGGAGTTGAGTTTAGGAGATTTGGCAAACCAAATGCCAAAAGCTCCAAAACTCGAGTTTAGGAGCTGCTCGTGTACATGAAGCCTTAGGGCTCGTTCACACTTGGCTGTTTTACCAACGCTTGCCAAACGCCCCTATGTTGTTTGGCAAGCATTGGACCGGCGTTTGTGAAGCGTTTTTTAACACTCGGCAAACGCTCCGCAAACACCGCATGCGCAGTTTAGCGGCGGTTGCTAGGCATTTGCCGAGCATTAAAAACGCCCCACAAACGCCTATAATGCAGTTTGAATGGTGCTACTGCTCCGCAAACACCCCGGAACCGCGTCGCAACCGCACCGCAAACGCTGGCCAGGCGTTTGTGGAGCGGCACCATAGACTAGAATAGGAGGCTTCAACGCCTCCTGACTCGACCAGAGGCATCCGTTTTGCCGCGATGCGACGCAAACGCTCCCGTTAGAACAGCACCATGTGCTGTAATGTGCAGAATTGGCAGAGGCGTTTGGGAAGTGGTAAAAACGCTTCCCAAATGCCTCTCTGCCGCCTTCACACAACACTAGTGTGAACGTAGCCTTAGTCTGCTAAAGCAGGATGAGGGTCTAGGCAGACAAAATAGCCAGGAGGCTGAAGTTTTACTTTATCTTTCTGTGACAAAGTAGTCGGGAGTAAACAAAATATACGTTTTCTAAGTAGCCTTAGGCTGGCAATACACTGCTCAAAATTCTGCCATACCTGATGAATTTCAATCAGTGTGTAGTTTTCCCCCGCTCAACACAAGTGGATTATTTTATTTCAGTCTAAAGCCCCATGCACATAATGAGAATATCGGACAAATGATCATCCATTTTTTTTTTTGCACACTAGTCTCATATTGAAAGAGAAGAGGTTACTAAAATTATGAAAATTCTTGTATGACAGAACAAATATTCAGAAGTGGTGTAATGTATTTGTATTGTATTTTCAGATGAAAACTGTGCTGATTAAACAAAAATCGTACGCTCTGGTATCGTACAAGAAAAATATTTGTGCTTGTCCCTTCAAATAATTTAGGATGAATCAGACTAACGATCAGATTGTCATACAATTGCTTCAAAAGCAGTATTTTTCATATGATTTTTCTGATCGTGTGTACTAGGCTTAAGGGGCACAATGGAAATTGTTTAGTTGATCAGTTGCTGCCACTGTCAGAACACAATGCCCTAGCGATGGACTTCCCCTATATACTTTATTTGTGTGGATCAAAGAATGGTTGGAAAAAAAAAAAAAGGCTCCATGTACACGGGACATTTGGAAAACACTTCTGCTGGAAAACGTAGGTTAAAAAATGTCTGTTTAACTGCGTTTGCATACCACGTTTATGCGCATTTATGTGTATTTATGAGCGTTTGCGCTTAGAAGCGCTTTTTTAAGATAACCTCAGGAGACCTTCCAAAATTCCCAGAATGCACTGAAAAACAGTAAAAAATTTACTATTTCAGACATTTTGAGAGAAATTGAGAGAGCAGAAGCAGAGACAGCAGTATGTGTTGAGAAGACCTATCTTTTCTGGTTGTATGCGCTATGGATCCCATCATGAGCCTAATGCGGCATGTTCTACCATTTTTTTCTTCACGCAAAACCTGGAACTGACTGCACTGGTGTGCTAGGTCCATTTGAATACATGGAAAATGCTTTCTGATGAGGAAAAAAGGCTCTGGACAGCATTTGGATATGGAACAGTTAGCCGCATTTACAAGCATTTACAAGTGTTTGGCATTTGAAACGCTGATAAAATCTACTCCTGAACGCAAGTTTGGTGCATTAAAAAAAACGATTGTAAACTCAACTGCCTGTAAACGATGATGTGTACATGGACACATAGGAAAACATTAGGGAGAGTTCAGAGGCTGCTGAAAAAAAATGCTGAACAGCTCCTGAACATGAGTTTATCAGCTGCAGTGTACATGAGCCCTAAGTGTGTATGGCCATTCCTGGAAAGCTCTCTCTTTGGAGCTAGGAAAGAAAAATGACGACATAAGCATCTATGTTAAAGATATAATGTATATCACAGTATTTAGGAATCATTTTCCTTGTGGTTATGTACTAGTGGGTTTCTTCCCAAATGCCCAGAAATGTAACTGACAATACCTTGGGTCCTGATAGGGATCTGGTGGCTAGTCCATTGGGACATTGCCACATCTTGATGCACCATTTAATTTAATTTAGGAATAATCCCAGGGCTATTTTGTCTGCATATGAAGCAAAGGTAGATTGCATAGCTCTTGACCATGCATGCTCAGGGATAAGGATGGCAAAAAAAAAAAATGCAAGAGGAGGACACCCAGTGGAAGATTAGGTAGTGCCAAAATGCAGAATGTGGGATGCAGGTGTTGCCATGAACACTAACAATGATTGATTCCAGGCTGTACTAGTATCCAGTGGGAAGGCTTACCTTAAAAGTGCACATTTACAGGACAGGAAACATATTGTTTATATTACTGTGGTCACTATACCAGAGTAAATTTGTTGTTTTTATTAATCTTATTATTAATATTATTGGTTGAATTTTGGCCTTACATTAAAAAAAATGTTGTAGCACTTCAATATGTGCATCTGCACTTACAGATTTCTCTTAATCCTTGTAACGCCTGTTGAGCCTCCCAGTATAGTCCACCTAATGCAGTTTCTTGTGATGTGGTTGTAATGATGCAGCACATGTGACTTAAGAGTACTGCCATATAGTACTCTAGGTTATGCCTGACTACACTACAGCGGGATGAGAAGACTAGGCAGGTGAATATAATTATTGGCATTGTCACTGCTGATTCACAAGCCTGTAGCTTGTCAATCAATACCTGGCTACATCTAGTCCTGGCCACTGCCACTGGATTGTTGCTGAAACCCTCCCACTGTGAGCTGCAGTGTCTGGGAGGGGGAGCATAACGCTCCATGCACACTGGACCTTTTAATAATGCTGGTAACATTAGCTGTGTAAACTCATGTTAAAAACCTTTTTCAGCATTTTTTTGTGTTTTTATATTAGCGTTTAGCGGGGTATTGCTGCGTTTTTTTGAGTTTGCGTTTCCAGGGTTAAAATATATTTTTTTGGTCAAAAGAAATGTCCAAAAACGCTGGTTTGCTGCAATTTACCACATTTTACTATGTTTTGCCACGTTTTTCAGTGGTAAAAATCTCCTATAGAAACCCACAAGTTCTTGGGGGTTTTTCTAGACAAAAAACGCCCCTGCCAAGTCTATGTGTCCATGGACACATAGGATAACATGCTGGGGAGTTTACTGGCTGTAGAAAAGAATGTCAAAAGCCAAAAAGAGCAGCTGTAAAAACATCCAGTTTGCATGAGGACTCAGAGAAACAAACCAAGGGGGATTTGGTTCAGTCAGAGAAGGTAAAGGACGTTTAGGTTGTACATTAAAGTCAAGAACAAAAGGTAATCCTGGTGGAGTTGCAGTTTCTGATGTGCTTTTCTGTGTGTGGTGTGTCTGAAGACAATTACAATTTCTCTTCTCATAATGGTTCAGCTTTTCTAAATACAGTATCTCACAGAAGAGTCCACCCCTCACATTTTTGTAAATATTTTATTCTATCTTTTCATGTGATAACACTGAAGAAATTACACTTTGCTACAATGTAAAGTAGTGAGTGTACAACTTGTATAACAGTGTAAATTTGCTGTCCCCTCAAAATAACTCAACACACAGCCATTAATGTCTAAACCGCTGGCAACAAAAGTGAGGTCAGGCACTGATGTCCGACGAGAAGGTCTGGCTTGCAGTCTCCATTTTAATTCATCCCAAAGGTGTTCTATGGGATTGAGGTCAGGACTCTGTGCAGGCCAGTCAGGTTCCTCCACCCCAAACTTGCTCATCCATGTATTTATGGACCTTGCTTTGATGTACTGGTGCACAGTCATGTTGGAACAGGAAGGGGCCATCCCCAAACTGTTCCCACAAAGATGGAAGCATGAAACTGTCCAAAATGTCTGAGTTTGCTGACACCTTAAGACTTCCCTTCACTGGAACTAAGAGGCAAAACCCTACCCCTAAAAAACAACCCCACACCATAATCCCCCCTCCACCAAACGTTTTTTGCAAAATGAAGTCAGGCAAGTGCCTTTCTCCTGGCAACCTTTAAACACAGACACGTCCATCAGATTGCCAGACAGAGAAGCGTAATTCGTAACTCCAGAGAACACATCTCCACTGCTCTAGAGTCCAGTGGCGGCATGCTTTACACCACTGCATCCAATGCTTTGCATTACACTTGGTGATGTAAGGCTTGGATGTAGCTGCTCGGCCATGGAAGCACATTCCATGAAGCTCTCTACACACTGTTGTTGTGGTAATCTGAAGGCCACACAAAGTTTGGAGGTCTTTAGCTATTGACTCTGCAGACAGTTGACGACTTCTGTGCACTGTGCGCTTTACCATGTGCTGACCCCATTCTGTCATTTTACGTGGCCTACCACTTGGTGGGTGAGTTGCTGTTGTTCCCAGTTGCTGTCACTTTGTATTAATACCACTAACCACTGACCGTGGAATATTAGCAGCAAGGAAATTTCATGGATGGACTTATTGCACAGGTGACAACCTATCCCAGTACCACGCTTGAAATCACTGAGCTCCTGAGAGTGACTCATTCTTTCACAAATGTTTGTAGAAGCAGTCTGCATGCCTAGGTGCTTGTTTCTATACATCGGTGGCCAAGGTAGTGATTGGAACACCTGAATCCAATGATTTGGAGGGATGTCCCAATACTTTTCGCAATATAGTGTATATATATATATATAATTCAATCCTGTAAACTCATTTGCTCTGCATTTGCACCATGAATAGTTTAGTAAAGCTCAGTCATATTTATTCGATAAAGCATGCAGAAAGCCTGCTTTCGGATTTGTCTTCCCTTACCTTCTTTGTGGTATGTCACATGCCTGCCCACTGAACTCCAGGCGCAGGTAAGGTAAATATCCAAACATTGCTAATCTCCACTGCCTCTGTGCTAAGCACAAGACGGATAAACTATAAAGGCAAACATACTACACTGTTCAATCACCTATCCAGTGTCCAAATGTGAATATATTCTGATAAATAAATATTCATAAATTAAAATCAGTGAACTAGAATAGAAAAATGGCAATACCTGAAAAAAGTCTGTGCTAATAAAGACCCTGATCAGATAAATCAGGTTTTGTAAACCCACAGTACTTATTTGCAGGGCTATCCACTGCACCATTCTATATGCACAGCAAAATCATATCATTATGTTGGCTTTTATCACCTTCTGAAGAGATCTCTCTTTCACATGTTTTTGATTCTGAATGGAGTGGATTTACAAAAGGCAAATAGATTGTACACTTTGCAAGTGCAGTTGCACTTACTTTCCTTAGTAAATGTAAATGCGGTAAAACTTCACTTTATAAAGAATACCCAATCAGTTGCAAGGAAAATAAAAAAAACAGCATTTTTGTTTGCACGTTTGGATGATGGAAACCAGCAGAGCTTTACCATAGTTACAAAGCTCTGCACGTACAAAGTGCAAAGTCTGTTTTCTTTAGTACATGCACCCCAATGTGTCAGAGAATCCCATTGACATCAACAGGCAGTACATACAGGTGAAACTCGAAAAATTAGAATATCGTACAAGAGTTCATTTGTTTCAGTAATGCAACTTAAAAGGTGAAATTAATGTATGAGATAGACTCATTACATGCAAAGCAAGATAGTTCAAGCCATGATTTGTCATAATTGTGATGATTATGGCTTACAGCTCATGAAAACCCCAAATCCACAATCTCAGATCATTAGAATATTGTGAAAAGGTGCAATAGTCTAGGCTCAAAGTGTCCCACTCTAATCAGCTAATTAGGCCATAACACCTGCAAAGGGTTCCTGAGCCTTTAAATGGTCTCTCAGTCTGGTTCAGTAGGAATCACAATCATGGGAAAGACTGCTGACCTCACAGTTGTGCAGAAAACCATCATTGACACCCTCCATAAGGAGGAAAAGCCTCAAAAGGTATTTGCAAAAGAAGTTGGATGTTCCCAAAGTGCTGTATCAAAGCACATTAATAGAAAGTTATGTGGAAGGGAAAAATGTGGAAGAAAAAGGTGCACAAGCAGCAGGGATGACCGCAGCCTGGAGAGGATTGTCAGGAAAAGGCCATTCAAAAGTGTTGGGGACTTTCACAAGGAGTGGACTGAGGCTGGAGTCAGTGCATCAAGAGCCACCACACACAGACGGATCCTGGACATGGGCTTCAAATGTCGTATTCCTCTTGTCAAGCCGCTCCTGAACAACAAACAACGTCAGAAGCGTCTTACCTGGGCTAAAGAAAAACAGACCTGGTCTGTTGCTTAGTGGTCCAAAGTCCTCTTTTCTGATGAAAGCAACTTTTGCATCTCATTTGGAAACCAAGGACCCAGAGTATGGAGGAAGAATGGAGAGGCACACACTGCAAGATGCTTGAAGTCCAGTGTGAAGTTTCCACAGTCTGTATTGATTTGGGGAGCCATGTCATCTGCTGGTGTTGGTCCACTGTGCTTCATTAGGTTCAGGGTCAATGCAGCCGTCTACCAGGAGATTTTGGAGCACTTCATGCTTCCTTCCGCAGACGAGCTTTATGGGGATGCTGACTTCATTTTCCAGCAGGACTTGGCACCTGCCCACACTGCCAAAAGCACCAAAACCTGGTTCAACGACAGTGGGATTATTGTGCTTGATTGGCCAGCAAACTCGCCTGACCTGAATCCCATAGAGAATCTATGGGGCATTGCTAAGAGAAAGATGAGACACATGAGACCGAACAATGCAGAAGAGCTGAAGGCCGCTATTGAAGCATCCTGGTCTTCCATAACACCTCAGCAGTGCCACAGGCTGATAGCTTCCATGCCACGCCGCATTGAGGCAGTAATTGCTGCAAAAGGGGCCCAAACCAAGTACTGAGTACATATGCATGCTTATACTTTTCAGAGGTCCGATATTGTTCTATGTACAATCCTTGTTTTATTAATTGCATGTAATATTCTAATTTTCTGAGATTGTGGATTTGGGGTTTTCATGAGCTGTAAGCCATAATCATCACAATTATGACAAATCACGGCTTGAACTATCTTGCTTTGCATGTAATGAGTCTATCTCATATATTAGTTTCATCATTTAAGTTGCATTACTGAAATAAATGAACTTTTGCATGATATTCTAATTTTTCGAGTTTCACCTGTATATTGGGGTTAATTTACTAAAGGCAAATAAACTGTGCACTTTGCGAAGTGCAGTTACTTCAGTAAATGAGATGAAGCTTCACTTTGCAAAGAATACCTAATCATGTGCAATAAAAATAAAAACAAAAACATCATATTTTCTTGCACATGATTGGATAATGGAAGTTATCAGAGATTCTGTTTATTTGATAAGCTCTGGAGCAACTGCTCTTGCAGTTTGCAAAGTGCACAGTCTATTTGCTTTTAATAAATCAACCCCATTGACTGGAAGAGAAAGAAGGAGAATGCCAGAGAAATGTGTGAAGCAGCCTATTCCCTTGCTCCAGGGGCAGCTGAGGAAGTTGTTTCATTTCCTAGAATCTTGTGATGTAACTTTGAAGAGGCTTTCAGTAACTTTTTATGGCAACATAGGCACAGCCCCAAATCAGCAGCACCGACCATGACAGACTGTACCCCATATATCCTTCTGTGGTAGTTCTGCGGTATAGAAAGGACGTCTTAGTTGGGTTGAAATAGTAATGAAATTGTGCACACCTTTCATTTAACCATAAGCCGCCCGGCCAATGGCCGTTTGGCGGCTTCAAAACTGCCTCTGCACTCCGGGTGCACGCCATTTGGCGTGCTCCCGCACATGCGCAGTTTGCGCTAATGCAGAGCGGCGCAGCAGTGCGATCTGTCACCGGCCGTGCACCTCGGACACGGCCGATGACAGATCCGAGTACCGGCTCCCGTTGCTGGTACCATGTGACCTGCTGTGACCAATCACAGCAGGTCACATGACAGTTGTATACAATGGATGGCTTCATTCATGATGCCATCCATTGTATACTAGTGCCTAGCTGTGAATGGTCACAGCTAATCACATGCACATGTCATGTGATTAGCTGTGACCAAATCACAGCTAAGCACAAAAAAGAAAAAAAAAAGCTGAATGAATCGATTTCATTCAGGTAAATGCTTGCTTATAGCAAAGTAATTCTTTGCTATAAGCAAATTGTGTAAAAAAAAAAAAAAATACTGATCACTTCCCCAAAGTAGTACAATGTTACTATGGTAACATTGTACTACTTTGGTCATAGTAAAATATGAAAAAAAAATCTTTAAAAAAATAAAAAAAAATGTAATAAAAAATTAAATATAATAAAAAAATTAAAAATATATATATATATTTTTTTTTTTCATACTGTCACCAGTCAGTGTCCCTGTTCACCACCAAGCCAGTTATATGATGATGCTGTACTGCACTGGTGACAGTATGTAAAAAAAAAATAGTGAAAATAATTTTTTTAATTTTTTCATTTTCCGAAAAATTATGACAAAAAAATACAACTTCAAAAAACTCGCCATGCCTCTTATGAAGTACGTCGGACTGTCTACTCTGCAAAAAGGGGTCATTTGGGGGATATCTGTACTATTCTGACATTCTTGGACCTCAAGAAATTAGATTGGCTGTCAGTACTTCAGGATTGATCAATATTCAGATCTATACCATAGTTTGTGAACTCTATAACTTTCCTAGAAACTAAAAAATACATCCTAATTTGGGTTATTTTCACCAAAGACATGTAGCAGAATACATCTTGGCCTAAATTTATGAAGAACAATTATTTATTTGTAAACTTTTATAACAGAAACAAAGAAAAATGTGGTTTTTTTTCAAAATTTTTGGTCTTTTTTTGTTAATTCAGCAAAAAATAAAAACCCCAGCGGTGATTAAATACCACCAAAAGAAAGCTCTAGTTGTGTGAAGAAAATGATAACATTTTAGTTTAGGTACAGTGTTGTATGAGCGCGCAATTGTCATTCAAAGTGTGAGAGCGCTGAAACCTGAAAAATGGCCTGGGCAGGAAGGTGTAAAATTGCACGGTATTGAAACGGTTAAAAGAGAAAAAAATATTTCTGGAGACTTTTACTATTATAAGCAGGGGTGAAATCCTACATATGCAACACAACAGCCTAAAAGGACAATGAGGCCCCTAAAGAACATTGTAATATATCCTTGGGATAAGGACAGGTGTTAAGAATATTTGAAGGAACTTTATTCCATTTTTGATCACCTGAGATTCCCTGCCAGTAACCAGACCCCAATCAGAATGACAAATTGTGTAATGTGAATTTGTCACAAATCCGAATCACAACAAAGAATATGACGTAAGAATGCATGAGCAAAGTAAAATTATATCTGGGGTGCTGAAGTTATATGTAAATTATATGTAAACTATGGACTATTCGACTCCCCAGAAAGTCTCCATATTGGTAAGGAAAATCATCTATTAAAGGTTCAAGAGGCAGGCTTAGGGTGTAAAAGGTGGGGTCAGGATGAACTTTTACAGGAACATTCTACATGCGTTTATAATTTAATTAGCTTTCTGGAACTGATTGAGGTGATTGTAGCCATATTAGTGCACTTGCGACAGAAACAATTCAGTACTGTCCGTGATACTTTTTTATTTGCACTAGCATACAATTTTGAGGACAAGCTTTCGGGGAGTGTCCCTTTCTTCAAGGTCCAAGCAGTACTGAGTACTGAGTATTGAGTACTGCTTGGACCTTGAAGAAGGGGACACTCCCCGAAAGCTTGTCCTCAAAATTGTATGTTAGTGAAAATAAAAATAGGATCACGGACAGTACTGAATTGTTTCTTTCTGTAACTGCTAATTGTTTTGAAAAGTAGTTATTACTGAAGATCAGTTTAGACTGCCTGGTTTCTGACAGGTTTACTTTAAAGTGGTTATAAACCTCAGACATGAAATATGAACAAAGCATATCCCTCTATAGTGTGTGCTTGCCTCATTTAAGAGCACTACGTGTTATTTCTGTCTGCTGCCTCTTTCTTCTGCTATGAGCACGAATCACTTCTGACAAGTATTCCTGACACCAAAAGGAAAATGGTGACAGGGGAGGGAACTCCACCAGATTGACAGCCTTAGCTTTGTTTCTGTGTGCTGTGTAGAGGGGGTGTGTCTCTTCCCTCCAATCAGCTCTCAGAGCTCTCCTCACTGATCTCTGCAGAGTGTAAGTTCAGCTGTCTACTCTACTTTTTTTTTACAGCTCTAAAAATATAAAGAAGACTGCAGATAGATGAATACAACTTATGTAGGAGGATTTGTTACATCTCTGTGTATTACCTGAGACCAGTAACTTCACTAGGTATATGTAAGGGTTAACCACTTTCTTACCATGCTATACCCAAAAGATGGCTACAGAGCGTCTTTATTGCTACAGGAAGGAGTCCATGGACATCCTCCCGGAACCAGAATGGAAACAACAGACAAGCCTACTTTTTAAAAAAACAGCGGGGCTTACTCCCCAATCCTTACCAGGCCCATTGAATATGGATTTTGAGGGGGACCCCATGCCAATTTTTTTTTTTAATGGTGTGGGGATTCCCCCTAAAATCCATATCACACTAAGTGACCCACACTCTTGTACCCTGTAATGTCATCAACAGGTGCATGTTGGGTTGATGATGTCACAAGGAGTGGGGTCATCCAGAGATGTCAAAGGGTTTATTTAGCAGTGGGTGGGCACCAGTGCTGTAACACGGCGGGGGCCAAGCGGCAGGTGTGGACTGTTTTTTTTTTTTCAAGCCGGTCGGCAGCCAGCATTCATACCTGGTAGTGTTGGGGAGGAAAACAGTTTTTAACACCAACTCTTGTTTACATTCTACTGTCAGTGGGTAATCCTGCTAACAGCAGATTAGTTATGGTTGTTAAGGATGCAGTGGGTGCTGGCTCCTTAACAACCAGTTATTCACAGGTTGTTAAGGATTCTGGCAGCTGCCGGACCTTAACAACCAGCTATTTCCTGAGGGTGCCAGCTCTTTGACAACCAGCTAAAATGAAAATATTCTTTAACTATTGCATACCTGGACCACTACTTATTTAACACATGCATTTATTTCCTTCAGTGAATTGACTAACACTGTTCTATATCGTATTTACCAGGTCTTTTCGCTTTTTGAAGTAAGTACCACATAAAGGGATAATGAATTGACATTTGCAGTATCGCATACGATATTTGGGGAAAATGTGTCACGTGACCTGATATGCTTTATTGAATTGAGCCCATTGCCTAACATGTGCCTGTGACCTTCGTTTATTACCTTTGGTATCACTTGTCCCTCCCTTTTAGATTGTAAGCTATCATGAGCAGGGTATTTCTAACTCTCTTGTGTCGAATTGTATTGTAACTGTACTGCCTCCCTTTATGTTGTAAAGCGCTGTGCAAACTGTTTGTGCTATACAATGCATGTATTATAATAATAACAAAATTATGAAATTGTGCTGTTTGTATTATAGAATGTGAATATTTCACTTTAGTAGGTGTATGCATGAGGCACATGATAAAATCAATGATGATTCATGTGGATGCAACAGATGACTGAAATGTCTATTTCTGTAGACACGACAAACATTGCTCTGTCATCAGAGACTGAACATTTTTACTCATAGGCCTGCTATTTCATACAGAATGTTTATAGTGGAAAAACATATAAGAATTGTCAGCCTTTGTCTGTGGGAATTTCCGAAACAAATATAATGCATACTTTACATCAGACTGTTATACTGAAGCTACACTCCAGTTAAAATTGTTCTTCAGGGTCCATTCAGATTATTCCAATATGTTATTTTCCATGACTTTATGGGCAGTATTTCACGTAATAACATACATTTTTTGTTATGGCAGACCACTGATTTTAAATGGGCTGTTAAAACAGTACAAGGCATAATTAAAGGCCTATGAACCAACACAACACAGTGCACCACAATGCACAGATGATGGATATCTGTACCTTATGGTGTGTTAAAATGCATGTATGGTATAGTGCAATGGCTAGATGTGTTGGGGTACCATTCATGGATATGTGTTGCAGCATATTATGACAAATTATATAGTGTAGCATTACATTTTTATAAGAGTAAAAATATAGAATTAACCCCAAATCATTATAGCTCAACTCTAACCACTAGCCTACAGGGCACCTATACCCCCTTCCTGCCCAGGCCAATTTCCAGCTTTCAGTGCTGTCGCACTTTGAATGACAATTGCGCAGTCATGCAACACTGTACCCATATGAAATTGTTATCATTTTTTTGTGACAGATAGAGCTTATTTTGGTGGTATTTAATCACCTCTGGGATTTTTATTTTTTCTTAGACAAACCAAAAACCACTAAAAATTTTGAAAAAAAAAATGTTCTTAGTTTTTGTTATAACATTTTGTAAATAAGTGATTTTTCTCCTTCACTGATGTGCGCTATTAAGGGTGCACTGATGGGCACTGATAGGCTGCACTGATGGACACTGATAGGTGGGACTGATGAGGAGGCACTGGTAGGTGGCACTGATGTGTATTGACAGGCATCACTGATTGGCACTGAAAGGCAGCACTGATACATGGCACTGACATATGGCACTGATAGGCGGCAATGACTGGCACTAATATGCAGCACTGACTGGCACTGATAGGCTGCACTGACTGGCACTGTTAGGCGGCACTGACAGGCACTGATAGGCGGCACTGATAGGCAGCACTGACAGGCGGCACTGACTGGCACTGATAGGTGGCACTGATTGGCAGCACTGATAGGTGGCACTGATTGGCATTGATAGGTGGCACTGACTGGCACTGATGGGTGACACTGAAAGGCAGCTCAGATGGTGCACTGATGATCAGTGTACATGTCCCCTCCGCGGAAAGACGATTACCGGCTCTCCTCTCCTCTCGAGCTGTGACAGCTCGAGAGGAGAGAAATGCCGATAACCGGCATTTCCCTGTTTACATGTGATCAGCTGTGATTGGACAAAGCTGAGCACATGTCCGAGTCAACATCTTCGGCTCTTTCCGTGATCGGTGATCCGCTGTGTCCGAGGGACACAGCGCACCGCCGATCGCTGCGCGCTCCCCATGGTCATCACTGTCACACTCTATACATTTGATGATCGCTTTACGGTCCTTTGCAAAGTGTTCTGAGGAGGCACAGCATTTGTAGCAAACCCAAAATTTCTTCAAAAGTTCCTTACGTTCTTGGAGGGTTTTCTTTCTGAAGCCCATACATTTCTTAAGTGGATGTGGTTTGTTATGTATTGGACATTGGCGATTTGGGTCCTCAATTTTCTTGTTTTGATCAGTCTTTTCAAGAACTGTAGCAGGTGCAGGTAGAACATTAGTCCTTTTTCACTAACGCTGGACCTCTACGGTCTCTGTGCGACATATGTATGTTCGTAGGTCTTTGAAAGAGTGGACTGAGAGAGTTACATATGACCCATATGTAACCCATATGAGAAACGTGGGTCATTCTTAGTGTCTGCAATTCTTTTGATGAACTCGCAGAAGTAGGAAAAAGGAGGAAAGGCAACTCTATGTTCTTCCTTATAGTTTGATCCAAGTGCTGCTCATCTTTCTTGAATTCCATATGGTCACTTGAGAACAATAGATTTAATGCCATGAGAGGTGTCAAGGTAACTGAGACCAGGTAAGTTGATGTCAGCCATAGCAAGTTGAACCTCTAATAGAACATCGCTGAGTTCTTGAAACTTTAGGTTGTCGCTAGCAGAAATCATTGGGAAGCTTTGCAACCTTTTGAAAAAAGCATCTTCAATGGCCTCTGGGCTGCCAAAGGTATGTTCAAGTCTAACCAAAGCAACATTAAGACCTGCTGCAGGGTTGTCAATATGAACTGCTTTGAGTCTCTTGATGCGTTCAGTAGACTGGGGACCTAGCCATCTGATGAGTAGATCTAATTCCTCTGTGTCATTGATGTCTAGGTCACTCATTGTGGCCTTAAAAGTGGATTTCCAGCCTCTGTAATTTTCAGGCTTGTCATAAAACTTGGTGAGGCCTGCCTTAACAAGCTCTCTGCAGAGCATGTATTTAGCAAACTGTGACATGTCCGTGTTTTCAAATTTTGGGTGCATGACTGCAGGTGGAACAGAGTTGGTTGTGATGGTTGGTGGACTTACGTGGAGTGACTTGGGAATATATATTGCTGCTAAGGCATTCCATGCCGGAGCTGGCTTAAAGTCCACTGGCATGTTGGTTTGTAGAGTAGTGCGTTTGCTAGGAGGTACCGTATATACTCGAGTATAAGCCGAGTTTTTCAGCACATTTTTTGGGCTGAAAAATGGCCCCCTCGGCTTATACTCAAGTCAACGTCTGGGGGGGCGCGAGGCTCCATCAAGGGGGGCGCGTACAGGGGTGGGCAGAGGGCTGCTGTCTCTTACCTGGCTCCCACGATGATCCATCCAGGAAGCGCTGCTCCTTCCGTCACTCCGGCCACTCCCTCACTCCTGCCGCTCGGCTCCGCCTCCTCACCGGTGATTGGCCGCCAGAACTGTAGCTCAGGAAAGGTACACAGGTGGTCAATCACGGGCGAGGAGGCGGAGCCGAGCAGACCCGCGAAAATCGAGTGAGGGAAAAGCTGGTAAGTGTGCAGTGCAGAGGTGCTGCTGCAACCACATATGCTGGCTGCAGCAGCACCATACTGCAACAGGGGTCAGCAAGTGTCATTGGTGTCAGTGGGAGGAATAGTGCCGCATCATTGGTGTCACTGATACTAATGTTGAGGCATTATTCCTCCCACTGACACCAACGATGGGGCACTATTCCTCCCACTGACACCAATGATGGGGCACTATTCCTCCCACTGACACCAATGATGGGGCACTATTCCTCCCACTGACACCAATGATGGGGCACTATTCCTCCCACTGATACCAATGATGGGGCACTATTCCTCCCACTGATACCAATGATGGGGCACTATTTCTCCCACTGACACCAATGATGGGGCACTATTCTTCCCACTGATACTAATGATGGGGCACTATTCCTCCCACTGATACCAATGATGGGACACTATTCCTCCCACTGACACCAATGATGGGGCACTATTCCTCCCACTGATACTAATGATGGGGCACTATTCCTCCCACTGATACCAATGATGGGACACTATTCCTCCCACTGACACCAATGATGGGGCACTATTCCTCCCACTGATACTAATGATGGGGCACTATTCCTCCCACTGATACTAATGATGGGGCACTATTCCTCCCACAAGATACGGTATTTTTGATACCATATTGTTTTTGTTGACCCCATTTTCCACTTACAGAGCTATTTTACTGTTTTTCGTTTAAATAAATATTCATGTGATTTTATTGGTCTCTATCTTTATTTTTTACATTGACTAGTAGGTGCCTCATTTCCCACCCTCGGCTTATACTCGAGACAATAGTTTTTCCCAGTTTTTTGTGGTAAAATTAGGTACCTCGGCTTGTATTCGGGTCGGCTTATACTCGAGCATATACGGTACTCTGTTGGTGTCAAAGTAGGGTGGACGGTCTGTTAAATACACACCAGTGTCTGCGGCTGAGTGAGATGCTGCAGTCTGATGTATTAGAGGATATAAAGGCAAATGGTCTTGAGGTACAGTAGGTGCAGAGAAGATACTTTGATTGAGTACTTTGGCTTCTGTGACAGGGAGTTGATGTTCTGGAGAGGTGTGTGAAGAATCTGAGACATAAGATACAACTGAGTGTCTGGAACTGTTGTCTCTTTCGTTTTCACTAGCGGCTTGTTCTAAGACCCTTAACCTTGCCATGGCTGTGGCATGCTCACATTGTTTTTCCAAAACTTCAATTTCTGCCTTTTGATGTGTGGCTTCAGCCTCCATTTGTGCTTTCTTATATGCAACCTGAGCCTCTATTTCTGCGGCCTGAGCCTCTCTTTCTATTTCTGATGTGTGACCTGAGCCTCCATTTGTGCTTTTTGATGTGTGGCCTGAGCCTCTATTTCTGCGACCTGAGCCTCTCTGTCTGCTTTCTGAGGTGCGGCCTGAGCCTCCATTTGTGCTTTCTTATATGCAACCTGAGCCTCTATTTCTGCGGCCTGAGCCTCTCTTTCTACTTTTTGATGTGTGGCCTGAACCTCCATTTGTGCTTTTTGATGTGTGGCCTGAGCCTCTATTTCTGCGACCTGAGCCTCTCTGTCTGCTTTCTGAGGTGCGGCCTGAGCCTCCATTTGTGCTTTTTGATGTGTGGCCTGAACCTCTATTTCTGCGGCCTGAGCCTCTCTTTCTGCTTTCTGATGTGTGACCTGAGCCTCCATTTCTGCTTTCTTTTGGGTGAAGGCTGCCTGAATTTTAGAAGCTTCAGCATCAGCACGGGCTTTTATTAGTTGTTGACTGAGTGTAGAAGATCTTGAGTGTAGGGATTTGGAAGATCTTGAGGGACGTCTAGTAGACGCAGAGCGATAAGATCTGGATTCATAAAGCTGTGCTATTCTCACCTCTGCCTTTGTCTTTGTTTACACCACTAAATTGTCTCTTTCAATATTGAGCTCCTCAAAACTCATTAATTCTTCCAATGACCATTGACAGTTGTACCGCTTTAACAGAGCAATATATTTAACACACAGTCTTTGATAATTCTCATAAGCAACATTAAATTGCTGGATAGCGCCCTCTAGTTGTAATGGCTCATGAGATTGTTGGGAGAGAGCAGACATGCATTTAACAGTAGTAGACCATAAGTCATTAATATTAGACAGCAATTCTGACTTGTCAGCATTAAGATTTTCTTGTACCTACCAGGTTAGATTTCTTAAGCGTTTTTCTCTTTTATCTAATTCAGGGTTTAAGTCCTGCTCTGGATGAAGCTCTGATTGTGGTTGTGTATTAGTTTCCCCAGACTGTATATTGCTCTCCTGAAACATCATGTTAGCAAGGAGAGGGGTTGATAGAAAGCTTACAGAGAAATGTATAACTTCTTCTCTGACTGAGTTCAGGTTTTAATGCAATCATTTTCTTTCTTATAAGTTCACAGACAAGAGTTGTGTGGTAATGTGTACACATGCAGTGTATAAACTTGCAGTTGTAAAACATTCACATCAATAATGTGTCCTGACACTGATGAGTGTTATGCTGGGATATACTTGCAGACATGTACAGACTTGTGTAGAGGTGGCTGCACTCTCTATAGCTGTTATATCCAGTATCCATGTAACATCTCACTGTGTATAGTAGTTAGCAAGGATTCCTATGAAGCATTCCACTGTTCTTTTGACTAGCCAGGATGAAGCATTCAACCGTTCTTTTGACTGTTCTGTGTGTCCAATCTAAGCATTGATAGTGTGATCTCTGTAACTTACAGTTGTGATGAGATGGTGATAACTTCAACCTCAGTTGGGGTCCACAGTCAGTGACTCGATCAGAATGATATCTTGCAGATGTTGTGAAGTTTATTCCATAAACTGAGAGAATCTTACAACAATAAACATTCGATAGGTTGAAAGAACATACTTTTTCTGCTTCTTGCCATGAGGCTGCTGCAATGCATCTCTGGGAAGGGGGGAGGGCTATCTATGCAACATTCGTTAAACTAAAGGAAAGGGAGGAGCAGAGACAAAACACTGATAACATTTAAAGGTAAATGACAGTCAACATGACAGTCAAGTGAAACATGACAGTCAGGATAGGTTGGACAAGCAGAATGTCAGGGAAAGTGGCACACCTAAAAAAGAAGCCAAACACAGTTCATGTTATAACCAGTGGTGACTAGACGTAGCAAATATACAAGAATGAGCCAAGAACACAGACAGATGCCAGTTCTAAATAAAAAATGGCA
The DNA here is from genome assembly GCF_062004578.1 of Staurois parvus. NCBI lineage: Eukaryota > Metazoa > Chordata > Amphibia > Anura > Ranidae > Staurois > Staurois parvus. Next base: position 5,340,174 of record NW_028317912.1, read on the forward strand.
GTCTAGCAGATCAGGATGCAGAGGTCTTTAATCAGACATTCAGATTGCAGGTAGAGATCACAATTTAAGCTCTACTAACTGGGACTAGGAGATTGATTTGCTAAAGGCAAATAGACTGTGCATTTTGCAAGTGTAGTTGCTCCAGAGCTTAGCAAATGATTAAAAGCTCTGGTGATTTTCATCATCCAATCATGTGAAAGCAAAAATGCTGTTTTTTTATTTTCCTTGCTTGTGATTGGGTATTTTTTACAAAGTGAAGTTTTACAGCATTTACTAAACCCTGGGGAAAATGCGTGCAACTGCGCTTGCAAAGTGCATAGTCTATGTGCCTTTAGTAAATCCACCCCAGTATGGCTAAGTGTCCCAGAAAGAAGACGTAATGCAAGTGAGGTAAGTAAGGTGCCAACAATCTCAAAAGTGCCGGACCCTTTCACACCCATATGATCCGATTCTGCACATCACACCGCTTTTTTGTGAACTGATTTCGGTGTGTCGCTAACTTAAAATACACACCCGCAGTGGTTTGTATGAACAGGGTGTGATTATAATGCGGTGCGGAAACTGGTGCAAATTCCTCACCGCATTAGTTTGAACCCAGGCAAAAGGTGGCAGCTGATGAGAGAACTGCATAGTTAAGGCATTCTATGCATGAAAGCAAAAAAAATTCAGCCTGCAGAACCAATTTAAAAGATCAGTGTTGGGTAGACAGGAGATCTGAGGGATTGAACATTTTCCATTTAATTTTAGTAGTGATAGGAAAATTGTCTTATAGTATATGTATGTACTAGACAGTGGTTGTGCATACTGAATGAAGAAAACACTTGCTAAGAGTATACTGAGCTTTGTAATTTTTCAAAATATTTTTGAAGATATGATCTCCCTACTCAAAGACCAATTTCAGTTTTTTTTTTAAGATGAATGCTTAAGCCATGGTTTAAAAATAAAGTAACTCTAGCTGCAATTCTTACTTTCTCTCTTGCTCTGTCACTTTCAATGATTCCTTTTCATCCCTGATGTTCTCAGGATTAATGATAGCCAGTGTCATTCAACCTGGAAGGCTGAGTATGACCTGTGAGTGAAGGGTGTCATGAACCCACCCCCAGAGGAGGCAATATAGCAATGCAGAGACCAAAGTCATCACGTTAGCACCAGGGGCGGACTGACAGTTCATGGGGCCCCCGGGCAATAGGGGATCAAACTGTCCTTGCCCAAACTCAAAAAAGCCTATTAAAAAGGTACCAGGGGCATCTCATGGGGCCCCCTACTGACCCCGGGCCCTCGGGCATTGCCCGAGTTTCCAAATGGTCAGTCCACTCCTGGTTAGCACCATGACTGGGGACTGTCCAGTGCCAGAGAAAAAGGGAAGAGGAAGAGAAACATGTGTGTAATGTGACTGGCCTGAAGACATCTGGAAAAGGTATAAAAACAACAAAAATTACTAGCTGGGGGCATCCAGAAGGGGGATAGAGAAGAGGTTGTAACTGAGCTTTAACAATTCTAATAGACATAGATGCTTGTTGTACTAAAGCAGACCATATACATATAAAATTTTTCCTTCAACCAGAAAATTTTTAACAGATTGCTTTATCCATGGTAGACAGAGCAGATAGACAAATCTTCTGCTGAAGCTACTGAATTTTGACCACTGGCTCCGCCAGATGTAAAAATACATAAACAGTGCCGGAATCCAATTGGATGTAGGAACTGTTTGGTTGGCAAATGTGTTCCAGCTCCTTTTGATTTTTCAATCGGGAGATGTGGGGCAGTAGGCAGCCAACAGGGCCACCCACTCAACGAGTTTCAACCAGTTCTTCAGGAACCTAGTAGAAATGTTCTCCATGTATGTATCAAATAAAAAGTCACTTGGCTTTTATAATATTGTGCTCCTCCAGTTTATGCCAGGATAATATTGATATTGCAAGCCTTAGCAATGCACAGTATATTGTAGGAGCTTGATGTCCTACCTCCACAGGTGGGGGAGATTATAAAGACTGAACAATAGTTTACTACTGTAGAGTTAAGAAGGCGACAGGGAAACCAGCTACTCTACAAATGCAGAAAACGTTGCCACAGCATAAAAATAATGAAAATGTTTTACATTACCATTATAATTGTTATAATGATAATTACTGGAAGTTCAGTTTTGTTTTCCTTTAACGTATCTATGTTACGCAGTATTGTGGGATGAACAGAATATTACAGTATTGTGAAATAGTACAGTGGACTTGTGTCCGCAAAGCTTTTTGATATGAAATATGTTATTGGAATCACACAGTAATCTCCCCATAAAACACCCGAATCATCTATGATTCATTGGTATTTGGGAGATATTGCTTGATGTAATTTTATTGAAGAAAGGTCTTAAAGGTAGCACTTGGTCAGTCTGGTTTTGTGTTAGTCATACAATCTAAAAAACTTACTTTATATTTCTCCCTGAAATGGGTGATGTTTCTTGCAAAGAGACTAGATTTATAGTTGCATGATGCTAAAAAAGTATTTGTAATTTTAAATATTTATCGGTTTGATGCAAGTTATTAGATTTATGAATATACTTTATTTACTTCGGGCAGCACAGTGGCTAAATGGTTAGCACTTCCACCTGGCAGTACTAGGGTTGTTGGCTCAAATCCCAGCCATGGCACCTCCTGCCTGGAGTTTGCATGTTCTCTCTGTGCCTGCATGGGTTTCCTCTGGGTACTCCGGTTTCCTCCCACATTCCAAAGACATGCTGGTAGGTTAATTGGATCCTGTCTAAATTGGCCCTAGTATATGAATGTGAGTTAGGGACCTTAGATTGTATACCCCTTGAAGGTTAGGGACTGATGTGAATGTACAATATATATGTAAAGCGCTGCGTAAATGCGCGGCGCTATATAAGTACCTGAAATAAATACATTTACCAAAATGTTTCAATGCATTTTTCTAAATAATCACCCTGACTTGTCCATTATACAACTTGCTTTTTACATGCGTTTGTTATATATATATATATATATATATATATATTGATTATATTGATCCAAAACAGATATACAGGCACACATGGGTCTTGCAGCTGAGGTTATTAAAAAAACCCAGAGTTTTTATGGTCTGCATTTCAATGAAGCTCAGTCCATATTTCTCAAGATGTGTCGGGAAAGATAGACTTAGCATCATTGAAGCATCAGCAATAAGAACATTGTTATTTTGATTTATCTCCTCTGAAAGACCCGTGAGTGTCTCTTTAACTGTTTTGGATTTGCATGGATTTCTTTGTGGGTGAGTACTTGTGCATTTACTGTATCTCACACATAGAGAGTGGTAGCTACCATTAGGACTACATGTATATACAGTATGTATTTCAGCGCCACAAATTCCAATAAAAAAGTCGTATAGCTTTGTTTTAAAGTGAACACATACCTGTTAAAGTCTACAAGTAATCGTTACGCCTAAGAATAGATATTAGTGTTGGGCTAGATATTTGAGTCGAACATAAGTTACACAGCAGCCTTGTGTAGTGTGTTGGTGGAGTTAGTTAGGTGAGGTTAGGTAGACAGTGTAGTCAGTGTAGTGCGGTGTTGTGGAGCAGTCTAGTGGTGTTCGTGTTGTTTTTACAGCACTTCTGCATCACCACTGTTCTCATGTTTAATTGTTAATTTTTTTTCTTAATTTTAGACAAACTGGAGGGAAACCCTCAGTGAAGGTGGGACTTTAAAGGCATTGTACTCATACAGATTATAATAGATAAAATAATAATATGTATTAGTTCACATATAAATTGTAAGCAATTCCATATCCATTGTGTACAAAACTTTTCTTAAAATCATAAAGCTTCAAAGATGAGGTAGTGTCCTGTTTGTAATACTGATACGTTTTGCAGTTCACATCTGCTTCATCAGGGACCTTGCGGGACTGTCCAAATAATTTTTTCACAATTATTACATAGCAATAGTACCATTCAGGTAGATAACATGAACATCTCTAATTTACAGACTATGTGGTGATTAAATCCTCCAAACAAACCAACCTTACTTGATACCCACAACTATTTGAATCTCAGTTACCACTACTTCCTGAGAGGGCGCTATGTGTGTAGTTGAAACACCCTCACCTCACCAAAGACAGCAAGGGAGGGCTACCTGGAAATTGGGCCAAGAAGAGAGAAGGGAGAAACAGGCTACTATTGGCCAATAGATTCACACTAAAATTAAAAATAAAATAAAAAGTACAATATAGTCTAACAAAAATAGTAATAATGAAAATAAAAATGTAAAATACATATATCCTATATGATCATTCAGTTATGCATACTTACATGCTCCTACCCAATTGGAATATATTGAGGGGACAGAGCGTGCACATATAACCCTACAGTGATGTAAAAACAAGGGATGGAAAAGCCATTAGCCCTACCCACTAAAAAACAAAACAAAAAAAACAAGACACATGATATGGAAAATTATCTATCATCCATCAATATCAAGTAAATAACCACATGGAAGAGGACCACTTAACCCTATACAAGGACCTAGCTGGTCCAGAGACCATGGTGTAACTGTCCACAGCTGCTCCAAATAAGTTAATGCTCGTGAGGAGAGGATTGTTTGTATCAAAAAGAAGGCAGAACAGCAAAGACAAGTCACTAAGTTGTAATTAAATCCTCCAAACAAACCAACCCTACTTGTTACCCACAACTGGGGAAAGGCTACATCAATGATAGCACAACACATAATATAATATAATATAATATAAAGAACAGTCCATCAAAACAATAAGTATCCCCCAGTATGCAGGACACAGATATATTATTCCAGATATCAAACTTTAATACTCACATATGGTATAGTGATTCAATGTGTCCCAGTCACAGCGTAAACCTACAGCAGCGGGACCTGCTTCTCACCCCTCCTCCCTAAATGGCCCCACTGGGTTGGATGCCACCACGCAGATGTCTGGTACTAATTGACTTCAGGCCGGTATGTGACGTCACGTCCAGTGCAGGTGCCCAGCAATAGCGCATGTACCCACACAGCAAAGGTCAAAAGAAGCAGACCAAGGAGCAGGTAGAACGCAAACTACAGGCAGAGGTGGAATATTGCCTCCAACCAATGTGGGAAAAAGTTGATTCCCCCTAAGTGGAAAACTCTGGGCGCCTGAATGTCCGGGGAACTTCCCCTAGTGGGGGAATACTCAAACCACACAAGGGATAAATAGCACCGTCTCAGGTTACAATAACATAATTAAGGTGCCCAGCAGTGTTTTCCTTTTTTTTTATTTTCCTTTTTACTTTTTAATTGAATTAATTTTTTTTTGGCTGCAGCAGCAGCACTAAAACTATATAGGACATAAGTGCTGTTCACTCTGCTGCATCGCAGGCGTTCCTCCTTCTGTGTCAGCAGTGGTTCCCTGTTTTTTCTTTTTTTTATTTTCTGAATTCTTTTATTTTTATTTAATTTTTCTTTTTTGCCGCAGCAGCAGCAGCATAAATATTGCAGGCATAATTGCTGTTCCTTTTTCTGAGTTACAGGTGTTCTTCCTTCTGTGTCACAATTTCTTTTTTGGCTTTCTTAATTTTTTTACATTTTTTTTTGCCATAGCAGCAGTAATAAAAAAATATCCATAATTGCTGAACCCCCTATTTTCTGTAAATAAATAAATCGGCTTATAGTGTACCAAGCACAAAAGTATTGCAACCAAGCATTAAAAATTCCCATCCCACAGTCAAAAATAAAACGTTATAAAAATCCCCATCATGTCTGAAAGGCCAACAAGGAGAGGCAGACACTCACAGGCAGCTAAGAGAGGGCAAGCAGCCTCTGTGTCCACAGTGAAAAGTGGTGGTTGTTGACATGTTGTATACTCTGCAGGCAGGGCATGCTTGCCCTTTTTTCCAGTGCTGGCTGTGTTATTGAGCCACAACATGCAGAAGAGGTGGTGAAGTGGATAACTAAGCCATCTTCATCCTCCTTATCCTCTGTCACCCAGGCTCATACTAGTTTGCCTTCCACCGCAGCTGCCAAAGCAGCCTATTCCACAGGCTCCTTGTCTACCACAGCTGCTCCTTCCGTAGCCCCACCATCATGCACAGAGGAGCAGGGGTGGACTGACAACTCATGGGGCCCCGGGCAATAGGGGATCATGGGGCCCCTGTGTCCTTGCCCAAACTCAAAAAAGCCTATGGAAAAAGGTACCAGGAGCATCTCATGGGGCCCCCTACTGACCCCGGGCCCTCGGGCACTGCCCGAGTTTCCAAATGGTCAGTCCGCCCCTGCAGAGGACTCACCAGAATTATTTGATTGTAGTGTCAGTTACATGCTGCTGGAGGATGCACAGCAATTTGAATTCTCCAATGTTGGTTCCCTGGTCGAGGAAGGGAGTGACGTGAGCCTAGACAGAGGGGTTGCCAATGAGGGAAAAAAATTGGTAGTCAAGTTCCCCGCAGCCGCAGCACACTGCCAAGTTGGCTCCAATGACTAGGAGGGAGGGGATGATAAGGTCACTGACTGTACTTGGGTGCCTGAGAGAACAGAGGAGGAAAGTGGCACAACTCCAAAGAGGCAGGATGTCCTCCAGGGGCAGGTGTAAGGGCACCCACCCTATTGCATCACACGACAGAGCTCCACAGGTGCAGGACGCTGCAGACTCCTGACTAACTTACAAAAGTTCAATGGTGTGGACTTTTTTCAACATATGTGCAGCAGACCGCAGCGTTGGTGTTTGCAGTCTCTGTCTGAAGCGGATGAAGCATGACCAAAACACCAGCCGCCTGGGCACCACATGCTTGACAAGACATATGACAACCTGCCATGCAGCCAGTTGGCAACAGCACCTGAAAGACCCACATCCTAAAAAATTGCTCCTCATTTGGGATCTCTACCCCTACTATAAAACCTCAAGTCTTCTCAACAGCCTACACTGAGAGTGATGGTATAGCAAAGGGTGCCACAAGTCCTTGCACCAAATCTGCTAAAAGTACACCACCTGTTAATCTCAGCAGGCAAATTCCGCTACCCCAGTTGCTGAATCGTAAAAAAAAATACTGTCCTATCCATCCATATGCTCATTGTCTAAAAGCTAGCTTGGCCAAATTGCTAGTGTTACAACTACTGCCTTTTCATCTGGTAGACTCTGCCCCTTCATGAATTTGCAGAATATGCTGTACCACAGTGGCAGGTTCTGAAAATACATTTCTTTTCACATAAGGCCATTCCAGCTCTGTACCATCATGTGGAAGGCAATGTTTTTGGCCTCGTTGAACAGGGCGGTCAGCAGCAAGGTCCACTTTACTGCTGACACATGGTCCAGCAGGCATGGTCAGGGACTTTTCATATCGTTCATGGCACACTGGGTAACTCAGGGTTGGGTTCTGGAGCTTGTTCTACTACCACGCCTCCAAAAAGCAGGTGTTGATTCTGCCACACCTGTCTGTTCCACCCCCTCCTCTTCTGCTGAATTGTCCTCTGAACCAGAAGGTCTGTAAGCATTCAAGGGGCTACTCAAGCAGCCAGGCTAAAAGATGCCATGGTGGTGCTTCAGCTGGTCTGTCTAGGGGACAGGAGCCACACCAGGGCAAATATTCTGTCAGCTCTGTAGGGGCAGGCTCAGAGGTGGTTGACATCATGGAATCTTGAGCCAGGAATAGTTGTATGCGACAATGCCACCAACCTTCTCTCCGCCCTCCAACAGGGACACTTGACACATGTTCCATGCTTGGCACACGTCCTGAATTTGGTGGTGCAGCATTTCTTGAACAGGTACCCAGGCTTTCAAGATCTTCTGAGGCAGGCCAGAAACGTCTGTGCTACTTCAGGCGGTCATACATCGCCAGAGTTTGGCTGGCTGACATTCAACGGGAATTCAACCTACCCACCAACTGCCTCATTTGTGACATGCCCACCAGGTGGAACTCAACATTGGCAATGCTGCAGCACAGCACACACAGCAGAGGGACATCGATGAGTACCCATGTGAGTATGGCCCAAGGACAGGCTCAGGGGATGATGAGAAAGGATGCATGCACTATCCTGTCACCATTTGGGGAGGTCACAAGAATGGTGAGCCATGACAATACATGCATCGGTGACACTATCCCTCTAGTCTTCCTGCTGGAGCACACACTGCATAGAATCATGGACAGGGCACTTGAGGCAGAACAGCGGGAGGAAGAGGTGGACTTACTTTTCTCTCAAGGCCCCGTTTATGCAGATACCATTCCTGCGGGGCCGCAGAACACACAGGCGGAGGAGGAAGAGGAGGATTGTGGCAGCATGGATGTAGAGGATAACATACAGCAGTCTTCAAAGGATGGTTTGCAGTCCCCGGAAACCCAGCCAGGAGTAGTACAAGGCTGGGGGGAGGTAGTTCCTCACAGTGTCATCCTCAGTGACCCAGAGGGCTCAGAATCTCATGCCTCCTCAAAGTTACATTCCTACGCCCAGCAAGAGTAACAATAAGGGGATACAGTGTTCAGGCACCACCAACACCCGAAGCCCAATTTTTCTGCACCTGCTTGACAGGTGCATCTAATTTACATTTTTTTACATTCTTTCCCTAATTGTTAACAATATTTAACAGTAGGGTCCATTCCTGCACCCAGCAAGAGTAATTGTGAGTGGTAACAGTACTCAGGCACCACCAACACCCAAGGCCCAATTTTTCTGCACCTGTTTGACAGGTGCATCCAATTTAAATTTTGTACAATCGTTCTCTAATAGTTAACAATTTTTAATAGCAGGGCCTATTCCTGAGCCCAGTAAGAGTAACTGTGAGACGTTACAGTATTCAGGCACCACCAACACTCAAGGCCCAATTTTTCTGCACTTATCTGACAGGCGGTAATTTTTTTTAAGTTTCGGCAAGTCAGCGTTGTTGTGACAGCGCTGGACGACGTGATTGACAATGGATTACAATGCTAGAATCATTTTTTGGGGCTTTTTTTATTTTTAAATAAAGGACTTGTCAAAAACTGCTTTTTGGGTTTTTTTCAATAAAGGATTTTCAAACGTCTGGTTTCTTTATTATTTCACAATTCTAACCCTTTAGTGAACGGGTAGGGGTACAAGCACCCCTTACACATTCACAAGGAGGGGCAAAGCATCAAGGTGCCCCCTTATTTAAAGGGGTACCCTGATGTTAATGAGCTCACCTGTCCTCAGACCCCCACAACCATCAGGCGAGGGTTGTAGGGAAGAGGCCCTTGTCCACATTGGCATGGGAACACCGTCCTAATGCCGAGGGCACGTGGCCTGGTAATCATGCTCCCCCCCCCATTTTTTGGGGGGTGGGGTTCCCCTTAAAAGTTCTACCAGGCCTAAAGGCTTGGTATGACTTTTAGGGGGAGTAGAGCAGAGGATAGTGTCAGTAGAGTGTCAGTAGGGCAAAGAATGATGTCAGTAGTGCAGTAGATGGTGTCTGTAGTGCAGTGGATGATGTCAGTAGTGCAGAGGAAGGTGTCAGTAGAGCAGTGGATGGTGTTGGTAGGGCACAGGATGGAGTTAGTAGAATAGTGGACAGTGTCAGTAGGGCAGTAGATGGTGTGAGTAGGGCAGTGAATGATGTCAGTAGGGCAGTAGATGGTCTTGGACTTGAAAAAGCGCATGCGCACGAAACATGTTGTCCCGGACACCAGGACATCGCAACCACGTGGTCCCTGATCTGACAGGCATTCATCTCCTCCACTGCTCCCCTCTGAGTGGACAGGCCGTCCATCTGGAAACCTGGCGTCTTAAAGCCACAGGCTTGTGTTTTATCATATTACCCTGTGATGTTTTATTAAAGGCACACCTCCATATAAGGTGTTTTATATGATTACAAACTTCACAGTGCCTGACTCTTGTCAATACTCCTTGATATACTTATGTGTTTTACTATGGCAGCAGTGAGTTTATACCATTGATGACAGTTGACAATATTTACCTTTTCCTTTGGGGCACATCTGTGTGCTTATGTCTACAGTGTTCATTCAGTAGGTTGTGTCAGTAGTGCAGTGGACGGTGTCAGTAGGGAAGAGGATGGTGTCAATAGAGCAGTGGATGGCTATCAGTAGGGCAGAGGATGGTGTCAGTAGGGCAGTGGACAGTGTCAGTAGAGCAGTGGATGGTGTCAGCAGTGCAGTAGACAGTGTCAGTAGTACAGTGGACGGTGTTAGTAGGACAGAGGATGATGTCAGTAGAATAGTGGACAGTGTCAGTAGGGTAGTAGATGGAGTGAGTAGAGCAGAGGATGGTCTCAATAGAGGAGAGGACTTTGTCAGTAGGGCAGAGGACTGTGTCAGTAGTGCAGTGGATGGTGTCAGTAGGGCAGAGAATGGTGTCAGTAGAATAGTGGACAGTGCAAGTAGGGTAGTAGACGTTGTGAGTAGGGCAGTGGGTGGTGTGAATAGGGTAGTGGATGGTGTCAGTAGTGCAGTGGATGGTGTCAACAGTGCAGAAGATGGTGTCAGTAGTGCAATGGACTGTGTCTGTAGGGCAGAGGACAGTTTCAATAGGGTAGTGGATGGTGTGTGTCAGTGAGCCGTGGATGGTGTCAGTAGGGCAGAGGACGGTGTCAGTAGGGCAGTAGATGGTGTCAGTTTGGACATGGACTGTGTCAGTAGGGCTGAGGATGGTGACAGTAGGGCCGAGGACAGTGTCAGTAGGTCAGAGGACAGTGTCAGTAGGGCAGTGGATGGTGTCAGTAGAGCCGAGGACGGTGTCAGTAGGGCTGAGGATGGTGACAGCAAGGCCGAGGAATGTGTCAGTAGGGCAGTGGACGGTGTTAGCAGGGCAGAGGTTGGTGTTAGTTGAGCACTGCAGTGTGGTCACAGGGAAGGCAATAAGATGGACAACATAATATAACACAGAGGGTGAAAAATGAGCAGTATATCCCAGGTAATTAACACATGTAGGGAATATAAAAAGTCCTATATATGTTATAGCACGAGAGTATTTTGCCACATTTTTGTACATAGCTCTTCATTACATGCTAAAACTAAAACAAGCTATTATACCACAAGAAAGTTAAATGTCTCCTGAATAACAATACCAATAACACATATATTCATATATTTAACATGGAAAAATAATATAGTAAGCAAGTTTGGGATCCAAAGTTTGTGCTTGAAGACTCATTCCCTTTCCTCCCAATGACCAGTGATCCATGCATAGAGGCTCTGCTCCTCTCTGGGCTGTACCTTTCCTGTACAGAGAAGAAATGGAGAACAAAACAAAGCCCCCCTGCTTCCCCCCCCCCACCACACCCCACCTAACCCTTCCCGCCGGGAAGCCTCATCCCAGCAGCATATGATGATCTTGGACTGGGCTGACCAGCTGGAAAACATGAGCCGCATAGAACTGTGGGGCGGAGGTGTGGGGCAGGTGGGTTAATAGAAAAGGAGAGGTTTGTGTGGGTAGAGCGGAGGAGGATAGACAGTGCAGGGAACATTGCCGCTCAGTGCATCCACTGGGAATGGCACTAGCTGGGAGTCAGGACAGGCTAAATTATCTTTACGAGAGCCAGCAGCTCCCATCACAATGTGGCGCCCAGGACACATGTCCCCCCTCATAGTTTCGGCCCTGTACTCAGGGATGGTTTTATGCTCACTCTGAAGCAAACTGTACCCGACTAAAAGTGAACCATGTCTGGGACCCCCTCTTCCAAGTGGTCCCAGGCACTATATCCTTAACCATTCCTGGGCTTATGTAGCCTAGTACTTTACTGACAGAAGAGAAGTAGCTGCAGCCATTTTTATCTGCTGTTGCCTCTGTGTGTGTGGACTTCTACACCCACACAGTCCTAGCAAAAGCTTTTACTGTGCAATTGTAACAGTCAGTGCAAGCTTGCCTCCATCCACTAGAGGGCACCTCTGAATTACAAGAGACTCTGAGAAAGATTGTGATGGATTGTGGGAAGATTAGAGGAACTGGGCTATATCACAGACTGATAACGCCTCCTGAAAGGTATGTCGAGGCAGAGCTACAGGAAGTGACATCATTCCATTCCAGTGGAGACACCTGGCAGTGGTGAGACACCCAAATAGTGAAATGGACCATGCTTTCACTAGGCTGTAGTGGATCCGGCCCATAATAACAATAGGCTGTTTAACCTGGGAGCAGGGCAGAATGCACAAACTAATGTGAGCTCACAAACTGATGCTTTTTATGTATTTGTATACAGCGGTTAGTTTAATAAAAGTAGTGGTGTGAACCTCCTGCGCTAATAATCCTAAAAAATGTCCTGCTAAGAGAAGCTGCTAACATTAAATCATATACCATGCCCTGAGGAAGTCACATAGTATTGTGACACAACGCGTAGGCCTGCCCGTAGTGACGCACTTCCGGTGTAGACGGCATTTTGGCACACCGATTCCTATACCCATGAAGAGTACACCCAAAAAGCATGCGGTTTGAAGCTGTCAGATACTGGAGATTTATGTGAGTGCACATTTATTATATTTGGTTCGATCTTCTTGTGAATAAACATATTACACTATGGGAGGCTGTGTTTATGTTTGAGATACTGGTACATACCCCCACCCTATCTGGAGAGGAGCCACTATCTGAGTGCTGACCTCCTGAGAGGGAGATCTGTGTGCGGTGAGAGCAGACCAGTGGAGAGGCTGCATGCTAGAAGGATCTGAGGGTGTGATCCCACAATACGCTTTGACCCGTACAGGTCGAAGTTTTGAGGTGAGAGGCTAATCTAGCCGTCGGTTGGATTTTCTTTACCAGCAGTTACCCACAGTCACTTATATCAGCACGAGTGTCGTATTGGAATAAGTGGTATTATCCACTGTATTGGACTTTAGTGCACATATCAGACTTTTCAGTCTGATCCAATTAGTGTGTTGTTTGCACATTATTTGCACAATTTTTGTCTCTTTATTTTCTGTTTGATAGATGTATATATTTATTGCACTTATTGAGATTTATACTTATTGCACCTTATTAATAGTATATATTCTCTGTTATATATTGTAGCACTAGTAGACATTTGGTGCTTGTTTAACATTATATTTATATGCACTAGTTTTTTGCATGTTTATACATTTTATATTGAGTTTGCAGTGGTATTGATTTATCACTGGTTTTACTGGACTAATATTCACTTTCATGTTTTGGTCCAGTTGTAGAACACTATTATTTGTGGTAGTGTATCTACGTGCAGGGGTGGACTGACAACTCATGGGGCCCCCAGGCAACAGGGGATCATGGGGCCCCAGTGTCCTTGGGGCCCCCTACTGACCCTGGGCCTTCAATAGGGGATCATGGGCCCCCTGTGTCCTTGCCCAAACTCAAAAAAGCCAATGAAAAAGGTACCAGGGGCATCTCATGGGGCCCCCTACTGACCCGGGGCCCTCGGGCAGTGCCCGAGTTTCCAAATGGTCAGTCCGCCCCTGTCTACGTGTCACATCGCATGATGGTATATTGTTTCACAGGCATGTCACTTTTTTGTGGCACTTTTTGTGAATATTTTGTTTCACCATTGTGAAACAAACAGTCTGTCATTTGTTTTTATCCACATGAGTGTATGCATATATTATTTTTTGTATTTATATATTATATGTGAGTAGTGCTACATTTTTTATAGTTATTTGTTTAATAAAAAGGTTTTACACTATCAGAATATCTTTCCCCTCTGATTTTATGATGTTCCTGTTGACATTGTGAGAAGGAAGAAGATTCCTGGATGTGATAAAACCCCTTGGGGGATAAAGCACATACTGTATAGACCAACTCTTAAGTCAGAGGTCATGGTCATCTGGTGAGTTTCCCTTAGTTGTGGTGGTGCAAAGTAGTGTAGGGAAGCACAGATGGAAGCACTGACATAAAGAAGTGGTTTGCTGCAATTCACAAGTATACTTAGCACAATTTGCATGGAGCACTTTATATATTATATGGAAGAATTGGAAGAATACACTTTAAATTGACTTTCTTTAGCACTTTAATGCATTTGTGAATTATGCACTTTAGTTTTTATATAGTTTTTATATAATAGTTTTATACAATTTATTTTGTATATGATTTGTTATAAGAGCATGGTACACTGTAATATATCACAGGCTGGCTGGAAAAACTACAACTGCCACTAGAGGCACATTAAAAGGGAAGGGCTGGAGTGATTTTCCTGAGTTGCAAGAGGAATAACTTTTTTCATGCAGGGAGACCAGGATCATACACACTGTAGCCCATGTGTGTGTAGTGCAAGCAGAGGGAGGAACATCTTTAACTGGAAACAGAGGGGCTCTATCCTTGAGCCTTGGACTAACACTGCAGTTGCTAGCAGAGAGGCAGATTTTCTGGTTAGGAACACTTTCATATTGCATGCAATAACTCTAAGAGACAATACCTCAAGCGTGCCAGCGCAAAGTCTTGGGCCCCACCTAGCTGGCCAGCAGAAGACTCAAATCAGGTGATTAATGACTGTTGCTATACAGACCACCTATACATTCTTTCACTGGTTAGGGTTGCCAGTAGCAGGTGTAGGACGATTTACTGTCTGTTGTGTGATAAGTAAATTGTTCAGCTGTTGCATTATCACCATTTTATGCTGTTTGATTGCGCAGTTTATACCTCTAATGATTTTAAAATGTTGTGAGGTATGAGCCAACTGTTAATCAATATAGTACACAATTTTCCGGTTTACTATTACCCAGTCTTTTTCTACATACATCTATGCCAGTACACTTTACTATTATTTAAGCGGCTTGGTGTAATGTTTCTGGTGCATTTGTATTACTGTGTATTGGAGATATAAATATATACTGCATATACAGTATATACACACACAGGTATCTTCAACCACCTCCTCATCCCAGCCAGGTGTGCCATAGAGTACAGAACTGTTTACAGAGTAGTGGGAATTTGGACCGAGGATCTGATACATCAAGCAGCTCCTTCAGGGTGAGCGATACACTCAGATCAGAGCACTCACAATTCACAAATGAACTGGACCATGTGGTTGATCCGTACCTGGGCACATTTAAAACTGCCTGTGTGGGTGCACCCTTAGCATTTGAGCACCTAGGTCAGTGGTATTCACATTGTGATGGTTGGTCATACAATAAAATACTGCTCCGTATAAACATACTTAATCAGATTTGCTGATACACTGAACAAATGTCTAGTATGATTTCCATGAAATCCACCCTGGAACTCGTCTCATCTTTTTTAGACATGTATTTGCTATATATGCCTTTTAAGTTGGTTACTCAAATGTAATAAAAAAAACAAAATGAACATAATATAAAAAGCACAGATATTTTGCTGTATGTTGAGTAGCTTGAAATAACCGGCCTCATGAACTACAAGTAATGTATCAGATGAAAGAATCATATTATTGTGCAATTATCCTTCTCTGCGTTTGGTGATGTCATCAAGCTTTCACGGGCAATATATCGAAAAGCTTATACTGATACAAGTTTCACTCAATGAAATTGCACTGAAAATTACCTGGGTGCACTTAGGAGGTAGGAGCCTGAACCAGTGCGCTAGGTCAAGTCTTTGATGAGTCAACTGGTCCTATGGAAAGCCATGGATCTATGTGCTAAATATTGCCTAGTCTTTATTTTTTCAATAAAAAAAAAACTTTGCTTGTGCTTTATTAAACAGAGGATCCAGAATTGGGCAAAACACACAGGAATGACGTATAGAGCAACTTGCACTCAAAACTTGCTAAATGCAGTAGAGCAGTCATATTTAGGTATTATCATTCATTGCTATTTACAAAAAGTTAACATTTTGTCTAAGCCTTCCTGACCCCTGGTTCACATCTGCATGGGTGGTGCCACTGCAGATCCGCACAAAAATCCGTGAAGCCACACCACCCGCACAGAGGACTGCGGACCCTTGGGTGGGTGCCATTAATTCTAATGGCACGCCGCCCGCACTGGAAATCGCAACCATACTGGGAACCGAGGTTCCGTGCAGGCTGCATTTTCCGAAGAAGTGCAAGGACTTCTTCCCTGCGTGTCCTGGGGCACGGGAGTCCATTCAAATGAATGGGTTCTTGTGCTCGTGCAAAACGAGGACCGCACGTCCGCAGATGTGTGAACCAGGGGTTAGAGACAAACTTCAATGAAAAACTATACCACTACAAGCAACTGTTGAGAAAATAAACACTCCTGTCAGGAATATGTAATGCGCAACATAACATATAGAGTGCAGAGGTCAGGTCTATGAAACATACTTTACAGCACATAGAGTGTAAGCAGTTGGGACAATGCAATGTACAACAGAGTGTAGAGTTCATCAGTATGCACTGTGTAGTATTGGGCCCCTCATATTTCTGGTCAGTGGAAGAAATCAATGTTAGTTGTGGGGAAAAAAGACCATTTAATTAGTTGGGGGGTGGGGGGGGTGCTCTGGAGTCAGTGGTCTCTAGGAAGGAAAAAATACCCTGGAATCAATAGGAGAAAAAATGCCCAATGTCATTGGTCAGTAATAGGAAAAGATGTCTGTCGTTGATGGTCAGTGGGAGGAAAAAATACCTGGGGTTGGTAATCAGTGTAGTGTCAGTATTCAAGAGGAAAAAAAACACCTAGAAGAAAGTATGCTGTGACATTGGTGGTCAGTGGGGTGTGGTGGGGGGTATTAGTGCTCAGTGATACGTGGAGGGAGGACAATTGTGCTGTGCAGGTGGTGGGGGAACAATAGTGTCCAGTCTGAGGTGGAGGAACAATAGTACCAAGGAAGGGGAAAAACACTGTACTCAGCAGGGGATGGGGAAGGGGGGTAACAGTGCCAAACAGGAGCAGGGAAGAGCAATGGTGCTCAGCTTGGGGTGTTTGGAATTAAAGTGTCCCAAAAGAGGTGCAGGGGAAAAATAGTGTCCAGCAGGAGTCAGAGGAAACAATAGTGCCCACTAAGTATGGGTCTAAACACTGATGCCAGTGCACAACAGTTACCTTGCACTGAAGTCTGTGTTCCATGCTCCCTCCTATGCAGACTCTGTTGGGCAGGAGATCACTGTGCCACACAGAGTCAGCAGACAGCTGGGGCCAGGTGCTTGAACAAGTGATCCAGCGCTTGGCTCCAAAACACAGAGAAGATTCAAAGGATGTCAGGATTCTTTACACGTGGAATCTGGGGCAGTTGGGGGGGGTACAGATTTACCCTGACTTCCTGTCCTGATGACAATAGTTTGTCATATTTATGGTGTGCATAACCTTCATCATGGGTTGTGTTTGTCCCAACCCAGGGGGTAATTTTAAAGCCGTTAGCAACCCAGAATCAAATGAACCCAAAGCCTGACATGTTTTGACACATGCTCCTCCTCAGAGGGTATTTCTTGGACCTTTTAGAGAAGAACATTACACATAAGGTAAAGTGATATTAAAATTCCACACCTGCCCAAAGACAATATAAAAATTATATACTACATTGCATACAATATATCAAAGTCGTATGATCATAGGTGACCTGTGTGAAAGAAGCTAAAACCATATGGCATGTGTGCAGAGTGACCCAGTCCAGTAGGCAGACGAAAAGGAGAGCCCAGCAGTCACAGAGATCCCATAGGAGAACTATATGGATACAAAACAACAGGACATTCTTTAAAAAAAAGGAAAAAGTACAAAAATACCAAAACATAAAAAAAAAGAGGCCAACCTTAACAGGGTATCAGTATCAGGGTATCATCCAGCGGTATGATCGTCCGCAACCACTAAACCATGGAAACCAAAAGACACAGCAATGACACTTGGAGGGACTTTTATATATAGAAAAAACAGCCCTCTCCACCTCATCATAATGGAACATTGGGCTCCATTCAAGTGCTCCTATAACAGGAGGAGAACAAGCAAGCACCCTCCAGTGGATCCCCTGATGCCCGCCCAGGTCAAAATGGCCAAGGTGGCGGCACACAGTGGCCATCTTTGGAGCCATATGCACTCCAGTGGCCAAAAGGGGAAGAGCCCAAGCCGGAGGGGGAGAAAAAAAGATTCTCATGGGCCACCAAAATAGGCTGCCGCTCAACAACCCCCCCCCCCACACACACACACACACACAATGTAAGGGATTTACGGCAAGACGAACCGCGATCGGAAATGCGCGATCACGCATGTGCATGTGCACACGCACGGTGAAGATTGGCGCCAGACGGCCTATTTAAGGAGTGTTTCTGTTCATGTTCAGTGCTGACTGGTCTTCAGCTCCCCCCTGTGTCCTGCTTGTTCCTGTGTGATTCCTTTGTTGCAGACCCGGCTTGTTCCTCACCTGACTCTGATTTCTCTCCTGCTCCTGGTTCCTGACTTCGGCTCTGCTCCTGACTTTGGCTTCTGCTTCTGATTCTGTACCACGGTGCCCGACTGTTGATGACCCTGGCTTTTCCATGACACTGCTCCTGTCTCTTGTCCTCACTACCTGCCTTGCTCTGGTACACGCCTGACAATCTACCAAACCTGCTCTGCCTGCTACTCCTGTGCCAAAATCAGAGGATCTTCAGCCTTCCAAGGTATTCATCTGCAAGAGCTGCAAACAACAACTACTGGTACTCTTGTTCCCCTGGGTCCTAGACTCCCTCTGTTTCAACCTCAGCGTGGTCAGGGCTAGTGACACAAGTGAGGCCAACCTCGTCAATTCAGTCTCCCATCAGGTGCTTGACACACACACACTAACGGAGCACCCTCTACCCATCATCCCACAAGACCCAAAAGAAAGAGTTGAAAGCCATGGGCTCTGCGTGCCAGGTGGAGTGGATAGACCCCCCAGCACATTGGCAAAGAGGGAGCAAATCCCCCCTCCCCCACCAATGAAATGGGCCAGTCTGCATGTCTACATGCAGATCTGTCTGCTTGCCAGCATGTAGGCAGGGCCTGAGCATGGGGTACCCAATCAGGGGAGACATCCCACACAGTCCTTAATGTTGTAATTGAACTTGTGTATTGAATATAGGTTAGCAGTGATGAATAGAGACAGATTCAATAGGTACTGGTAATAGACAATATTGCTGTTGCTACAAGGCACTATAGCAGTTAGTAACTGTACAGTGTGACCAGTCTTGGGCCTGTTTTACTGGAGGGCAGCTGCCATTGGAGGGGTGGCAGTTTGTGGTGTATTGTGATGGCGCTCTAATTCGTACTGCTGAGCAGATCCTCACTTCACTGGTCTGGATACTTGAATGTTCCCTATGCACAGGCGATGTCCCTGAGCTGACCTTTCTCTCCCTAAGCTATTCTTCCTCCCCAACAAATGGGGTATCTGTCCCTCAGCTACAACTTGTTCCAGGTGTGCCTAAATTATTTGGGCACCCTAATTTATAAGGTCCCACATCAAGATGGCTGCCAGAGGTCACCAGAAATTACAATGAGCTGAAACCTCTGTGACAGTTACTGAATCTCTGAGGGAGCTTTTTCCTCCAAAGACCCCACCTTATCTTTATAATGGCACAGCAACACCTAGTGGATGGAGGAAAACCTGAACCTGCCTACAATCAGCTTGCTATTTTGTAGGAGAAACTACTATGGTAACTGTTGGCTTGTGTTGTATTGATTGACCATGTTGGAGAAGAGTGCCATCATTTAGAAAAACACAAGCCCACAACAACATACACTGGCTGCTACACCAGTCAGCCTATTTAAAATGAGAAAAAACAGTCACTTTGCTGTTTGGTACCAATGTGTGCACCAAACTGAACCAGAGAAAGCAAAGTTGCCAGTCTTTGGCTGTCTTAATTGGCCGGTGCAGGACGAGTCATTCATTCTGGCACACTGGTACTGTGCCAGAAATGTACATGTTTTATGAACTGCCAGGTACATTTTACTGTAGATGAGACATTGCATGTCTCTTTTGCAATAAAAGGTCGTCCTGTTTGCGATTTTAAATTTTTTGCATTTATTTCTGCTTTAATGGCTTTGGATACATTTTAAGGTAAATAAATATACTAAGTTATCTATCTAGCAGCTGATTTTGTTACTGAATGTATTCAGATACTGTGTATTGCAGGTCATACTGTCAAAAACACTTGCTAGGTCTCACTTGCCTTTCTTTGGAATATATTTGCTGGACTCCTTAATGACTGCATTTTGCTGAGTGGAACAATGAGCAAGCGAGCAAATTGATAGTGTATTTCTGTGACAGATGACTGTAGACTGTGAGGATATCAATTACTTAGCGATTACTCCTCCTAATCCAACTTGAGCTGTCTTTAATTGATGGTCTGAGTCTGCAAACTCTGCCAGCTTTGAATTCTATGGTTTTGACAGACCTAATAGACTGTAGTGCTATTTGCCAACCCACGCTTTCTTGCTGTTGCGGTATCACAATTCCTTAAAGCTGCACAGGCTTAAAGGAATTATAATTGCAGATAAACCTGTGTAAGACAGAATCTACTAGTAAAAACATCATCAAGCTTATTTAAGAATGAAAATGCGTTAGATACTAGCAACCAACCAGAAATAATCCTTGTTCTGAAAAGTCTGCTCTTTGCACTGCTTTGTAAATATATCTGTATGTGTAAGTAAAACAAAAAAACTTTAGTTCCTTATCAGTATCAGGTTTTAACAATTGGTAATCAAATAAGCAGGACTGTTGTAACATGTAATAGCCACAGTTGATGTGCAGGCAGGCTACTACTGCTTTTACTGATACGGTGCCTATTCACACTTATGTGCTTAAAAATGCATGCATTATTAATATGCACTTTGAGGCATATTTTTGATGCATTATACATGCATTTTTTCAAATGCTTTCCAGGGTTTAGGATGCACTGTGTACCTCAATACGTTATGACACATAGGGGTTGATTTACTAACACTGGAGAGTGTGAAATCTGGTGCAGCTCTGCATAGAAACCAATCAGCTTCCAGTTTCCTCTGTCAAAGCTTAACTGAACAAGCTGAAGTTAGGAGCTGATTAGCTAACAAGCACAGCTGCACCAGATTTTGCATTCTCCAGTTTTAGTAAATCAACCCTATGGTCAGGGGCGTATTTGCCACAAGGCAAACAAGGCATTTGCCTAGGGCGGCATTTTTCAGGGGGGCAGCACCGCTCCCTTGGAAGAATTGACAGAAGAAGGGACACATGCGGCTTGGGAACCAGGTGGGATCTGAAAGAGGCTGCGGGCTGCTTTACTCTTGTTCCTGGGGATGTCCACAGCTGTGAAGGTGAGTGTTTTTCTCTTTCTTGCCGGGAGGGGAGTGGCTGGTGTGTGGGGGTGATGGTAGTGGAAGGCTCTAGGGTGTGGGTAGGGGTGTTGTTGGTCAATGTCAGGCTCTCTTCGGGGAGGGGCACATTTTGTGTTGCCTAGGGCAGCACAAAACCTTAATACACCACTGCCTATGGTGTTTGTTTACAGGTATTAAAAAAATTCCATATGGGAGATGAACTTGTGGGAAACTGCACCACAAATGTAAAAAACAAAACTCTTTACCTACAATATCTCACAGAAGTGAGTACACCCCTCACATTTTTGTAAATATTTTATTCTATCTTTTCATGTGACAACACTGAAGAAACAACACTTTGCTACAATGTAAAGTAGTGAGTGTACAGCTTGTATAACAGTGTAAATTTGCTGTCCCCTCAAAATAACTCAACACACAGCCATTAATGTCTAAACCGCTGGCAACAAACGTGAGTACACCCCTAAGTGAAAATGTCCACATTGAGCCCAATTAGCCATTTTCCCTCCCCGGTGTCATGTGATTCATTAGTGTTACAAGGTCTCAGTTGTGAATGAGGAGGAGACGTGTTAAATTTGGTGTTATCGCTCTCACTCTCTCATACTGGTTGTGACGATTGTGCGCAATAGAGACATGGACGCGGTACGTGACAGCCATCTTGTTAGGTCTCAGCCTTATTCTCTCCTGTCCTCCCTCCTCCCTTTTGAATGGAATGTATAGCTGTAAGTTGAATGGAGGTCAAAAGGACCTCTTATCCTAAATAAAACACAGCTAGATAAAGCTCCAGGGCTGTAAACCGCTAATTAGTTTGGTTCAAGGGGTCTTCTTTGAAAACCACTTTCCTCTGCCCGATCGTAAAAAAATAACTCAGTCAGTCCTGACCTGTTAGGCCATTAGGGCTAGAGCGTGCCATAAAACGTACATTCCACATGAGACATTTTTCATACAATTCATAAGGTTTAGCAGGAACTGGGCACATTAATATTAGGTACATATTTGGATAGATCATTTTAATATGAGTCAAATAAGGCCTTACATGACTATATTAGCACCTAGGAGAGAGAAGTAGCAGTCTCTTTCATCCAGGGTGACAAGGTGTCACGGTATAGGGGCCCAGCCAATTATTAATTGCTGCTTAATGTCCCAAATTATTAATTCCCTCATTAATCCCTCCTGGCCATATTAAGAGCATCCTCCAATTAGTATTCTACTCCTGTGTGCCAAAGGCCCCTAGCTGTAATTAACGCACCCCCTCCGC
Source organism: Staurois parvus (assembly GCF_062004578.1). Classification (NCBI taxonomy): domain Eukaryota; kingdom Metazoa; phylum Chordata; class Amphibia; order Anura; family Ranidae; genus Staurois; species Staurois parvus. The sequence goes on from NW_028317912.1 coordinate 5,362,508, forward strand.
AAAAGGTCCCAAATTCAATTAGTGTATTCTCCCCATTGTTATCCTGTTTACAACTACAAATTCAATTATTGTGTTTCCTTCCCTGTCCATCTTGCCCATCCTGGTTTGTGTCCAAATGTATATTCTTCCCCACTGTTATCCCCTTAACAGCTGCAAATCTAATTACTGTATTTCCTTTCCTGTCCATCCCCTCCATTGTCCTCCAAATGTCCACAAACTCAATTAAGGCCTTCCCCCCATTGTCACCCTGCTAATGACCCCCCTCCACCTCTGGTCCTGCTCCAGGGGTTTAAGAGGTCAGTGCTGATCTCTCATGATAACAGCCCCAAACACGCCTCCAAGACGACCACTACCTTGCTAAAGAAGCTGAGTGTAAAGGTGATGGCCTGGCCAAGCATGTCTCCAGACCTAAACCCTGTTGAGCATCTGTGGGGCATCCTCAAACGGAAGGTGGAGGAGCACAAGGTCTCTAACATCCACCAGCTCCGTGATGTCATCATGGAGGAGTGGAAGAGGACTCCAGTGGCAACCTGTGAAGCTCTGGTGAACTCCATGCTCAAGAGGGTTAAGGCAGTGCTGGAAAATAATGGTGGCCATACAAAATGTTGACACTTTGGGCCCAGTTTGGACATTTTCACTTAGGGGTGTACTCACTTTTGTTGCCAGCGGTTTAGACATTTATGGCTGTTGAGTTATTTTGAGGGGACAGCAAATTTACACTGTTATACAAGCTGTACACTCACTACTTTACATTGTAGCAAAGTGTAATTTCTTCAGTGTTGTCACATGAAAAGATATAATAAAATATTTACAAAAATGTGAGGGGTGTACTCACTTCTGTGACATACTGTAGCTGAAGAATTCCTACAACTCTTGAGACACAGTAGTGACATAGCAGCTAGTGTTTTATGTTTTTGCAACAGAGTCTTGGAAGTAGGTGGTTTGGGGCAAACTCTGCAATACCCTAAGAGCACTGGTGCTGTTCTGTCAGGTTAGTGGTGCATAGGAATGATAATGTAATTCTGTACTCACTAAACCACTTTCCCATTTTAGTTTTCATTAGTAAATAAGTGGCCATATCACTGCTGCTTACTTCTGTTGGTAGAGGGAGCCAAGCACTGATGTGTCCTCTTCCATAGATTCTGAACGAGAGAGCCTGTGCCTAGTTTTGATGCAGAGTTCTCACAACAAGCATTTTGGAAACTTATGTGCTATAAATAGCAAAATGTGTGTCACAAAGGGGCTCAAGATTGGGAAGTGAGTGGACAGGGAGGGGAACTTGTTTGAAGAAACAGTTAGGCCTCATCCCTCAGCTGGGAACGGGTTGTAGCCCTGATAACTCTGTGAGTTGAGGTGCTTTATTCCTCAGAAGATTATGAGAGTAATGAGAAGATTAGTCTACCACAGGGGCGGACTGACCATTTGGAAACTCGGGCACTGCCCAGGGTCAGTAGGGGGCCCCATGAGATGCCCCTGGTATCTTTTTCATAGGCTTTTTTGAGTTTGGGCAAGGACACAGGGGCCCCATGATCCCCTAATGCCTGGGGGCCACATGAGTTGTCAGTCCGCCCCTGGTCTACCATGTACTGTCACCCACCAGAAAAACTGTCCACTTACGAGTGGAGTAACTGCTGTGAAGAGAGCTAGCCTTTTCAGAAGCTTAAGGAACAACTGAATGATTGTTCTTCCTAGTGTCATGGTTGGTAGGGTTGAATAAAGACATCAGTCCATCTAGTTCAACGTGTGCGTGTGTATTTATGACTCTACCACTTCACATATCCCTGTATATTGTATCAATAAGATGCCCATCTAGAAGTTTTTTTTAAATTAGTAACACGTCCACTGAAACCAACTATTGTGAAAGGGAGTTCCATATCCTTACCGCTCTACAATAAAGAACACCCTACACAGTTTAAGGTTACACCGCTTGTTGACCAACTTTATTGAGTGGACATCATAATTTCCCTTTGGGATTATTAAAGTAATCTGAATCTTAATCTGAAAACATCCAATTCTGCAAAATTAACCAAAGGCTCACAATCACACTTGAATTGTGGATTTGGACAGCTTCAATGCAGAGATCATTTGAAGCACACTAGTACTGAATAGTATCCCAGCCTTTCTCTTCTTCTTCAAATTCTCCCCCACACGCAACTAGCATAACCCCACTGCTGATGGGAAGGGGCAACCAAGGATGCTGTGCAGGCACCTGATTTGCTCCTTAGCAACAGATTACATCATCTATAGATTTTTTTTTTTAATTATTTTTTGATTTTATATAATTATTATTTGTTTAATGGTATCATTATTTGTTATTTATGCCATTTTTTAATTGGCACACTTATTTTAAATCGTTATATGTATTATTAAAAAGATTGTAATGCATAGTAAAAGAAGAGGTTGTTCAATTCCAGGCAGTCCGATGAGTCATATGCAAAGTATCTTTCCGAGATAGTAGCGTAGTAATTGAAACAAATGTGTCAAAAGGAAGGAGAGTTTGTGCTTCCAATTGACCCCAAAAACATGGCCGCCTCCAGTACATCTACGGGAAAATGGAGGACGGGATATATATAAGCTGGCAATGGATGAGTGATTGACCTATCACAACCCCCTGATGAAGCCACGTGATTGGAGGCGTAACGCGTAGGGGAGGGGCTACGTCATCACTCGGAGAGGAGCCGCACAACACGATAGACGGCAGGTGTATGACTCAGAGGCCAGCAGAGGATTTCCAATGGGATATTGCGTTACTTAAACCTGTGTAATGTGAGTTTAATACTTGGATGGTGGGAATAAAAAGTTTTAAAAGGTAAAGCACTATGTCCTCTATTTCTTCCTGCATGCGGAGTAACACAAGGAGAGGATAATTAGGAGGTCTGGGATAACAAAAGGAGTGTGTAATCCCTGAGAGGATAATCAGCCACCAGAGGATACATCCATTACTCCTAAAGGAAGGATCTCCCTATTTCACCAGCAAAAGTATATGTCTTGCAGGTTCCAGGGAAAGTGAACCGAAAGCGTGTATAGCCTAATTGCAGGCATCAAAGGAGGTGAGCAAACATCTTCACTATTTGAAGGATTCACAAAAGTCACAAATTGAAGAACAACAAGCAACAAGTCACTATATGTAAACAATTGTTTATTCAATGGGACTATTATTTTGATGATATTTGGATTCATACTAATCACTATTAATTATTTATGAGCATTTGGTTATTTTTATTTATGGGGGATCATCTAAATGCATTTTAGTTGAGGGTTATTAGTTGGTTTATTATTTTTATTATATTAAATGAGGGTATTATGAATATAAATGAAATTGAGGGTATTAGTAAGTACAGTTGCAAGAAAAAGTATGTGAACCCCTTGGGATTACGTGGAGTTTTGCATGAATTGGGCATAAAATGTGCTCTGAACGTCATCTAAGTCACAACAATAGAAGAACACAGTCTGCTGAACATAATACTACACAAACATTAGATGTTGCCATGGTTTAATTGCACATAACCTGTAAACATTCACAGTGCAGGGAGGAAAAAGTATGTGAACCTTTGAACTTAATAACTGGTTGACCCTCCTTTGGCAGCAATAACCTCAACCAAACGTTTCCTGTAGTTGCAGATCAGACCTGCACAACGATCTGGAGTCATTTTGGACCACTCCTCTTCACAAAACTGTTTCAGTGTAGCAATATTCTTGGGATGTCTGGTGTGAATCTCTCTCTTAAGGTCATGCCACCGCATTTCAATCGGGTTGAGGTCAGGACTCTGACTGGGCCACTCCAGAAGGCGTATTCTGTGCTGTTGCAGCCATTGTTTTGTTGAATTACTTGTATGCTTTGGGTCATTGTCCTGTTGCATCACCCATCCTCTGCGGAGCTTCAGTTGGCGGACAGATGGTCGTACGTTTTCCTGCAAAATGTCTTGATAAACTCTGGAATTAATTTTCCCATCAATGACAACAATCCGTCCAGGCCCTGAGGCAGTAAAGCAGCCCCAAACCATGATGCTCCCTCCGCCATGTTTCACAGTGGGGATGAGGTTTTGATGTTTGTGTGCTGGGCCTTTTTTTCTCCACACATAGTGTTGTGTGTTCTTCCCAAACAACTCAATCTTGGTTTCATATGTCCACAGTATATTTTGCCAGTAGTGCTGTGGAACATCCAGGTGCTCTTTTGCAAACTTCAAACGTGCTGCAATCTTCTTTTTGGACAGCAATGGCTTCCTCCGTGGTGTCCTCCCATGTACTCCATTCTTGTTTAATGTTTTCCTTATTGTAGATGTGTCAACAAAAATGTTAGCATGTGCCAGAGATTTCTGTAGGTCTTTAGCTGACACTCTGGGATTCTTCTTTACCTCATGCAGCATTCTGCGCTGTGCTCTTGCAGTCATTTTTACAGGACGACAACGCCTAGGGAGAGTAGCAACAGTGCTAAACTTTCTCCATTTGTAGACAGTCTGTCTTACCGTGGACACATGAACATCAAGGCTTTTGGAGATACTTTTGTAACCCTTTCCAGCTTCATGCAAGTCAACAATTCTTGATCGTAGGTCTTCTGAGAGCTCTTTTCTGCGAGGCATGGTTCACATCAGGCAGTGCTTCTTGAAACCAGTAAACCCAAAACAGGTGTGTGTTTTTTAAGGGCAGGACAGCTGTCAGCAACACATCAAATATCATCACACTGATTGGAGTCAAGGTTGGCTCACTCCTGGCTCCAATTAGCTCTGGGAGAAGTCATTAAGCTAGGGCCTCACATACTTTTTCCTCCCTGCACTGTGAATGTTTACATGTTATGTGCAATTAAACCATGGCAACATCTAATGTTTGTGTAGTATTATGTTCAGCAGACTGTGTTCTTCTATTGTTGTGACTTAGATGACGTTCAGAGCACATTTTATGCCCAATTCATGCAAAACTCCACGTAATCCCAAGGGGTTCACATACTTTTTCTTGCAACTGTACATCATGTCACTAATAGATGATTTATGAGCACTTGGTAAAAAAATTTTTTAGAGGAGTATTTCATGTGGAATTATTTTGATATTTATTTGGAGGAGATTAATTAGTTGAAACTATCTATTTAAATATTTTTTGGTATTTATACACTTTTATTAGTTATTTGTATCATAATTTGAATTAATTTAATGGTAATAATTTAATTATTATTTATTGAGAAGTATTTAGGAGCGCAACATATATTTGTAATTACATCATCTGTTATTAGGGTGCTGCTGACATCCTGTGGGAATCCATGATTGCAATGTTGCAGAATGAAATACTGTGGCTTTGTGTAACAAACAAAAGTCAGGCTTGATCCACCCAATGACTTGTGTACAATTTTTGGGCAATTTGGAGCAACTTTTAGGCATTTTGCCTCCACACCCCTGTAGAACGTAGATAATATTCTAGAGTGCTGCAGCACCCTAGGTGAGAGGGGCCAGTATACGTAATACACCAAAAAGGACAAAATAGAATTTCATTGTTTGGCTTTACATACACTTTAAAGTTTGAGCTATTCTCTTATCCCTGTTTTATATTATTTCTGGTGAATGTAGTTTCTGCAGATAGATTTATGCTCATCTGGATGCAATGCTGAATAACATGTAATTCATTTACAGCTTTCTGTTGAATAATTACAGTAAAAGCATTAGAGCAATTCCCTACAGGTAAATCAAACCACAGGCTACTTCAGGATGTGGGAAAAAGATTGATGACATCATCACTGTCAGCTCAACGTAGGAGTATTATCATCTTACCACTTTGTTTTCGTAAATAACTTGGTTTTACTTGCTAAGTAAATTTTTTTTCTTGAGATTTTACACATATTCAGCTAAACATCAACCAAGGACAGCATACTACATAATATTTATTATATGTAATGCTACAGAACACTGTCATAGACTAAAGACTAAAGCAAATGGTCAAAGAGGGTTCTACAGGAGCATTTGGAGATTCTAGTCATGGTGTAGGAGACAGCAAGAGACAAGAAACTTGCTAAATAAAACTGCTAGAGATTACTGTTGGTAAAGGCTCCATTAGAAATCAATGCTCCCATTACTGACTGCTGGGACCTGAAGACTCCCTTCAATCACCAAGGGGTTGCATGTGGCCCTTGGATCGTAGGTTGGGAGCCAAGGACTCACAGCTAACTTATGTTGGGGAAATTCTATAGAGATTACTTGCTAAGTAAGTTTTAAGTTTTTTAAGAGATGTTTTACAGATATTCAGCTAAACATCAACCAAGGGCAGTATATAATATGTATTATATGTAATGCTACAGAACACTGTTATAGACTAAAGACTTACAAAAGCAAATGGTCTAAGAGGGTCCTACGGGAGCATTTGGAGACAAGTCATGATGTAGGAGCCAGAGACTAGGGACTTGCTGCATGAAACTGCTAGAGATTACTGTTATTAAAGAACCCCTAACAAATCAGTTCTCTCATTACTGATTGTTGGGGCCTGAGGGGCACACTCCAAACACTAAAGGGTTGTATTGGGCCCTTGGGCCACAGGTTGGGCACCAGGGACTTCGAGCCACCTTATTTTGGGGGAAAAATAGGAACTAGAAAATACACTACTTTGCTTCTAATTTCTATTATTCTATTGTCCTGTAACAGTGACAACTCAGTTCAATCATCTATTAATATTATAGGGGTTTTTAAAAGGAACCTATCCCTAAAGTTCTGATTCTATGCTGCTATGCACATTCTAAAAAAGGTGGTTGACTGACACTGACTTCATGACTCTGAAAGTTTATGACTCAGAATAAGCAGCAATTAAAATAGATGTAAACCCTAACTGGATGACAGTTAGTTTGTTAAAGCACTGTGTACCATAAACAATTGCAATGTTTTTCTTTTTTTTTCAAAAAATACTCTTTTCCTCCTTTACATCTCAATGCTGCTAAACTCCCTAAGGCAATTCCTGTCCACATGCTTTGGTTACACAGAATTGCTCTGGACTGACTTTCTGTAGTCTCCACCAGAAGCATGTGTAACTGGGTGACAATGCTGTAGCAAAGCTGGAAACCATTGCCACCCTATAACAGGAAGTGTTTGTGCAAGGACCTTTGTGGCAAGGTTATCAGGTATTATTTTGAGTTCAATCTGAGTTTATTAAAATATTTCAAATTGCAAAAAATGTAATGAAACATGACCAACAGTTACCAAGTCTATCCCGTTACAACAAAGGGAAAGGTATCATATTGTAAGCTGGAAAAAGGAAAGTTAAGTGGTAAATCATCCACGATCAAGTAAAGAAAAATATTGATATTACATATGAGTAGAGTGGTAGAAGCACTGACCCCTAATAAAAAACATAAGAACCCAAACACATTTCCAATGTGGGGTGACTTAGGCATAAAGGGAAGGTAAGAGGGGGTAGGGGTTAATGAGAGAGGAGAGGAGTAGAGAGGAAAAGATAGGAAAAATAAAGAGGTTTGAAAAAGGCTGGGGGGGGGGGGGGGTGTCCTCCAAGGGACATCACCTTACAAAAAAAAAACAAAAAGAAAGAAACAACAGAAAAAAGATTATACATTCCATATTATAATGCAGCAAGAAGGTCTTTTAATTCTTGAGGTTCTCTAAAGGCCTTTCAAGAGAGCCAGGTTTGATGACGCAAGTCATACATACCCAATATATACATACCCAATACATACATACCCAATTCGTTAGCAAGCAGTCTCCATATGCTCATCGTGTTTTTTTTTTTTTAAAGATGCAAAATTATAAAAAGATTTTACAATGCCATAGACATGTTAAAGCTTATATTAGATTATAGTGATTAAGTTTAGATCGGTTTTAAGTCAGAACAGAGCTGTGTCATTTTACAGTCTGTAGAAATTGTTTAGCACTCACCCCCCAAAAGGGCCCACTGATTTGGTCGCAAGGCTCTAACCCCAGTAGGTGCTCTAGCAGCCAGGAACACAGTCTCGTTCACTTCTCTGGCTCAGTGATCAGTTTAGGGGTATTCTTTTAATACTTTACTGAACAAACTTGACCTTCGATGGGTGCTGGGTAACTGTGGGATACTCTAGCAACGTAAAGTAGTAACCTGAGGACACCTGTCTTTATCCTAAGAATTCTGATGCAAGAGGGTTAGCAGCAGCACACAGTCACTGAGATCTCACACACTGATCTGTACTCCCTAATATCCTTGGATAATTGGATGCCTCCTTCCAATATTTTCCAGACACCTCTCCTGTGAATCCTCCAGACCAGATTCCAAAATGTAGTCCCTAAGTCAACTTCATCAGAATTCGGCAGAATACGCACCCTTCCAGCTAGCCAGCTGGGACTTCGATGAGCAGTAGAAAAGCATGGCTAGACTGCCCAGAAGGGCAGCAGCCCTTCAGGCTAGGGTCTGCTGGTTCAGGCCTCAGACTATTTATGCTCACTCCCAGCCACCAACTGGGCACCCTCCCCTAGGGATTGAGTGGGACCACATAAAAATACATACTGTAGATTTGACTCTCCCAGCCCACTACTTTCCAGAACCATCCAGAAAACAGTGGGGAGCAGCCAAACCCACAGCCTATGAAACTCAGCATATCAGAGTAATCACATGCAGCTCCACTGATTACAGCTAAGAATCAAATTTACCTAAACCTAGCACCTACCTAGGAGGGTGCTACATAACCTAAAAATGTTATAAATATAAAAAAAACCCCAAAAGTGTATATGTTCACTAACATCATTACACTGCCATAGTAGTTTTCTTTAAAGGCAGGCGTAAAATGTATTTTTTTTTAAATGTTGCTTGTGCATATTGAAAAGCATTGAATCAACTTAACCAGTGTAACAGCCAGGCAACAATCATTTTCAGATGGAGAGATAAGCAATGGCAGCCTACATATTCAATAATTTATTTATTTTTAATTTTGTAATTTTTTTTTACAGTTTTCTTTTTTAGATAGCATTGGGATTTAAAAAAAAAACCCAAAAAACAGGAAGTAAGGGCATATCTTGCAAACACGCAGGTATAACCCCATTTAGACAGTTGTCACTGGAACAGATTGACCCATTGGAAGATTTTTCCCTCACCTTGTTCCTTTGACAGCCCTAAAATGTATTTTTCCTTATGGAGAGAATGGTCTCCAGGACACACAGTGGAAGATTTACTAAAACTGAGGCACTCAGAATCTGGTGCAGCTGTGTATGCTAGCCAATCAGCTTCTAACTTCAGCTGCTTCAATTAAGCTTTGTTAACAAAACCTGGAAGCTGATTGGTTTCTAAGCAAAGTTGCACCAGATTTTGCATGCTCCAGCTTTAGTAAATAACCCCATCAGAGAGAGTGAATCTCCTCAGTGGTGACACAGACAGCAATAGAAATCTGACAGATGTTTTACCAATTCCCTACTCTATCCAAAACAAAAAAAAAAAAAGTTTAGCTCTGCATACACGTTATAGAGACACCAAAATAAAGAAAATTGTAACATACGCCTAGTGGTGGGATACCATTTTTCCACAACCACAATTAAAAGCATGCAGAACGTTAGGTTTTTTTGTAACCAAGAACAGAATGTACAGCCTCTCTGACTAAGCATTCCTACAGCAAAAGTTCATTGGCAATGAATAATATGTTGTACGGCAAGCTAAATTACATTCTAAATAATTTTTTTATGTTAATAGTCATCTGATTCTTTCCCGTCTCTCTGCAGTCCTCTCCTGGCTTGACTTGGTCCATCTCAGAACGTGAAAGTGGAATCAGATGTACCTCTAAATGATATCAGCATCCCTAATGGACGAATTGTAAGGTTTTATACCTCAATTTCAGACTATCGTGACACAGAACTGTCGCATGAAAATCATTTTCTCCTCTGTCCTGGTTGAAGCGGTCATGATCAACTACTAAACTGTCATAAACATGAGTATTAGCCAGGCATATGCATGCTTTACAACCCTCTCTTGATGCATTTATTACCTGATTTACATTATTTTAAATTACTCATCTATTATTCAGATGCCTTTTGCCTCTAGTAGAATTCTGACTCATCTTCAAAAGCAAAATAAGGATATTAACTCATGAGAACATGTAAAATGCAACACTGTTCACTCTTTACTTTATTTAGTCTCTATATTTTTTATCATAAATTTAGTAGATCAAATTGATCACCAGGTTTACAAGGTTTTTAAAGGGTAACTCCACTTTTGTGGAAAGAAACCGAGCAAAAACAATATTATAGCATATACAATTGTGACACGTCATACTGTAATTGAATGTTATTAAAAATGTTGTTTCTTGTTCAATCTGCAGTGTTGTATTTCTCTGTAAAATACAATGCAATATAGCTACCTGTAGGTGTTCTGTACAAAGATGGTGTACAGAACCCACCAGATATGTAATTTCTTGCTTGTGTGATTGTCTTACTGATTTTCCCAGAAGTCTACACTAAGATACAAGTCAAATTTTGAGCATCCCCTGCAACAAAAAGATCATTTTGGTGAGGTACTCCCAAAGGGATGCAGACACTGTCACTTTCCTCATTAGAGACCTGAAAGTGCAGCAGTTGATTGATAATTATGAAGGCACTCCCATACAGATTCACTCTGCACATGGACACAGACAAACAAACAGCTACTTCTTCACAATAACAAAAGGAAGGAATCTGCAACAAAGTTTGTTAAAATCCTTGTACATAGATCACCCAGAGGGGAATATTTTTTTTCTCAACAAAAGTGGAGTTAATCTTTAAATGTACCCTTCACATATTTAAATTAAATTTTAGAGCCAGAAGTTTCAGTGCAGTGTTCAAAAAGAAACAATAAAACATTGACTCAAAAGTGACATTATCCTTTAACACTTATCTCCCTAGCACTTAACATGTATAGTACAGCGTATCAAAACCCATAAATAAAAATGTAATATATTTCATATATATATGTCAGTGTTGAATGGTTTGTCTCAACACTCTGACTCCCAATTTAGCTGGACAGCTTGGTCTATTGAAGGAAGTTGAATTATAATAGACTTATTGTCCAAATCAGCAGGAAAAAATAAAGGAAAAAAACCTTAGAATAAAACTAATGCAACCAATACATTTTGGGATTGCTAACCTGCAAAATATTACATTTTTGCTTTTGGGTTTATATACACTTTTATCTGAAAACTCCAGCTGTAAACCTCTCCTTACTCCTAATCAAATTTCTAGGACTAATAATATTTTTGTTCTAGAGCATACTGGTCTTACACAGTTCTTTGCTGAACAGACACAGCTCTCAGATCAAAAATCCACACATCTAACTAATGTGTAAAAAAAGTACTTAAATAAATGAAAATTTGTTCACCTCTTGGCCAAGCAAATACATATTTTAAAATTTATCAAAAGCCCACTTTTTAAAAAAAATTTGGATAGATTTGGGGAGGGTTAAAAACCCTGTTACATTCCTATACCTTTCTGTGCCTCATTTCGGAGATTCCCCCTCTTTGTTTGTCTTAGTGTCCACTGTCACCAGCACAAAAAGAGATGGGAAGTCCAAAATTTTCAGTTGTCACTAGAACAGGAATAAAGAGGAAATCTCCCAATAGGGACATCTTTTCCAGTGACAATTGTAATTTCCCTCACTTTGGACACATTTCCTCTCACTTTCTGTTGTGTCTATAGCGCAGCAAGTGAAGGGTAATGTTCCTAAAAAAAAACCTCACAGGAGTTTGATACATTACCTTTTTTTTCATAAATGAAATAAAGACAGAGGTATGGCAACGTGCTAACAAAAATGACAGAGAACTGATCATTAGGCCAATATAGTTTTCATATTTGTTAATATTCTGATATATAACAAAATACAAAACATGTGAAAGCATCTTAGACAACTCATAGTTATTACACTAGTAATTGAAAATAGCTGAGACACTCGGTTGTTTACATGCTATTGCAGCTTTGAAACTGCTTTGGCAACTGTGCATTGAAGCATATCATTTTCTCAATAGTACTGTTCACAATCAGCAATGTGTAATGAAAAATTACCAAGTGAAAAATGCATTCAAACTACTGGCAGATCTCTTTTATCAAGACTGCAGACTAAAAACTAAAGATGACTAAGACATTATTGATGGAAAATAACCAAGATTCTTCAGTTTAAGCTCTGCTTGAAGTTTTGGCAATGTGTAGCAATCACAGTCATGGCTAACACATTTTATTGGGCCCTGGACATTACACTAACCACAGGCCTTACTCAACCTTCTTAAAATTGTCCTACTTAAAGTTCCCTGTAACTTTTTTTATTATTTATAGAAGGTGTAAAGCAGAACAAGATTTGACTTTTCAAGCTTTCACACAAATTTGTTTTTATTGTACGTTCATAGAAGGGAAGGTCAAAGAGTATAGCGTGGGAGGGGTTGGCCAAACATGTTGGGTGGGGGGACATAGTAGAGTGAAAAGGAGATTAATGGTAGAGGAGATTAATAACTGGTATCAAGTTGGCTAATCCTTAAAGTGTTACTAAACCCAGGACCCTGCATTCACTATATCTGGTCTCCCACAGTACACACAACATGGAAATGCAATTATTTTAGTAGTATATAAACTGCTAGATACCTTTTCTCATTAGCAGTATGTAGCAGTCTTGTGACTTCTATCAGTGTCCAGCAGAACACTGGTTAAATCTTGTAGGAAGAGTTTTCATTCTCCCCTGATTGTCCTATGAGGCTGCATAACCCCCGACCCTCTGTCTGGACAGTGCTGATTGGCCCTGTGCTGATCATATGCATTCTCCCAAGAAAAAATAAACTCTCTAGCAATAAACACCAAACTGAGCATGTGCAGCTTGCCCTAAGGATCAAACATCCTTTTTACACAATGCAGAGGATTAACCCCTTAGGTTCCACAGTGAGTATAACAAGCATGCTTTACTACATATGCAGCAAGTGCTTCAAAACGCATCACTTCACCCTTTTCCTGCCCTGCCATTGGTCGCTCACCGAGGTCCCGACTTCCTTGCGGTCCATGCTAGTTTCGGCGCCATTTCAAACACTCTCTGCATTGCTGAATACTGACGGCTCCATCTCTGCTCATCCTGCATAACCAGGATCCATCTTCACATCACTGGAAGACTGAGGGCTTACCAAAGGCATTCTTTTACCATGCTTTAACACTTCTTACGTTTGTGAGCAGTTTTTAACCTTTTGTTACTAATACATTTTTAACCCTCTACACTGAGATTGGCACCCCCTTGTGTCCAATTTTACTACATATACAGACTGATTTTACTGTTGTGGGTTTAGTAACACTTTAAAGCAACCTTGTGCTTTGTCCATTTAGGGTAAAATTTTAGGTTTGAGTTAATTCCTCCCTATCTCCCCAGTATGTACTTAGCATTCTTTTACCCTTATTTCTCTATTCAGTGTTATGTGCTAAAGAAAACATCCAGTACTTTTATGTATGAATATGTGGCTCATGCCATGTTAACAGCATTGCACCAATTGTTGGAAAGTCCATAGCCCAGCAACCCCAAGCTACATCTCCAGCAACTCTTAGCTCACGACAGATTTTATTTACTACTAGGGGATAAATGAAGCAATGGTGGAGTGGGAGGAAGTTATACACTGCTGGATATAGATAAGGTAAAGTAAAACTGTTGCTTTGCCGTTTTTGGCCAAAACACAGGTTCACTTTAAGATTAGTTGGACCTAATCAAACCTAAAATGACACTGGACCAGTGAAAATGCAGATCAGCAAAGATGCCAATCCTTGTGGGAGTCCTCCCTCAACATCTTTCTGGAACCACCGCAGAATCAGATCAGTCAATTAGGCTGTATGCAGTTGTCTCCAGACAACTAAGTTCCTGCCTTTTCATAAGAGATGCATACTATAAGATTTCTGTATGTTCAAAGTCTGGAGGACACGGTAAGAAAATTACAGGCTTTTCAGTGTTCCAAAGCCTTGTTTGATGTGAATGATGTAACCATTAGAGCCCAGTTATTGTCACCACCTATCCACACTGACTTTCACCTCCAATATTGAACAAACCAACAAACAAGACCCAGGAGAAATATATCAGGATGTCACCAAGCTTATCAGAAATTCTTGAAGTACAAATTTATCACAAGAGCAGCATGTCAACTAATTAGAAAGGGATATCTATCAAAGTCAACATCATCTTTTTAAAGCTAAAGCTTGATAATTATGAATATAGGAATTGGTGAAATAATGTCCACATAGAAGATTTAATCTACTCTTGATAACCAAAGGAATAGAAACAGATTGAGTCCACGGCACTTTAGGTCCAACCCTATATACTCCTTCAGTCCATGGCACACTATCTGTACAGTCCATTTCTCTAACATGAAAGAAGAAATCAGGCTGTATGAAACAACAAAAATTGATAGCCTAGAGCAGGCATGTCCAAAGTCCGGCCCGCGGGCCATTTACGGCCCGGGGGTCGGTTTAATATGGCCCTCAAACAGCCCTCTCTGCTCTGTGTAATGTGGCCCTCCCACGGCCCTCCCTTCTATGGCAGACAGTCTTCTGCTTGAGAGCAGAGGGCAGTGCGCATTCCTGACTGCGGTGCGTTCTCCCTGGTCTGTGTAAATGCAGCTGTCGCACGGCCCTCCCTTCTATGGCAGACAGTCTTCTGCTTGAGAGCAGTGCACATGCGTGATTGCGCCGCACTGGGAGCGACAGAGGGTGGTGACGTCAGGGCCGGGCTTCCAGCGTGAAGTGTGTTTCTCTTCCCCTCCTGGCTGCCGAGCAGAGACTTCAGCTCCAGCTACCTTTTTCACCCTTCACATTAGTGCAGGTAAGTTTTTTTAAAATTTATTTTCAATACATTGTGAAAACTCGGCAGTCAGTTGATCTTAATGTTATGAAATGAAGAGTATGTCGTTTGCAATTAACTTGGCATAAAATAATTTATTTGCATTTAATTGTAATGGTTCAAAGAATGTTCGGAAAAATGTTCGGCCCTCCACCATATTCACTTCATCCAATCTGGCCCTCTTTGAAAAAAGTTTGGACACCCCTGGCCTAGAGCAATCCTCCTACTTCTCTCTTTGGAAATATGCACTATTCATCTTCATTGCAGACCTCAAATATGTATAATTTTAATTTGGCTGCCATTCTTGTACTCTTTTATGACCAAAAACCTACCTACTGGCTCATGCAGACAATCTATTTCATTATCTATGCGCTTAATCTATACGATCTATCCAGACTATTCTTGCTGAAAGAAATAGAAAACTTTACTATACCAACATAATTGCAGCTTTTTATTTTCTATTTCAATCTCTATAACCTACACCAGACCCACCCTATATCACACACACTTGTAATCGATTAGGAGACATGTGAAGGAAAGTGCAATTTTCCTAAAGTGTTTATTTAGACTATAAAAAAAAGGGTGGGTGATTTTTTTTTTATAGGAAAGTGATTTGTGTTTTCAAACATTAAATATAAAACTTTGATTAAATCTTACTGTCAAAAATCTTAAGAGTGCACTAATAAACTTTATTTATAGTGCCTAAAAACACACTGGTCAAATTATCTCCTCAATTTCAATTAATAAAAGTCTTGTGAAGCAATATTATACTTAAGGTATTAGCAAACACAAAAAGTAATTTTCTCTGTTAATAATATGCTTGCTTAGAAATTGCTTTCAGTGATATGTACAGCAGGATGGAAGCAATGGTTTTTGGGATAGTATGTTCTTTGTAATTGATGAAGTGCTTCTGTGACATTTAACAGGGTGTGATGGACCCTGGGGAGAATGCAGTACATAAACCTCTCCATCAGCCTTTTCTGCTGGGTTAATATTGGCGCTCGCAGCTTAATGTTTATGAATGGAAGTGTTGCAGGCTGTGTAAGGATACCTTCATTACCAACATCTGTAGATTTCTTTCCTTTAAGCTATGCAGCATAAAATGCAGAAGAAAATACTTTGTCACAATGATCTTTTTTTCTCCTAGATGACTTCTGATCTAAAAACACTGTAGATTCTGCTAAACCTTTACAGCATAATGTTATATCTCTATAAAGTACATGTGGTTACTCTGCTGAGCTTGCAGCCAGTTTACAGAGTGGAATTTTTATAACCCATGTAGCACTACCCTCTTAGGAGTTGCTGAGTAATTCGGTCCCCCTATAGTACTGTACAGCCAGGCAACAAGCATTTTCCTCCTCCATACTTGCACACAAAGACAGCAAGCAGTCCTTGAGCTTTGTTTTGAAGTTTTATTAGGGGAATTAGAACTTGGATGGGGTGAGGGGTATGGGATGCCCATGGACAATGGCAACAGAGGACAAACTCCTTAGCAATCATGTACATCTGTAAGTCTTTACAGCAAAAATTCTACTGGAGAGCGAGCCAGCATCTCCTACAGTACCACCCGAGACCCCAGGTGAATCCTCTCCTCATCCAGCTATACTGAGTGAATCCCTGAGCAGGGGATCCACTGCCTACCACTGCAGTGTGAACAGTCCGTGTAAAAAGCTAATGCAGTTTCCCACCAGAGTGCCTCTTTCCCCTTGAAGGCCCAGGGGGGTGTAGGTCTCCTTCTCCCATATTGCGATTGGGTTGGTGGCTGCTACCAGGCCTTCTAGCTGGGCTGCTCCTTCCCTGCTACACAGGTAGTCCTCTCTCAGGGGGCTGGTTAAGTCCCAAGCTTTCCTCCTTCCAAGGTTCCTCTGCCTAGAGGTGAGCCCTTTTTCTCTTTTGGGCTGCCTTCACAGGCTCCTGCATCTCTTTCTCTCTCGCATCTTCCACCCGGACTCTCCTCCAACTCTCCTGCTGCTGAGCAAGCTCCATTACTCTGAAAGGTTGTCCTGACCCCTTGCCAAGCCTCTGGTTGGGGACTGGCCAGGATCCTCCAAGAGTACAAACCAGCCACTCCTCAGATCCACCCACTGCCTTCTAGACCTTTCTCCAAAGTTCTAGAGCAGGGGGAAATTCCAGATGGCTAGTCCCTGCTAGCTATCACACCCAGGCTGCTACTCAGCCTAACAATTGGAGTCTAGCTCCCCCTAGCAGACCAGGAGGGTGCTAGACCCATATGATAAGTCCTATCTTCCATAAAATGTTTGAGGCAGTCTGAAGAGGGTACATTAGTTTTCACTACTAATTGCTATGTATTTCTGAACATCAGCTCTTATACGTTTTAAGTGTAGCTCATTGCACCTATATGCATGCACGTACTTTGCTGTGATTCAACAATGGAGTGTACATCTTTGTTGTACAGGTGAAACTCGAAAAATTTGAATATCGTGCAAAAGTTCATTTATTTCAGTAATGCAACTTAAAAGGTGAAACTAATATATGAGATAGACTCATTACATGCAAAGCAAGATAGTTCAAGCCGTGATTTGTCATAACTGTGATGATTATGGTTTACAGCTCATGAAAACCCCAAATCCACAATCTCAGAAAATTAGAATATTACATGCAATCAATAAAACAAGGATTGTACATAGAACAATATCGGACCTCTGAAAAGTAGAAGCATACATATGTACTAAGTACTTGGTTTGGGCCCCTTTTGCAGCAATTACTGCGTCAATGCAGCGTGGCATGGAAGCTATCAGCCTGTGGCACTGCTGAGGTGTTATGGAAGACCAGGACGCTTCAATAGCGGCCTTCAACTCTTCTGCATTGTTCGGTCTCAAATCTCTCATCTTTCTATTGGCAATGCCCCATAGATTCTCTATGGGGTTCAGGTCAGGCGAGTTTGCTGGCCAATCAAGCACAGTAATCCCACGGTCATTGAACCAGGTTTTGGTGCATTTGGCAGTGTGGGCAGGTGTCAAGTCCTGCCTGGAAAATGAAGTCAGCATCCCCATAAAGCTCTGTGGAAGGAAGTATGAAGTGCTCCAAAATCTCCTGGTAGACAGCTGCGTTGACCCTGGACTTAATGAAGCACAGTGGTCCAACACCAACAGATGACATGGCTCCCCAAATCAACACAGTCTGTGGAAACTTCACACTGGACTTCAAGCATCTTGCAGTGTGTGCCTCTCCATTCTTCCTCCATACTCTGGGTCCTTGATTTTCCAAATGAGATGCAAAAGTTGCTCTCATCAGAAAAGAGGACTTTGAACCACTGAGCAACAGACCAGGTCTGTTTTTCTATAGCCCAGGTAAGACGCTTCTGACGTTGTTTGTTGTTCAGGAGCGGCTTGACAAGAAGAATACAACATTTGAAGCCCATGTCCAGGATCCATCTGTGTGTGGTGGCTCTTGATGCACTGACTCCAGCCTCAGTACACTCCTTGGAAAGTCCCCAACACTTTTGAATGGCCTTTTCCTGACAATCCTCTCCCAGGCTGCGGTCATCCCTGCTGCTTGTGCACCTTTTTCTTCCACACTTTTCCCTTCCACATAACTTTCTATTAATGTACTTTTAAATAGCAATTTGGGAACATGCAACTTCTTTCGCAATTACCTTTTGAGGCTTTCCCTCCTTATGGAGGGTGACAATGATGGTCTTCTGCACAACTGTCAGGTCAGCAGTCTTTCCCATGATTGTGATTCCTACTGAACCAGACTGAGAGACCATTTAAAGGCTCAGGAACCCTTTGCAGGTGTTATGGCTTAATTAGCTGATTAGAGTGAGACACTTTGAGCCTAGAATATTTCACCTTTTCACAATATTCTAATTTTCTGAGATTGTGGATTTGGGGTTTTCATGAGCTGTAAGCCATAATCATCACAATTATGACAAATCACGGCTTGAACTATCTTGCTTTGCATGTAATGAGTCTATCTCATATATTAGTTTCACCTTTTAAGTTGCATTACTGAAATAAATGGACTTTTGCATGATATTCTGATTTTTCGAGTTTCACCTGTATTATGCTTGATTTTAGATGACATACTTGGTTATCTGTACCTGCTGGGTGACTGTATATACTCTATATGCCTAATACAAACTTATTTCTAAAGCAGTTTGGCTATGTGGTATACTTACTCTATACATGAAAAACTATTGTACCAACAGATTGATACACTGTGGCAAGGTTTAAGCACCCTAAATAATAATATATTGCTGGTTGCTGACTGGTGTAGTGAATAGTGGTGTGTAGACCTTTTGTCTAGCATCTGTGGTAGTGAACCATTGTAGATTGCCAACTCAGGGTTCCCCAGGGCGCGGAGTCTAAGCCCCAGCCTACTTCTTCACCAGAGCCCCTGATGGTGGGGATGGATCTGCAACAAGCTGGAACCAGGTCGCGGCCCCCAGGTACGCCCAGCTGTGGATAAAGGGACCGCTCGCATGAGCAGAGTACTATAGCAGGAGACAACAGGAAACCTGATAGACAAGCCGAGGTTAGGATGGGCAGAAAACAAGCACAGTCTGTGGACGAAGCCAGGGTTGATACATGCAGGACCGCTGTTAGAAATCATGGGGCCTACCTGACGGGGCCTCTTCGATCTCACCCTTGACCACATGGATCCACCCTGGACGACACCTCCCCTGACCTTCAAAACAAAATGCAGATTAGTTTTCAAGGGCATGCAGTAGCAAGGGAAGCAGTTACAAATACAACTGTAAATGAGTCCTAAAGCTACAGGGCTTTTTTCTCATAAAATAGGTGCATAAACTCTATCACCCCTATTTCACCACTTGTCATCAAAAACAACCCCCCCCCCTGCCCCCCATGTGCTACAGAGTGCAGAATTCAGAGGTGCCCTATGTACAATATGCAGAGTTAAGAAGTGTGTTACGCATTGAGTGCAGCGTTTGAGCAGTGTGCTGCAAACAGAGTGCAGGGTTCATGAGTATGCTGTATACAGAGTGCATAGTTGAAGAGTGTTATTTACAGGGTTGAGGCATGCACTATGCACAGAGTGCAGAGTTCAGTAGTACACTGCGTACACAGTGCAGGGTTCAGGATTATGCTACGTACAGAATGCAGGGTTCAGGATTGTGCTACTTACAGACTGCAGAGTTCAGGAATGTATTTCCTTCAGAATGCCAGGTTCAAGGGTGCACTACATAAAGACTTCAGAGTTCAGGAGTGTGCTATCTTCAAAGTGCCAGGTTCAGGAATGCGCTGCGTACAATGCGCAAGGTTTAGGAATGCGTTATATACAGAGTGCAAATTTCAGGAGTGCGTTACATTCAGAGTGCAGAGTTGAGGATTGCACTTTGTACAGAGTGCAGGTGTTCATATCTCACAGGCCAGTTTACCCCTCCCCAGTACAGAGCTCTCCCCCCAAATTCCTGCAACCCCCCAATACAGAGTTCTTCTCTCCTCCCTGCTTAGTACAGAGAGCCCCTCTCCTCCTCTTCCTGACCTTTTCTTTACTCCCTGTCTAGTACACAGAGCTCCTCTGCTCCACAGAAAATAATGTACTGCAACTTACAGTAGGAGCTCACGGTGTCGGCGCAGGCTTCTGGTAATGCTGCAGGCATGAGGCTCAAGCTGTGTGCCTCAACCTGTCCAGTCCCACCACGCCCCCTCCTCATTCTGCCTTGCCCCCTCCTTGTTTTGCCTCGTCCCCTCTTTGTTCCACCTCACCCCCTCCTCTGTTGTATATGCAGGGAGAGAAGGGAGGGTTTCGAGTGTGCCGCCAATATCGCTGTCACTGTAGTGAGAGGCAATGCAAGGGCTAGGTTCTGGGGGAAGGTTATGGCTGAACAAAAAAGCCCTGTTACTAACACATTATAAAACTTGAACCTGCGAGTTGGCTGGGCCCCCCTGCCAAAGAGAAGGGCACTGGCCCCCTATAGGAGTACAGGGTACATGTCAGACACAGGATACAGGAGTAGCAACAAACGTAAGCTCAGAGAACTAAGAAGTTGCTCAGGTGAAGTTGGCTAGACTGAGCATGTCTTATATAGACACGCAAAATAGGTTCCGGTTCAACATGAAACTCAGAGTCAGCAAAGTCAAATGATCTGGACAAGGCATCTGGATAGGCATTTTTGGAACCGGGCCGGAAGGTAATGTCAAAGAAAAGAGCCCATCATGCTTGTCTGGGATTCAAAAGTCGGGTGGATTGCAGATACTGGAAGTTCTTATGCTCAGTATAAATCAGGATACGATGTGAAGATCCCTCCAGCAGATGTCACCATTCTTGCAGTGCCAGCTTTATAGCCAGCAGTTCCTGATGGTGTAATCCCTTTTGGCATCCAAAAACTTCTTAGAGAAGAAGGCACAAGGACGGAGCTTACCATTATGCATTTGGAGAAGAACGGCCCCCACTTCCAAAGATGAAGCATCTGCCTCCAAGAAGTAAGGCTGAAAAATGTCCAGACATATGAGAATAGATGCAGAGATGAAGGTGGATTTCAATTTGTGGAATGCCTCGACTGCCTCGGGAGGCCAGGTTCTAGCGTTGGCACCCTTCCAGGTCAGAGAAGTGATTGGAGTCACTAGCGAGGAATAGTCAGGAATGAACTGGTGATAGAAGTTGGTGAATCCCAAGGAGCGCTGCATGGCTTTCAGACCAGAGGGCTGAGGCCAGTTGAAGATGGCTTGGAGTTTTGCAGGATCCATAAGCAGCCCTTTATCTTTGACTACGTAGCCTAGAAGAGGAACCTGGGTTTGCTTGAAGAGGCACTTCTCCAACTTTGCATACAGGCGGTGGTCCTGAGACGAAGAAGGACGGTACATACGTGGTGACGTTTAATGATGAGTGTTTAACCACTTCCAGTCCGGACACTTTTACCCCCTTCCTGTCCGGGCCAATTTCCAGCTTTCAGTGCTATCACATTTTGAATGACAATTGCGTGGTCATGCAACATTGTACCCATATGAATTTTTTTGCATTTTTTTTAGACAGATAAAGCTTTATTTTGGTGGTATTTAGTCACCACTGGGATTTTAATTTTTTTTGCTATGTAAATTAAAAGTCCAAAAATTTTGAAAAAAAGTGTTTTTCTTATAAAATTTTGCAAATAAAAAATATTTCATCATAAATCTTGGCCAAAATTTATTCCGTTATATTTTTAGTAAAAAAAACCCCAACAAATTAGTTTATAACCAAAAATTATAATTTTTAAACTTTTTTTTACATTTTTTTTATATTATTTTTTATTTATTATTTATTTTTTTACATACTGTCACCCTAGCAGTACAGTGTCACCATGGTAACACTATACTACTTGTGGGGGGGCGATGAAGATTTTTTTTTTTTACACTGATTACTTTTACACCCAGAAAGGATGTAAAAGCAACAATTTCTCCTTCTGTCTAGCTGCATTCTTGCAGCCATTGAGAACTACTGAGTGAGCTGTGATTGATCACAGCTTGTCACATGGTACAAGGTTGTTGTGAATAGCCTTGTACCATGTGACCTCTGTGATCATTCACAGATTTCACACGTAGTAAGCAATGATGTCAGAAGTGACATCTTGGTTACTACTCTGCATGTGTTCACTGATTGGCCAATCAGTGATCACATGATCGGGACCTCATACAGAGGTCCCGTCCGAAAATCGCTGTTCCACTGTGTCCTCCGGACACAGTGGGCACCGGATCGTGGTGCTGCGCGCTCCCAGGGAGCGCGCACAAGCAGGGTGCGGGGAGGCCGTTTATAAATGGCCACCCGACCCTGCACTGCCACCGTCTGGCCGTTAATATACAACGGCTGGATGGGAGGTGGTTAAATTTGGAGAAAAGATGAGTATGTCATCCAGATAGACAATGACACAAACATATAGGAGATCAGAAAAAATGTCATTAACAAAGTTCTGAAAGACGGCTGGGGCATTACACAAGCCAAAGGATATTACAAGATATTCATAATGCTTGTCTCTGGTATTGAAAGCTGTTTTCCACTCATCACCCTCACGGATCCTAACCAGATTATATGCTCCACAAAGGTCTAACTTTGTGAAAATTCGAGCATCCTGGAGCCTGTCAAAGAGTTCAGAAATCAAAGGTAAAGGGTACCGATTCTTAACGGTGATGACATTGAGACCTCTATAATTAATGCAGGGCCGGAGTGTACCATCTTTTTTCTCCACAAAGAAGCCAGCCCCAGCAGGAGAATTGGACTTTTGGATAAATCCTTTCTGCAGATTTTCACAGACAAACTCAGATATGGCTTGAGTCTCAGGAATGGAGAGAGGGTAGACTTTAATTCGAGGTGGAATAGTCCCAGGTTGGAGGTCAATAGCACAATTGTAGGGACAGTGAGGAGGCAAACTGTCAGCAGCTTTCTTACAAAAGACATCTTGGAAGGCCTGATAATGTGAAGGGAGTATCGGAGAGGTGGTGACCTCAGCCTCAAGTACACCGAGAGGTAGGAGCACCTTAGGGAGACAAGTCTGATGGAATTGTGAGCCCCATGACAATACTTGGCCAGAGTTCCAGTCTAGATAGGGTGAGTGTTTCTGCAACCAAGGAAGTCCAAGAATGATGACTTGAAGACTTAGGAAGGATCAGGAAGGAGATGCCCTCATGATGAAGAACATCAACATGCATAGTTATGGAGTTAGTTTGGAGCAATAGGGGTCCTAAGGCCAAGGTAGAGGCATAAACTCATGCAGACTCCACCTCCGCAACATCACCAAAATACGCCCATTCCTAACCCCAGAAACTACTAAGCAGTTCATCCACTCCCTCATCATATCATGACTTGATTACTGCAACTCCCTCCTTACTGGCCTGCCTCACAACAGGCTATCACCACTGCAGTCGATCCTGAATACGGCGGCCAGACTCATCCACATTACCAACCGCTCCGTTTCTGCCACCCCCCTCTGCCAATCCCTCCACTGGCTTCCGATTGCCCAACGGATCAAATTCAAACTGCTAACACTGACGTACAAAGCTGTCCATAATTCTGCCCCAAACTACATCACCGACCTAATATCCAAATACCACCCAAAACACACTCTCTGCTCTTCACAAGACCTCCTTTTCTCTAGTTCCCTGATCTCCTCCTCCCATGCCCGCCTCCAGGACTTCTCCAGGGCATCACCCATCCTCTGGAACTCCCAAACCCAATCCATCAGACTATCACCACACTCTCCTCTCCTTTAGGCGTACCCTAAAAACCCACCTCTTCAGGGAAGCCTACCCCTCCCTCTGCAAACTGCCGATCTCCTCCACTCTTCCTACCACTCCATCCCCCACAGCTTTTCCTACCGTACCACTATCCCCTCCCTCCTAGATTGTAAGCTCCAAGGAGCAGGGCCCTCGAACCCCTTGTGTATCGCACTGTATTGTTATTGTACTGTCTCATGTATTGTCCCCCATTGTAATGTACAGCGCTGAGCGAACTGTTGGCGCTATATAAATACTGTATAATAATAATAATAAACTGCAGATACTGATAGAAGCGTCATCAAGGGGACAAGAGGAATGCCCAATTCAGCAGCCAACGATTGCTCAATGAAGTTCCCGGCTGCCCCAGAGTCCACAAATGCAGAAACCTGATACGAGTTCAGGCCCCAATGAATGGCGACAGGTATGATAAATCGAGGAAAGGTGGCAGAATCCAAGTTCTGGTCTAGATCACCTCCTTCACAGTGACCTAGACCCGAGAGTTTCCTGGACAGACAGAACAGGACTTTGTTACATGACCTTCAGCCCCACAGTAAACACAAAGAGCAAGTCTTAGGCGGCGCGATTGCTTTTTTCGAGTGAGGCGTGTTCGGCCTAACTGCATAGGCTCTTCAGATGTCAATACAGTTGCAGAGGTAGCTTTATCAGGGGATTTCTGGAAAACAGGAGCTAAACAACCCACTGGGGGGCAATGTGGACCGCAGCATTCATGAAACTGAACTGCACATTGACCAACGGTCATGCTACCTTGACAAAGCTGAAGAAGAGCTCCCATAGCAGATGAAGTCCTGCCAGTAACATCAAAGGTTTTATGGCTTTTATGGAAAGCCTGCTGGAAGGCTGAGATACTGGAAATAGTAGGCGGCTCTTGATGCTCCCACAGTGGCGAGGCCCAAGCCCAGAGCTTCACCTGAAAGGATGGAAATCATGTACACCACCTTGGAATGGTCAGTAGGATAAAGGTGGGCTGCTAGCTCAAAGAGAATTGAGCACTGATTGATGAAGCCCTGACAAGCTTTGGTATCATCAGGGAAGTGAGGCGGTGGAGGCAGCTGGAGTTTTGAAGTGTTCTACAGCAGGAACCGGAACAGAAGCTGAAACAGAGGGTGAGGAAGTGGACACAACCTGAAGCTGATCCAAATGGGAGGTGTCAGGGCTCCAGGGTGTGACCAGAGGTATGTGACTGACGCAGGGAAACGCAGGCTTCAGATATGTTATAAATATAATTTATTAACACTAACAATACATAAATGCAGTGCAATACTAAAACATAACACAGTGCAAACGAACCTAACCAAACCACCCACAGATAACAGTACATACAATGCAAGCGTCGTCGGGCAGGCCGGGATTATCAACAGGAGGTCAGAACGTATGGGGTTAAGCAGGAGAATGGTCAGACAAAGCCAGGGATCAGGAGCAGGAGAATGGTCAGACAAAGCCAGGGATCAGGAGCAGGAGAATGGTCAGACAAAGCCAGGGATCAGGAGCAGGAGAATGGTCAGACAAAGCCAGGGATCAGGAGCAGGAGAATGGTCAGACAAAGCCAGGGATCAGAGCAGGGTCAGCAATGAATCAGACAGGAACAGGGAGCAGGAACAGGATACAGGGCCCAGGAGAAACACACACCAAGGCAGAGTCTGCAGGTCTGGCCATCCCTTAAATACATCAGTATAAGCAGTTTCAGGTGTTTGGCTGGCTGCAAGGTTGAGTCTCTGATTGCTGGGAGCACCCGCTGGCCAGCCCTGGTACTGCAGCCTATAAGGCAGGTGAGTCCCACCATTGCTGGCCAGTCCATTCCTGACAGTACCCCCCCCTCAAGGAGCGGCCTCAGGACGCTCCAAACAGTCCTAGCTGGGCAAAATGTTCCACCGCCCGGGTCTGGTAACTGGCGGGATATCAAAGACTGGCACACCGGGCAGGACTCCGGGCAGCGGCACACCGGGCAGAACTCCGGGCAGCGGCCCATCGGGCTGCGGCACACCAGGCAGAGGCCCATCGGGCAGAACTCCGGGCAGCGGGACACCGGGTAGCAGCACACCGGGCAGCGGCACACCGGGCAGCGGCACATCGGGCTGGACTCCTGGCAGAGGCACATCGGGCTGGACTCCGGGCAGAGGCACATCGGATCACCAGGAGAAGCAGCAGGCAGCGGGCCACCAGGCGGAGCGGCAGGCACCGGGCCCCCAGGCGGAGCGGCAGGCACCGGGCCCCCAGGCAGAGCGGCAGGCACCGGGCCCCCAGGCGGAGCGGCAGGCACCGGGCCCCCAGGCGGAGCGACAGGCACCGGGCCCCCAGGCGGAGCGACAGGCACCGGGCCCCTAGGCGGGGCGACAGGCACCGGGCCCCCAGGCGGGGCGACAGGCATCGGGCCCCCAGGCAGACCAGCGGGCGCCGGGCCCCCAGGAGGGGCGACAGGCATCGGGCCCCCAGGCGAGGCGACAGGCATCGGGCCCCCAGGCGGGGTGACAGGCATTGGGCCCCCAGGCAGAGCGACAGGTCTCAGGCCCCCAGGCGGAGCGGCGGGCGCCAGACCCCCAGGCGGAGCGACAGGTCTCGGGCCCCCAGGCGGAGCGGCGGGCGCCGGACCCCCAGGCAAAGCGACAGGTCTCGGGCCCCCAGGCGGAGCGGCAGGCGCGGACATCCAGGCGGAGCGACAGGTCTCGGGCCCCCAGGCGGAGCGGCGGGCGCCGGACCCCCAGGCAGAGCGACAAGCACCGGGTCACCAGGCACGACAGTGGGCTCCGAGTCAACTGGCATGACCGCGGGCACTGGGTCAGACATTGGATCGTCTGGCTCGACAGCGGGCATCGGGTCACCAGGCATCAAGTCATTTGGCTCGACAGCGGGCACCGCGTCATCTGGCAAGGCAGTGGGCTCCGAGTCAACTGGTATGACCGCGGGCACTGGGTCAGACATTGGATCGTCTGGCTGGACAGCGGGCATCGGGTCACCAGGCATCAGGTAATTTGGCTCCACAGCGGGCACCGCGTCATCTGGCAAGACAGTGGGCACCAAGTCACCAGGCACGACAGTGGGCACCAAGTCACCAGGCACGACAGTGGGCTCTGAGTCAATTGGCACGACAGCGGGCACCGGGTCATCAGGTACCGGATTGTCTGGCTCGACAGCGGGCATCGGGTCACCAGGTATGACAGCGGGCACTGGGTCACCAGGCATCAGGTCATTTGGCTTGCCAGCGGGCACCGCGTCATCTGGCAAGGCAGTGGGCACCGGGTCACCAGGCATTGGATCGTCTGGCTCGACAGCGGGCATCGGGTCACCAGGTATGACAGCGGGCACTGGGTCACCAGGCATCAGGTCATTTGGCTCGCCAGCGGGCACCGCGTCATCTGGCAAGGCAGTGGGCACCGAGTCACCAGGTACGACAGCGGGCTCTGAGTCAATTGGCACGACAGCGGGCACCGGATCAGGTACCGGATCATCTGGATCAACAGCGGGCATCGAGTCAACTGGCCTAATAGGATCATCAGGCTGGATCAGTTCATCATGCTGGGTAGAGGCATCAGGCTGAGTGGAGGCATCAGGCTGAGTGGAGGCATCAGGCTGAGTGGAGGCATCAGGCTGACGAGAGGCATCAGGCTGACGAGAGGCATCAGGCTGACGAGAGGCATCAGGCTGAAGAGAGGCATCAGGCTGAATAGAGGCATCAGGCTGAGTACAGGCATCAGGCTGGGTTCAGGCATCAGGCTGGGTACAGACCTCAGGCTGAAGTGCGGGTGCCGAGGCACCAGGCTGAACCACGGAAGGCAGGTTCTAAGACGGCAGGCTCACCGGTTTGGATACTGGCAGGATGGTATTGGTTGGAAAGAATTTTCGCTTTTTTCTGGTTTTAACTACTGGAGCACTGCAAGTAAACGCAGGTCTGCAAACGAATGGAGCAGCTGGAGACAGAGAAGAGCTGGAGGATGGAACAGGGGAGGGAGCAGTTGCTACAGAGGGCTTTTTTACAGGGTTAAAGGCAGGATAGGTGCAGCGAGTGGGAACAGGGTACTGACATGCGGTAGATAGCAGGGTATACTGGGCTGTAACTGGAGGTGCTGTTGGGAATGCAGGAATAGAGCTTTGAGAAAATAGATTAGAAGCAGGACTGGGTTTTTGTAGGCTGACTGAGGCTGGGTGCAACAAATCTGTCCATGTCTGCAGTATGGGTTGAACAAAGCTGAGCTTACACAAAGCCTGTCTGGCCAAAGACTGCACTGCGTTTATACAATCTCTTAGTATCTGTGGTGAACATGCAGCATAATGCTCCAAGAAGCAATCCACATCATCCTCTAATAACCATACCAGGGACTCTACCTGGTCGGCACTAAATGGCGGCAAAAATTCATCCCTGCATTCGGGGGTACCAGATGAAACCAACTCCGCACAAATCTGAATCAATGGCTGCACCTCAGAGAATTCTGTGCCCTGATCTACTAGATCATGAGCGAGCCGTATACATTCTAGCAGTTCATCCCGGGGATACTCCTTCAGAGTTTGATAAGCATACTCTCTGTCATCAAACACTAGCAGATATAAATACACAACCTCATCAAGATCCATCCTTCCCATCAACAAACCAAGATGGCTTCCCTGTGCAGCCACTTCTGGTCAGGATTGGCCTTGGTGTAATGTCAGGGCTCCAGGGTGTGACCAGAGGTATGTGACTGAAGCAGGGAAACGCAAGCTTCAGATATGTTATAAATATAATTTATTAACACTAACAATACATAAATGCAGTGCAATACTAAAACATAACACAGTGCAAACGAACCTAACCAAACCACCCACAGATAACAGTACATACAATGCAAGCGTCGTCGGGCAGGCCGGGATTATCAACAGGAGGTCAGAAAGTATGGGGTTAAGCAGGAGAATGGTCAGACAAAGCCAGGGATCAGGAGCAGGAGAATGGTCAGACAAAGCCAGGGATCAGGAGCAGGAGAATGGTCAGACAAAGCCAGGGATCAGGAGCAGGAGAATGGTCAGACAAAGCCAGGGATCAGAGCAGGGTCAGCATTGAATCAGACAGGAACAGGGAGCAGGAACAGGATACAGGGCCCAGGAGAAACACACACCAAGGCAGAGTCTGCAGATCTGGCCATCCCTTAAATACATCAGTATAAGCAGTTTCAGGTGTTTGGCTGGCTGCAAGGTTGAGTCTCTGATTGCTGGGAGCACCCGCTGGCCAGCCCTGATACTGCAGCCCATAAGGCAGGTGAGTCCCACCATTGCTGGCCAGTCCATTCCTGACAGGAGGAAAGTTCCTGCAGACACTGCATAATTCATTCTTGATAGGCCTGCTGGACATCGACTCTCTGCGCTAAACACTGAAGTTGTTCCAGAAGAGGCTGCAGTGTCTCCAAAGAGCTCATGGCCTGAGCAAACTGCAAAGAGTCTATGGTAGTGAGCCCTTGTAGATCACCATCTCAGGGCTCCCCAGAGTCTAAGCCCCAGCATGCTTCTTCTTCAGCAGAGCCCCTGATGGTGGGGATGGACTTGCAGCAAGCTGGAACCAGGTACGCCCAGCTGTGGATGCGGAGACCACTCGCGTTTGCAGAGTACTAGAGCAGGAGACAACAGGAAATCCAATAGACAAGCTGATGTCAGGATGTGTGGAAAACAAGCACAGTCGGTACATGGGTAGTCAGATACAGGATACAGGAGTAGCAACAAATGGGAGCTCAGAGAATGAAGAAGTTGGTCAGGCAAAGTGGGCTAGCTGAGCATGTCTTATATAGACAAGCAAACTAGGAGGCAGGCCAGGAAGTGATGGAAGGGAAGGAAATAAAACCCAGAGAATAGTAGGCAATGCCCATAGTTGAGCACAGACAAACCACACATGTGGAAGGAACCAGGGTAGGAAAAGCACTGCAGCAAGAGGGTAAGAATACACAAACAAACTGCAGGTTAACTTGTGACACCTTTACTGCTAGTTGCATTTAAACAAATCCTGTACCTAAAGAAATATTTGGGCTGTCGTTACTGATTGCTGCTTGTAAAATTCTATTTCCATGGCTGTCAAGCTGACCCATTGACTTCAGTAATTTCTGTCACTGACCTGGAACAAATGCGGGTTTACTGCTACCATTTTTTCACGGTGAATTCCCAGGATTTGTGAACTTCATGAATTGCGGACCTCTAGACAGTTTGCAGGTTCATTGCCATAAACAGCCAATGCATAGAATTTTCCCCATAAAGATGAGCCACAACGGCCAAAAATTTTAAGGAATGGATATCCCAGCCCCCTTTTTTTTTTAAAAGGGCGGGCTCACAATAGCCATATTGCCAATGTGCATTGGGGCTGTTATCGAGAGCTGAGGTTTCTGTGCGAGATACTTTTTTTTTTTTTTAAATAGGCAGAATTAAATAACAAAATTACCCCCCCCCCCAATATATTTCAGTGTGGGTTACCACAATCATAGTTACATAGTTAACATACTCACAGTTAATCCAAAGGAAGAAAAAAAAAACGTATAAAGCATGGTAAAATTTGCTCCAGCAGAGCAAAAATACACTCTGATGCTCAAGGGGGCAATCAGATATTCCGTGGATCAACACTTTCTAGTGTTATTACCTATAAATATCAGTTATATTTTGTGCATCTAGGAAAGCGAAGTATACAAACTTTTAGCAAGATTTGTAAAACAGTTGTGAACTTTGTGTACTCTCTCACGCCTTGACAATGCCTTATGTTGAGTGCAACATTGGTGTGGTTAATTTGTATGATGTAAGTGTATTTAGACAGTGTCTCCGGGATAGGAAGTGTGAACTGTGCTTCCCAGTTTCCCAGTTGTTCATGGTGCTACCCCTGTTGGTGGCCAATAAATACAAGGAAAGAGCTCCATGTATGGGATCCAAAGAGGTTGTTGTGTCGCGTTGTGATTGAAATTTAGGGTCCCCGGTCAGGGTTTCCAGTATATGGACTTCATGGACTTACTATATTTTGAGTTATGAGCTACTGTAGGGCAGGGATACCAGGAGACGCCAGAAGCTAGAATGATAAATTGAGTGAACAATATCGATGAGAACTGCTGTATAATGGGAAGTCGTAATAGATGATGTTTCTACAGTAAAGAAAAGTTTTGGTAAAAACAACAACTGCCTGGTCTGAAGTGATTCAAGAATACATTAAAGGGGTGCATGCATGGCGTAGCACATAGCATGGGCACAATAGGGGGAAAGATAGTGCATGTCATAGACTTGGGGATGCAAGAAAACGATTAACCGGAGAACTCTGTGTTTTCAAGTTATCCAGAAAGAACTATCATAGTACTGTATGGCTTCCTATGTATAATGTATTCCTATGTAGGTGCCAGACTGTATGGGGTGGGCAGTGTCTATGATAATGCGTTTAGCTTTTATCTGCTGCTTTTCTGTATAAAATAAGTGTATTTCTCTAATAAAGCAGTTATTGTTTACTCCAAAAACTGGTGTTGTCTGGTTCTTTGGAGTGGCTACAGCTATAGTCACTTGCCTTGTGTTCCAGCACTTAGGAAGCAGCTTCTTAGCAGAGATACCCAGTCGAGGTGTCAGGAGTCCATCACAGTACATGGAGAAGATACAGTACATGTGTGCTACGAGCAGCTAAGTTAACCCTTGGAGGGGAGGATGGTCATTTCCAGTGACTATAGTACAAGTGTCTAGGTGCAATATAGCAGCCAGCCAGTCTGGAAACTGAAGTGACATGGCATAGGTGACAGAAGTCCCAAGTAGCGAAGTGTGCTTAGGTTCCTTCCCAACTGAGTCTGATTGGGGTATTGGGCATCCTAGGGACCCAGCCTGGGAGTCACAGAAGACGGAGTGAAGCCTTAGAAATCAGAAGCACAGATAGCGAATGGTATTATTAATATCACAGAGAGGAAGTGACAGCTGCTGGGCTGGTGGAGTCCAGTGCATGTTATGTGGCACTGGCTTAGAAATGCTGCACAGAGTGATAAGTGAATGAATTAACTGTCATCTGCAATCTTCAGTGGAACAATGTAGTGAACTAAACCAAAGATTCTAAGAATAACTAAGGGTCTGCAGGAGAAGCATCGCTTTATAACAGAGAGTGCTGCCTTTAAACCATACCCCATGTTCAGGCATATACATCTGGCAGCCTAAAGGAACATGAGCACCCACTTCTCCATATTCCTATGTAAGCCCTGCCCACAAACTGAACCCAGCCAGATTCATTTATCCCTACTGTCTTTGCAGTGTATGTGAACCACATAACTAACTGAATATAATTAGAAATCCTCGGACAGGTAAAATAGTAAATATATTTATATTTAACCATGTATTTAGCTGTTTGCCTAGGGTTCATGTTAAAAAGAATATTAATTTAGTAGCACAAACAAGCCTAAAGCTTTGGCATTTTGGATTGATTCATAGCTTCTCAAAATACATCAGTCATGCAATCTGCCTAAAAATAGAGGACCTTTGTTGGAAATGTTCCTTTTCTGGCCATGACACTCATCTGCCTACAGCATTCATTATAATGCAGCTTTTCATTAGTCCTCTACTTACATTTTTTAATCATGTAAATGCTTTATGTTCCAAATACAAAACTCAACAAATATCCATTCAGTATGTTCCTGTTCTAAATCAGTTCATTGTCACAGTAGCCTCAGTAAGTCTAGGTTGCTGTGGAAGTTGCTTCCATTTTCATCAAATGGCGTAGGCTTTGTACAGTTGACATTACTCTCTTTCATTTCTGTCACAGACGATTATTTTGAAATATTGTTGATTTCCTTTAGTAGATCAGATTCCCACAGGCTTTTATTGTGGCACAATTTTAAGATATTTTAGTGTTGTTAGTAATGAGCTGATTTAATAAGGGCAGAAAGCATAGTGCAACCAATGTTTATGTGACTCTTTTGTAGTGTTCAGCTGTGAAAGTAAGTCATTAGGTTGGTACTCAAGGTGCTAATTCATAAAGACAAACTGAAGTATTAATCAGCTGTTTGGTTGCGCACAAGGTATAACATAAAACAATGTTTTTTATTTGTATTAAGAGATGTTTTATTTAAGGCCTTTTAATGTCAGTAAAGAAAATCCTTTCTCTGCTCTGTAGGGCATGCTGTCCCCTGTATTGTACATCTGCTAAAGTTTCAATAGCTGGAGAGTTATGCTTAGCAAAGCTATTTTTTTAAGTAATTTCTGTAGGCTAATAAGTTAGTATTTAGTGGTTGGTATTAATTGTATGAGTTTTCCCATCCACATTACCATACGTTGTTCAATTTAGAATTATACATAGCAGGCAGTGTGCCTTAAAAAGCACCAAAAGCTTGTTCAACATCTTTGGTGGCCACCCCCTTTATTTAAACTGTTGGTGTGTCTGGGCATTTCCACATTCATCAACAGAACAATTTTTTTTAATTCAGAATGCAAGCTAAGCTGTTGGAATCAACCTTCATGTAGCCTCACAGATCAGCTATTTCAGGGACTCCACAGCTGCTGTGGGACACATACAATAGATTGTGGAGAGCTATCATATAGGAAAAGGTCAAGCAGCACTCCCTGACTGATTTGTACATAACTTCCACAAAGTGATCCAGTTTATAGATTATGGTGACCCATAACATTGCCCTTATTTATGCAAATATGTTTTTAATAAGAAAAATGGAAA